>NC_072373.2:214179200-214481600 GCF_028885625.2 Pongo pygmaeus | reverse complement strand
GCCACCGCACCTGGCCAACAATTCTTTTTTTAAAATGAACAGAGCATCAGTGAATGATAGTGCAAGTTTAAGACACCTAATAGACAAGTTAAAGGAGTCCTCCAGGCAGAAGGAAACTGACACCGGATGAAAATCTGGATGAAAAAGAAAAGACACTAGAAATGACATCTACATAGGCAAATATATAATTTTAACATCTGACTGTTTAGCCGGGCACGATGGCGCACGCCTGTAATTGTGACACTTTGGGAGGACGAGGCAGGCGGATCACTTGAGGTCAGGAGTTCGAGACCAGCCTGGCCAATATGGTGAACCTTCCTCTCTACTAAAAATTCAAAAATTAGTCAGATGTGGTGGCCCAAGCCTGTAATCTCTGCTACTCAGGGGTCTGAGTCAGGAGAATCGCTCAAACCCAGAAAGCAGAGGTTGCAGTGAGCCAAGACTAAGCCACTGCACTCCAGCCTGTCTGATAGAATAAGACTCGTCTTAAAATTACCACCACCACCACCAACAAAAAAAACCAAATACAAACAAAAACACATCTGACTCTTGAAACAAAAGTAATAGAGATGGATTGTAAGGTTTATAACAGGTGTAAAGTAGAATGCATGACAATAGCATAAAGGCAGGGAGTGGAGTTATGTGAAGAGGTATGATGCCACTTGAAGACAGACCGTGATGGGTTAATTTTTGTGGAAAGCAAGGCAGAATTTTTGAAGTTTGTTTCTTCAAATACTTTCAGTTTCCCACACACACAACCTAGTTTGTTATGCAGAGATCTTATTTTCTAGGAGGCTTGGAGGGGGACCTTCTGCTTTGTGTCTTCATGGGATGCACAAGACACTAGGGAACAGTGTTTCACTTTTCAATACAGTGATAGGTCTGAAGAGATAGATAAACCTGCAATTTTTGTTTTTAATGAGATGGGATTGTCACTGGTCTTGAACTTCTGAGCTCAGTGGAGACTTCCCCTACGTCGGCCTATGAAAGTGTTAGGATTAATAGGCGTGAGGCACTGCGCCTGGTCACAACCACCGACATTTAAAGTCACGTCCCTGGGTGGGCCCGAACCACCAACCTTCTGGTTAACAGCAGAACGCGCTAACCAATTGCGCCACAGAGACAACATCAACTGCTTGCTCTCATCTCTATATAGATTAAGCAATCACTAAACCCTAGGGGTTGCCATTCGCTTTCTGCAGGACAACTGTGCAGACTACAAAGCTTCGGAAAACCGGAGAGGCTGAGTCGACTAATCGTGTTGTTGCTCGTTAGAAACGCGTGCATTGCGTGACTCTGAAGTCAGAAGGGCGGCCGAATGTCCTTCACCCTGCGTTGACCCTCGCCTGCTTCAGAAGCCAGTGCCTCTGGAAATGCCTGGATCTGCGACCCCAGCCTGAGCCAAGTAGGGCGCAAGGGAAGCCGAACTCCCCGACGGCTCTCATGGTAGCTCATTCTGTTTTTTTGCGCCGCCTTCAAACAATCATCTGCTCCGCTTGCTCTCCCTTCACTCAACTCGGCTTCAGTAGACGGGGTCGGTGGGGCGGGAGCGGGAAAGAGGCAGGGGAGTCAAAAGGAAAAACGTGAAAAGGAGGAGGGAGAAGCAGGGGAGACCAGGATGACACAATGGGACAGCCCAGGATGCCCGTGCAGAGGGCACCGGCTGGATGCAGAGAAGATGGGACATGTATCAGAATGGAGAGGGGGAAACCGGGAGAAGATGTGAGAGAAAATCACAAGAACCTGTAGCTGCCCGAGAATGAAATAAAAATCGCATAATGTCTTTACATTAATAAAAAAAATAGGGGGACCAGGCGCGGTGGCTCACTCCTGTAATCCCAGCACTTTGGGAGGCCGAGGTGGGTGGATCACTCACTTGAAATCAGGAGTTCGAGACCAGCCGGGCAAACATGGTGAAAGCCCGTCTCTACTACAAATACAAAAACTAGCTGGGTGTGGTGGCGCATGCTTGTAGTCTCGGCTACTCAGGAGGCTGAGGCAGGAGAATCGCTTGAACCTGAGAGGTGGAGGTAGCAGTGAGCCCAGATCGTGCCACTGCCCTCCATTCTGGGCGACAAAGCGAAATTCTGTCTCTCAAAAAATATATATAAATAAATAAAAGAGGGGTGGGGAAGCAAAACGATGGGCAGTAGGTGTGGGGCGCCTTGGGATTCTATACTGGTTAGTAGTCTGCGTTGTGCCTGCAGCAACCTCTGTTCTAATCTGAATCCTGGTACAGTCAGACTCTATCTTGGACCCAAGGGGGGCGAACCCACGTGTCTTTTGGTTTGCTTTTCATTCCTGCACCAGTTGCGGCCTTTATCTGCAGCCAGAAAGCCGGAAAGCAGGGTTTACCACTGGCCCCACAGCGCCATACTGTCTGGGGAAAACAAGGAAACCCAAGAGAACACAAATAATGTCCCAAAGAGAAACTTTCCAAGTGCTCTATGCCTCACCGTTTAGCAGAAAATATCAAGCAACTCTCAACCTAGCTGGCCTGTAGCTTCCACGAGTGAAATAATGCATTTATTGCAGTCTTTCTGGTTGAGATATTTCAAATATTTGATGGAGCTTTTAATGAGAGAGAGACACTCTCGAGTGTGGAAGAAAAAATGAGGGGATGTGAAGATGAGGCGACTTTAGGACAGAAAAAAAAAAGAGACAAGGCAGCCATGTAAACGTTTTCAGGTGGGCGTGAGGCGATGTCAGTCTTGAACCCCCTTATGTCAGGTAAAGAGCGCAGCCTCTTCCAGCACAAACACCGTTTCCCACACTGAGGAAATCACAGGGATCAGCAACTCTAGAGTGAGATGAAGAAGCTTCACTCTGGGAGAACCCCCTTCGTGACCACGGTCTCTCCCCTGCCAGGTAAGTGGAAAGGAGCACATGGCCTGCAGGGACAGCACAGCCTCCTCGCCCTGGCAGGTCGCTCAGGGTCACCACCCTCCCCACTGCCGCCCCACGCCATTCTTCCAAACCACTCTCCACCAAAGATTCCACCGACGGTCACCCCACAAGACAACCCAGGCCGCCTCTCAGCAGCGGCTCCCGCCCCGCAGCCACCGCGCCCTCTCACCCCCGCGGTTCTGCCCGCTGCCTCTGTGCACTTCACCTCCCTGGCTCCCGCTGTCCCCTGAGCTTACAGTGGACTCGGGGTTCTTCCGAACCCCTCCTGGGAGTACTGAATGGAAAAGGGGGAGCGTGCTCAAGTGCTCGGTTGAGTGTAGACATCGTGGGATTTCACTGTGGTACCATCGCTTTGACGTCTTAGTGCTGATTTTTACACCTGCCTTCTGCTTAGGGCACGGCAGTAGTTTTCCGTCTGTGCCTCCTCCACCTGCTGTCCTTGTTGTGTCAGCGAACATCGCCTCCCTCTACCGCTCAATCAGCAAACGGGACCGCCCTCGAGGACCTCACCCGCCGCTCACCCCCTAACAAATTCGCTGGCATCGCCTCCGGTCGCCTCTTCCGAAGGGCTAACGAGCGCGTTAGCTGCCAACGGAGGTGAGGAGGCTCCGCTGACTAGCCGGTGCCCGTGTCCGGGGCTGGCACAAACGCCATGACTTGGCTTGGCCTCTCTCTTAGTTATTCGCAGCTCAGCCCGATAGGCGCCTCCGAAGTGGCGACGGAAAGAGGGTGAACTTTTTGGGTGCAGCTCCACGGGGGCTGGCATCTCTGCACGGCTGTGTACACCTGAGCGAGACGCTCAGTCGTTCTCTAAAGCCGCTTCCGCGGATGAGGGACACGGAGATAAACAGGAGCGGTGTGTCCTGAGAGGTGGTCCACCAGGACTTGCCCTCCTTCGCCCGGCTTTGCCCCTCGCTGCGGAGACTGTTCTGCCTCTGGCCCTTGGAGCAGGCCGGCTGACAGCCTAGTGAAGGAAGATTCCTGCGGGAGGGCGGCCAGTGCAAAACAATTCCCTGACCGGGAATCGAACCCGGGCCGCGGCGGTGAAAGCGCCGAATCCTAGCCACTAGACCACCAGGGACACACGGGAGGGAGCTTTCTCTCCTTTCTTCGGCCAGAAGCGACACTTTCCCTGAGCTCTGGAAGGACTTGGGCCTTTTGAGGGTCGCTCTTTGCTCCTGGAGTCTCTCACAAGGCCATTCCCTCCCTGCTTTCTTCAAAAAAAGAGCCTGCAGGCGACACACCGAGGGCTCCGTGAGGGACACCGAATCCCGAGTCCTGGAGCGAGTTGCAGCGACCCGGCCGCAGCTCACCACTGAACTAGAGATGCGCCTTTGCGAGGCGGCAGCAAGTGACCAGCCGGTCGTGGGTCGCCAGGTCCGGAGCCGCGCACCAGGTTGCCAGGAGGAGGCGGGAGACGGGAGGCGCCCGGGGTGAGACGGGGGCACCCTCTGCATCACAAGGGACCCAGACGCCAGCACCCTCAACATCATAAGGAATCAGACGGATGCGGAACCGAGACGGGCTGGATGGGAAACTCTTTCCAGGAAGGCTCCGGGGCCCTCAGCTGGTCTCTGACCTTCCCCTGCCACCTGTGACACCTGCCATTTTCCCATCTTAGGCGATGGCAACACCACCCTTCTGTTTGCTCCGGGCAAAACTTCCAGAGTTCCGTCTGACGCTGGAGTGTTTTCCTCCGATCCAAGAGCCAACTGGTCATCAATTCGTGATTTCCCGTCTGCTAAGTGCGTGGGCATTGAGCTTCACGCGAGTCTCTCCACCTCTGCGGAATGGCTACTTCGGGGTAGGGGAGGGGCCCTCCGGTGGATTGTAAGGCGTTTAGCAGCATCCGTCGCCTCCGCTGACTAGATAGATGCCAGGGGGTTAACATTCTCCCTCCCCGCTTCCCCTAGTCGTGACCTAGTGTCCCAGCAAGGATGGGAGAGGAGTGTAAGGGCGAAGTTGCCCCCTTTTGAGAACCACTGATGCGCGTTGTCCTGCTCTCTGAGCTTGTGGAGAGGACTCTCCAGATGAAGGCTCAGGGGTCGATCCAGCTTGAGACCCCCTCGCTCCTCCGCACAGTCGGACCTTAGGATTGGAGGTTTTTAACATCTCCACATCATGAGATTGGAAACCTTTAGGTCTTTTCTTCCGCTCTGTCCTCCAAATCGGACTCTTCCGAGCCTGTTGACCAGGGCCAGCCAGGCAGAGGCTGGGTTCGCTCAAGGGGGCTCCTCTCGGCCCTCCTGGAGCTTCAGGCCTCTTTCGGTTGCAGAGAAGCTTTATGGGCCACTTCCTTCGGCATCCCCGGGGGCAGGTGCGCAGTGCCCCGGGAAGAAGACGGTTTGACTGCGGTTCTCGCCCCCCGGCGCCCAACCTCCACCCCGGTGCGCGCGCTCTTCCAGGCTCCTGCTGGTCCCACTCGCCGGGAGTTAGGTCTCGGGTCAGCCTGAGCTCCCCAGACGCCGAGTCCCGGAAGGACACGTAGGGGAAACCGGCTGCTCACTTTGGTCCTGTCCACAACGGACCCCTTTCTGCCGGGAAAGAAAGGCGGCGAGTCCTGTCCTGTTGGGTAGGCAGAAGAGAGAGCAAAGGGAAGACAAGAAAAATCCTGGGAGGTTTCAGGATCTAAAGTTACCATGAAGTCGACCTAACCTCCTCTGGAGTTCCTCCTGGTCCTCCCGTGGTTGGCGATGGTGAATGGAGTTTCCCTCTCCAGTTTGCCAAGGCAGACAAAGCCGACACAATGGGCCTGTCCACTGTCTTCTTTCATATACACAAAATGTCAGCTCTTCCTGTTTCTAACTGGGAACATCATGCCTGATGACCAGCTTAGCAAATTAGAGACCCTCCATGGGACTTCATCTCTGTCTTAGTTGGGCTTCTGTAACACTGTACCATCAACTGGGTGGCTGATTCCCAACAGAAATTGATTTCTCACAGTTCTGGAGGTTGGAAGTCCGAGATCAAGGTGCTGACATGGTAGGGTTATGGTGAGGGCCTTTTGTCCTGGTTGTAGACTGCCACCTTCTCATTGTACCCTCAGGGGGTAGAAAGAGGGTGAGAGAGCTCCCCGGGGTCCATTTATAAGGGCATTAGTCCCATTCAGACTAATGGGACTAAATCGAGACTCTGTACTGAGTGGTGTGGATTTTTTGCATGTTCATCCTCCCCACAGACAACTGGAGATGTATTGTCCCTAGAGGGTACAATAGGGAATCTTCAGTCACAAGTCAGCAACCAGCATATGTGAGTGAGAGGATGTGTCCCACTCAGAAATGAGAGTGTATTAGTCCATTTTCACACTGCTGCCAAATACATAACAGAGTTCGGGACGAAAAAGAGGTTTAATTGGACTTACATTTCTGTATGACTGGGGAGGCCTCAGAATCATGGCGGGAGGTAAAAGGCACTTCTTACATGGCAGCAGCAAGAGAAAATGAGGAAGAAGCAAAAGCAGAAATCCCTCATAAACCCATCAGATAGTGAGACTTATTCACTATCAGGAGAATAGCACAGGAAAGACCCACCCCTATGATTCAATGACCTTCTCCTAGGTCCCTCCCACAACACATGGGAATTGTGGGAGGTACAATTCAAGTTGAGATTTGGGTGAGGGCACGGCCAAACCATATCAGAAACGGATGAAGGGACAGCATATCCTGATGTGTGTGATGGTTTTATGAGTGATTACCTATTTCAAAATTTATTGCAATGTGTAAAAAAGAACAAGGACTTGTATTATCTGACTTTAAGGCTTACTATAAGCTATTATAGACAAGGCATCAGGAGTGACAAATAGATAAACAGACTGAGTTAAGAGACTTGAAACTGAACCACAGCTATATGGTCAATAAATGGGTTTTCAATAAAAGCAGTTCAATAAGAGAAAATAAATCATTTCAATTAATGGATTTGTATATGGATGTGGGGAGACCAACAATGTTATTCTCCCTCACGCTACACACAAAAGTACTTTCAGGTGCATTATACACCAAAACTTAAAAGGTAAAGATATAAAGCATTTCAAGCATACTTTGTGACTTGTTGGTAGGCAAAGATTACCCTACCAACAAGCAGGACACAGAAAAAATATAGGTATAAGAAAGACATGATAAATGAGACTTCATCAACATTAGCCACACCTTCTCATCAAAAGATACCACTAAGAAAGTGAAAAGGCAAGCAAGCCACAGACAGAGACAAAATAGTCACAAAACGTATCTGACCTCCACACCCTGTAATTAGAATTATAGTGGTCTGGTACACTGCACCCAGTTCCTGCTGGAGTATTTCCTGTGGAGGCTCATGCCTGTCATCACAGCTACTTGGGAGGCGGAGGTGGGAGAATTGCTTGAACCCAGGAGGCAGAGGTTGCAGTGAGCCAAGATCGTGCCACTGCCCTCCAGCCTGGGAGACAGAGCGAGACTCCATCTCCAAAAAAAAAAAAAAAAGTAAAGAAAAAAGAAAAAGAAACTGACAATGCTTCTCGTGGTAACTTGGTGGCCAACAAAAAAAAAAAAAAAAAAAAAAAAAAAAGAAAAGAAAGAAAAAAATTGTATATATAAAAAGAAAAATAAGCCGATAATGTTGCTTGCCTCCAAGGATGGAATGGGAATATCTGGGGTCAGAGGTGAGAGGGAGCCATTTTACAGTGTACCCTTTTGAAATGTGAACGTGTGGCTTAATCAAAAGTAAAATATAAAAATTTAAATGCTACTTACAAAATTTTTTGTTTGTTTGTTTGTTTTTCAGATGGAGTCTGGCTCTGTTGCCTAGGCTGGAGTGCACTGGTGCAATCTCAGCTCTCTGCAACCTCCGCCTCTCCAGTTCAAGCGATTCTCCTGCCTCAGCCTCCCAAGTAGCTGGAATTACAGATGCACGTCACGACACCCAGCTAATTTTTGTATTTTTAGAAGAGATGGGGTTTCACCATGCTGGCCACGTTGGTCTTGAACTCCTGACCTCAGGTGATCCACCCGCCTCAGCCTCCAAACGTGCTGGGATTACAGGCATGAGCCATGACGCCTGGCCTTAAAATACATTTCTAATGTATTTTAAGGCCAGGCGTGGTGGCCCATTTCTTGAGACATAGCAAGACCCTGTCTCAAAAAAAAAAAAAAAATTATATGTGTATAGTGATGAACACTTATAGTCCCAGCTACTGGGGAGGCTGAGGTGGGAGGATCACTTGAGCCTGGAAGATCAAGCCTAGCATGCGTTGTGATTGTGCCACTGCACTCCAGCCTGGGTGACAGAGAGAGACTTTCTAAAAAAAAAAAAAACGTATTTTAAGTCCATAATACAGGTTAAATCCTTTCCTTTCCTTTCCTGAAGGAAATGTACCACTGGTTATCAAATAGTAAGGAGGGAAAGTACCTCATTGTAGAATTCTAATTAATATACACAGGAGTGACTAAATGAGAAGCTCACTTTTGCAGCCTCTGATGAGTGGGTTGGATCTTGAAAAGAGAGACACCAGGCATAGGGGCATTCGGCTAGAACACATTCTACTTACGGTTTCTTGATAAAAAAAAAAAAAGCAAGTGGAAGAACCTGAATCTGACCTAGCTTTAGATCCAACATCCAATTTACAGGAAATACATGGAATAAAGAAAGATGTTAATTGACACCATAAAGATGCAACCAGCAAAATCCAGACCATGAGAATCTCCAAGGACAACTAGCCCAGTTTCCTGAACAAATAAGTTAAAAGGGACGTAAAAGACAAAACATGGTCTGGGCACAGTGGCTCAGTCTTCTAATCTCAGCACTTTGGGAGACCAAGGTAGGTGGATCACCTGAGGTCAAGACCAGCCTGGCCAACATGGTGAAGCCCCCATCTCTACTAAAACTACAGAAGTTAGCTGGGCGTGGTGGCGCACTCCTGTAATCCCAGCTACTCAAGAGGCTGAAGCCATAGAATTGCTGAACCCAGGAGGCAGAGGTTGTAGTGAGCCAAGATCCTGCCACTGCACTCCAGCCTGGGCAACAAAGTGAGACTCCATCTCAAAACAACAACAACAACAACAACAACAACAACAACAAAAAACAAAGCAACCATTCACATTTTGTGAATGTCTATGGATCTGGATTCAAACAAATTGTAAAGAAAAAACTAAGGCAAGACTATCTGTGACTTTTTATTCATTTATTTATTTAGAGACAGAGTTTCACTCTGTCACCCAGGCTGGAGTGCAGTGGTGTGATCTCGACTCACTGAAACCTCCGCCTCCTGGGTTCAAACGAGTCTGGTGCCTCAGCCTCCCCAGTAGCTGGGATTACAGGCGTGTGTCACCACACATGGATAATTTTTGTATTTTTAGTAGAGATGGGGGTTTCACCATGTTGGCCAGGCTGGTCTCGAACTCTAGACCTCAGATGATCTGCCCTCCTTGGCCTCCCGAAGTACTGGGATTATAGCCATGAGCCACCGCACCTTGCCTATCTGTGACATTTATGAGACATATGGAAAATGTAGACACTGGCTATTTGATGATATTAAGAAAAGATTATTAAACCAGGTGTAGTTTCTCATGCCTGTAATCCCAGCACCTTGGGAGGCCAAGGCAGGAGGATCACTTGAGCACAGAAGTTCAAGACCAGCCTGGGCAACAAAGTGAGACCTCGACTCTACAAGAAATAAAAAAATCAGCAAGCCTGGTGGCATGCACCTGTGGTCCCAGCTGCACAGGACCTGAGGTAGGAGGATTGCTTCAGACCAGGAGGCTGAGGCTGTAGTGAGACATAAGGAAAAGAAAAGATTACTAGCTAAAATGTTTTTAACACACTGAATGAAACACCTTGGCCTCCTGCCTTGGGGCTGTCTCCACGGCCTCCCCAACACTACTGTTGAGCTGACTGCTCACACCGATCAGACACCCCTGCTCAAAGATCAGGCAGGCCCAAGCTCCCCCGCTGAGGCAGGCTCTCCTTTCCCTGTACCAGCTTTTTGTTGCAAACCCCTGGCTGCCATGGGCTCCCATCTCCATGCTTTTGCTCATGCCTTGCTCCTGCTTGGAGTGCCTGCTGCTCTGCTTCAACCGTACCCATCCCTTGATGCTCAGTGCAAATTCCATCTCCACAAATCGGTTTTTCTGACCTCCCCACCCCTCCCATCCTTCTGTGCCTGGAGGACATTTCCTCTGTCCCACGTACATATCACTAACCACTCACTTCCTCAGTCTAGAATTTTGGGGATCTACATCTTTTCATCACTAGAGGCTGTGAGGTCCTTGGTAGCAAAGCTGAATATTCTAGTGGATTAAAATCAGGAACTTTGGCATGGCATGGTGGCTCATGCCTATAATCCCAGCACTTTGGGAGGCTAAGGCTCCGCCTGAGCTCAGGGGTTTGAGACCAGCCTGGGCAACATGGTGAAATCCTGTCTCTACTAAAATACAAAAAAAAATTAGCCAGGCATGGCAGCATGCGCCTGTTATCCCAGCAACTCGGGAGGCTGAGCCAGGAGAATTGCTTGAACCCAGGAGGTGGTGGTTGCAGTGATTCAAGATTGTGTCACTGCATTCCAGCCTGGTGACAGAGCAAGACTCCATGTCAAAAAAAAAAAAAAAAAAAAAGTCAGGAACTTGAAACTCCGACTCAGCCACTTATGTACTACCGTGTGACCTCAGGAAGATCACTCAACCTCTCTGCACCTCAATGTCCTCATCTATAAAATGGGAATGAACACAGTTCCTACCTCACAGGGAAGCTATGAATATTAGTTGAAATGAAATATACAAAGAGCCTAGCCCAGAGTAAACATCTAATAAATGCTGACTGCCACGACTGTGGTAATGGTTATTACAAGTGGCCTCTGTGTCCTCACAGGCCCTTGTACACAGTAGGTGTATTGAGTTGAACTGAAATTCAACTGAATTGAGCTGGATGGAAAGAGCAGGGCTGTCTCTCAGCTGCTGCCCCATCCCCGGCCAGGCCTCACCTCTCAGTGAACATCTTCACCTCACTGATCAACCGCCAGAACCCCACCACCTGCCTCCAGAGGAGGAGCAGGTGACTGTGCTCGTTGCTGAAGTAGGCATTGAAGGACTGGAGGGAAGACATGCTGAGGGAAGGGTTGGTGTGAGAGCGGGTTTACTCCCTCCCCCTGCTTCCCTCATCTCCGACCATCCCAGGAGGCACCGTCATTCAGAGAGTGGGTCTTCCTGTGGGCCTGTACACGGAGCTGTGTCGCAGCGGCCACGCTCAGCTTCCCAAGCCTCATGGCTCCCTCCTGCACAGGGACCTGGGTTTCAAGTCCTCTTTTGGCTGCAAGAGGCAGCAAGGAAGGGCAAAAATGCAAGGGACCTAGCTTTGCATCCCAGCTGCCAGTTGCATGACTGTGGGCAGGTTACTCAACCACTCTTTATGTATTTATTCATTTCAAGACAGAGTCTTGCTTTGTTGCCCAGGATGGAGTGCAGTGGCATGATCTCTCAGCCTCTCGAATAGCTAGGACGACAGGTGTGTGCCACCACGCCAGGCTAATTTTTGTGTTTGTAGTAGAGATGAGTTTTCACCATGTTGGCCAGACTGCTCTCGAACTCCTGACCTCAGGTGATCTGCCTGCCTCAGCCTCCCAAAGTGCTGGGATTACAGGCATGAGCCACCGCGACCGGCCTTAACCTCTCTTTAAAATGAGGAGGGTGATAGCACATACCACACGCAGTTATCACGAGGAATAAAGGTCAATTCACACGGTACACATGGTACATGCTACACATTGATAAAGACCAGCTATTGTGATGACGTCTATTTACTTCTGCTAACATGCTCCCTTAGACAGTGCTCCCTCTCCCTCTCCAGGCTTCTGAGTCCTCCCTCCTCTGCAGTGCCACTTCCTCTTGAGTCCAGCTGGCCTCCCTGCACCCCCATGCCCACCTCCTCCTCGCACCTCCATGCCGCCTCCCACTGCTCCAGCTCCTTGCGGCTGCGTGTCCAGTCACTGGTCACCTTTCGTATCTCCTCACTCAGAGCCTGGTTGGCCAAACCTGCCTGGTCCAGCTGTTCTCGGAGCATGGCATTCACCTGGACCAGGCTGGCACTCCTGAGTGGGGCACAGGGGATCAGTAGGCGCTCGCCCAGCGGGCCATCCTGCCAGCCCTGGCCCTCCCTGCTGCTCCTCCTCCAGCCAGATGAGGGCACTCCCCATGTCTTGGCTGTGCTCTGTGTCCTGGGTGGGAGGGAGGTTAAAGCACCAGGCTGGGCAGGTGGAGGACAGGGTCTGCCCCTACCCCACCCTGGCACCCACCCTCAGCCGCTGCTGCTCCAGCTCTCCGGATCTCTCCAACAGCTGCTACAGCTCCGAGCACCTCTTCTCGTACTGGAGAATCTGGGGATTGGGAGCTGATGGTGAGCCCCAGGGGTGGGGGCAGGGCAAAGTCAACACGTGGTAGGGAAAGAGCAGGAATGGGTGGCCCTGAACTTGCCCTGCAGCTGCTGTACAAGCTGGGCCTGCCGCTGCTCGCCCTCCTGGTAGGCCTGCAGCTTGCGCCGGTAGGAGGCCTGCTCCTCCTGCAGCTGCCTCCGCAATTCCACACTCTGCAGGACCAGCCCCCTGGGCTCTTGCGTCTCCAGCTCCCCAGATTCCAGCCACAGAGCCTGCTCCAGCTGCAGGGAAGGGTCATGGGTGAGAGTCCTGGGCCTCCTGGGAAGGCAGGCTCAGGCCTCTGTAGGGGGTGGCAGGCTGGGCCCAGACCCACAATGCCTTGTAGGCTGATAGCCTGGCACCCTGGGGAGCAGGCACATGTGGGCAAGCCCAGGGGCAGTGCACGTGTGCATGAGGCGATGCAGCCATGCACAGACATGCAGATGGGGCCTGTGTGGACACATGCAGGTGAGCCCACAAAACCCAAACCATGCAGGCAAAGCTCAAACGTGCACCTGGGTCAACCTCAGGGTCCTCAGTACACCATGTACCTCTCCTCCAGAACACTTAGCCCTGTCATGGTTTCTTTATTACACTGATGCCTGGGTCTCCCCACCATGCCCCCATCCCAATGTGAGCTCAGAAAGCCTCGATTTTTTCTTCCTCATTGTACCTTAGCACTAGAATGGTGGCTGTGGAATGGCATGGCTCACGCTCAGTAAATAATTCTTGCCATGGTGAATTAATGGCATGAGCTCATGGGAATACATTCAAACAGAGATGTCAATCCGCCTATGCATATATGAGCTTAAAGATATGCACACACATAACACATACAGGCAACCTCAAACATCCCCAGGGGAACAGGAAGGAACCCACTCATATGCACGGCATTAAGATTTGTAAGAGGTGAACACAGATGTTGCCCTATACAGTGCTTGCATATTAATGCCCCCTTCTGGCTGGTGCAGTGGCTCATGCCTGTAATCCCAGCACTTTGGGAGGTCAAGGCAGGTGGATCACTTGAAGTAGGGGTTCGAGACAAGCCTGGCCAACATGATGAAATCCCGTCTCAACTAAAAATCCAAAAATTAGCCGGGTGTGGTGGCATGCACCTGTAATCCCAGTTACTCAGGAGGCTGAGGCAGGAGAATCTCTTGAACTTGGGAGGCAGAGGTTGAAGTCAGCCGAGATCGCTCCATTGCACTCCACCCCGGGCGACAGAGCAAGACTCCATCTTTTATTTATTTATTTGTCTCATAGACTGAGCGAGGGGACCCCGACCGGCGGAGGGACGGCTGCGCCCTGCAGGCCGCTGCGGCCGTGCAGGCCCCGGCCTCATGTCATGCCCCGGCCCGCGACAATCCGGGCAGGATGGGACGCAGGACTCGGCGGGGCATCCGCGGAACCCGTCGGGAATGCTCTCTTGGCCTCCAGCGCCGGGCAGCGGTGGGTACGGTACCCGCAGTGCCCACAGCACCCCTAGCCCGGGGACGTGGCTCCAGCCCTCCCCCAGGCGGGCGGCCTCCTTCGCGGGGAGCACGTTGCCTGGGGAACATGGCGAAACTTCAACTCTTAAAAAAACAAAACAACCACCACAACAGCAAAAACAAGAACAGAAATTAGCTGGCTGTGGTGACGCATGCCTCTGCTACTCCAGAGGCTGAGGTGGGAGGATCGCGTCAACCAAGATGCCACGAGATACAGTAAGACTGTCTCTCAGAGAAAAAGTCAAACAAACAAAAAAAGAGGCCGTGTAAGAGGTGACCCTGGGGACAGTGGAAAAACACTAAGGTTTTCAAGTGCTGTTAAAAGCCACTAGGCCTTGGGGACCATTGAGCAATCTACAAAGCAAGGAAGCCTAGATCCCTGAGCGCCGCCTGCCTAGTACCACCACAGATAACATGAGAGACCTCCCCCACAGAGACTGAAATTTGTCTCCTGAGGAAACAAGTGACTACAGACATCTGTCCCAGGACAGGAAACAAGAAAACAAGGTCTCACAAAAACAAAAACAGCTGACCACACCATACAATCACTGAGACGGCGCCTGCGACTATAGGCAAAAAAAAAAAAAAAAAAAAAAAAAAAATCCATCTGTTATTCATACCATGAAAGACCAGGGGAAAATGTGAACGCAGTCCCCTACTACTGTTGTGGGAATCAGGAGAACGGAGAGACCAATAAGTAGAACAGGAGGATTTATTGACTGCACTCAGGCACAGCAGATTAAAATCCAAAGGCTGAGCCCTGAACAAAGACAGGGCTTGACTTTATACACACTTCTGAAAGGGGGTCAGCTAGTTTGAATGGCACGGCAGAAATTTGATGGCACGAAACTCATGGGGCAGGCAAGAGGGCTTACAGAAGCAGAAGAAAGGCAGCTAATCAAACTGTGACAAGTCTTGCAATGCAAGTATAGCTGGTGACCTTGCAGCTGCACTGAAGGGAAATCAGGAACTTAACAAAACTTGTATAATTAGAAATGGAAAGGGGGAAAGAGAAGGTAGTGAAGGGATTTGTCGTTTTTACCTCTTATCCTTGTTAGGGGTGGACTGTGTTGAGAGAGTCTCCAGAACTCATTCCTTGGGGCTCTGACTTTTCAGATAGTGTAATTAAGAATCTGCTAGGGCTCTATCTATTGCAGGTCTTGGAGTCAGCCAAGTACAGGAAAACTTGTCTTTTCCTTTTAACTTCTGCCTTATTACTACAAGTTGTGCAGCACACCATGCCTGGTTTTCATCAGCAATGTTTCCTGAGGTTACAGAAAGATTTCTAATCCCGGGGGGAAACACTCCCTTGAAGCAAAAGTGTTCTCCCCCAAAAAATGCAAGGAGCTATCTTCTTGATAGCCAGGCACATAATTCTCAGGTTTTGCCCCACAGAATCTCTATCTAAAATAGAGCAGTGGTCATGCCTAGTGAAAAATTTGAGGGAACTCGCCCAACGTTGGGTTTCTTCAGAGCCATACATATAGATATAACCAAAAATCCTAAAAGACACTGCCCTTCATCATTCCATGCTGTTAGACATTTATAGGACCATGGATGGTGATATCGCTTATATGTGATCATATAAATATTTTCTCTCCTTTCTGTAGTGTGGTTTAAACTTAATCCTTAAAGGACATGTATTTGAATTTTTCAGCTGGTTAGAAACCCGAATATACCAGTCAAAGAAAACTGCTCCGTACAGGCTACAGATTTAGTTTTCTTCCTGTACTAAGATGTCTTTTAGATATAGTAAGTTTGTTAAAGCCAAGAGCTCCTATGGAACGAAGTTTGGTGGGAGGGGGGACATTGAGTAGTAAGATCACTCTTGTAATAGAGATGCCACTCTTGCAGATATTGACAACTATTGGGGCCATAAAATTTTTACCAAACATTGGAAAGACAAGATCTGAACAACCTATCATTGCTGCAGTCTCAAATATCACGAAATACCATTATCTCAGGACAATAAATAGACAATAAAGAAGACTCACAGACCAGATTAGTTGTCATGTATCACCAAACAGGGACTGGATCCTTGTCAACACGACCCAACAGAGATTGTCCCCAGAAATTCACTTCATAACCTCAAAACCAAAAACCCACACTGATGGCAAAAAATAACCATGCAAATAATGAGAGAGAAAGAGAGACAGAGAGCGACCTGTCCTATAGCCATACTCAGTGGGTAAAAGCCAAAGAGCTCAATTTCTGCTCATGATACTTAATAGAACATAGGGAACATGAGGCAATAGCTCAATGGCTGCAGATCTGCACCAAGTGCCTGTTGGACGCAGGATTCTACTGTCTCCAATAATATGTCTCAGATGGACTAATTTTTTTTCTTTTTTTGAGACAGAGTCTCGCTCTGTTGCCCAGGCTGGGGTGCAATGGCGCGATCTCGGCTCACTGTAAACTCCGCCTCCCGGGTTCAAGCGATTCTCCTGCCTCAGCCTCCCGAGTAGTTGGGATTACAGACACTCATCACCGCGCCCCGCAATTTCTTTCTTTCTTTCTTTCTTTTTTTTTTTTTTGTATTTTTAGTAGAGACAGAGTTTCACCATGTTGATCAGGCTGGTCTCGAACTCCTGACCTCAGTTGATCAAAAGTAGGTGAGGTCAGAAAACATACCCTGGGAGAGGCTGGCACAATGCCCAGAACCGCCATCGCTAGGCCTCGGGTTTTCTTCTGTAGTGGAATACTAGTATTCATGTAGTTCAGGGACAAAACCAATTAGATAATTCTGGGATTTAAAAAGAGATGCATTTACAGTGCTATTTGAGAAGGGGTATTAAGGAATTTGCCAGGGCACTGACGCGTGTCAGGCATAAACCACAGGATAAGAGAGAGCTCAGTATTTTCTGTCCATGAAGGTGATAAGCGAGGGCCTGAAGAAAGAGGGACGGGGGAGGACACTGGCCCCAGAAATAGGAAAGGGCTGCTTGGGGGTGGGAAGGATGGGTCGGGGTGCTATCTAGAAAGTTGCCTGGTAATGGATGTAGGATGTGGGAGCGAGACATCAAACATGAAGCTGTCGCTTAAATAAAGTCTGAAAAAAGACTAGATACGTAAACGGCAGGAGATAGTAAGTAGGGAAACTGGACCTGGCTCCTCATAAAACTTCCCTCCTTCTATCTGAAGGAGGATCGCAGCGCATTTCGGCCAAGACAGGTTAGACTGCGGTTCTGACGTGCGGGCCTCGAGGAATATGCGCTAGGGCACCTGGCGGCGCGTAGAGCCTTTTCCCTACCCAAAGTAAGCCTGTTATGTCTACAACCCAACGGGGACACTGAGAGCCCCAAAGGCCCTGCTTTCTTCCCAGAGAACAGCGCCCTACTGAGTAGTTTCTACCTGGCTCTAAGAGGTGAGAACACATTCCCCGCTAGCACAGAAATCCTACAATCTCCTGTGGGGGCTGAGCTTGGAAGCAGAAGCTGTGTAGGAGGTGACTTGGGGGGTAGGAAAAAACACGAAGATTTTCAGAGAGCGTGAGAAACCAAGAGACTGGAGAACGCGGACCAATCCCCGCAAAAAGCAGCCCCGGTAGAAAGGGAAGAGCTGAGCGATTTTCACCCTTGTTAGCTTGTGTTACAACGCCAATAAGGTTGATGCTCAGTTTTTCTCCTACCGCGGACAGGATACCTGTTACTTTCCATTCCCCTGCTTTCCACTGTAGGATTAACGCTTAAGTCTAAAACACTAACCAAGGTACAAACAAACAGAAAAAAAAAATTACCCTGAACGTACAGTCTGTTCTTCAAACTATATAAAGTCAGGGGAAAGCGCGAACGCAGTCCCCCACTACCACAAATTATGCAGTCGAGTTTCCCACATTTGGGGAAATCGCAGGGGTCAGCACATCCGGAGTGCAATGGATAAGCCTCGCCCTGGGAAAACCACCTTCGTGATCATGGTATCTCCCCTGCCAGGTAAGTATGAGATCTTCTGCCTCTGCCCCGCCACAGCCTCATACGCCTCACTCTTTACACACACGGTCACTTCCCTGCGCACTCTCGAGCCCTTTCCAGCCCTCACATACAGCTGGGATTTTCAGTTCTGATCGGCGGTCCTAAACCCGCTCCCACGGCACGGGAACTCCTTCGTGGCGAAGCAGCAGCCCCTGCGCTGCCTCATCTACATAGAAGTCGCCCTATCCGTGATGTCACCGACAGTGCTTTGCCAAGTCCCCGTCTGCCTTTCTGCCACTCAACCGACCAATCCGCTGCCAGAGCCGGCAAGGGGAAATGACGTCTGCCTCTCCCTTTTTCTCTCCCTCCCCTGCATCTGCTCTCTCCCAAAGAAGCTGGTCTTTAGCATGTGTTGAGAAGCAACTTTTTGGAGGACAGATGGAGCTGGGGGGAACCCTTCTTCAAAGAATGGCTTTTAATTCTCAAACTAGAGTGTTTCAGATTACAGAAGAAACTGGTTCTCTTCGCATCCTTATCCTTGTGATGTAGCATTCCACTTGCAATTGGAAGCCGTTTAATATCAGAGACAAACCATATTTATGAAAGTAAAGAGGCTGCTCAGATGACTGCAAACCAGCCTTCCTTACTGGTTTTATCACTGGTAATCTTATAAAGACAGTTGTCCAGTTTCATCAATCTTGTAGGTTTGTTTTTTTTTTTTGATGTTGTTGGTTTTTTTTTTTTCCAAATTCAGTATTGTAGAAAAATATGCTGCCCCAGAAGAGATGATTGGACACTCTCAAGCATGGTGTTGGACTTTGTCATCTCTTGCACAGCCATCTCCACACCTTAGTGCTTACCTCATGTTAGTTTTTTATATTCTGCAAAGACAAAACCAAAATCATCCAAATTTGACACAAATACCTGGGATACATCTTATTTGAGAAGTTTAACAAATGTCTGGATCATCTTTTCTTATATATTACGCAGAAAACCCTGTGAAGTAAGCAAAGTTGGAATGCTCAAGTCAATGACCATTTGAATATTTACAAGTAGATTTGAGACAGGAATACTACCGGGTGGTCACAGGATAACTAATTCTAGGCAGCAGATTTACATGACTTGAGGCTATGGGCTGTTAAGATGCTGAAAAACCAGGGTGTGGACCAAGCTGGCTAAGACTGAGTGGACCCGATGTGGTGCTGGATTTGATGGAGGTTTTACCTAGGCCCTCATTATATGCTCATTAACATACTAAATCATACACCCACCGGTGCCATGACAGTTCTGAGACCAATATTTGCTGTAAAAATGGATGGCACCACGGTTCCGAGAAATCTCCACCTTTACCCAGGAATTTTCATGAATATTCCACTCCTTGGTTAAAGAAACCCATCAAGATGAAACCCCAGAACCCATTGTTCTCTCTCGAGTATGCCCGAGCTCCCCTTTCTTGAGTGTGTACTTTTTGCTTTGCAATAAATCTCTTCTTTCACTATTTGCTGACTCATCTTTGACTTTGTTCTCGAGATGGTGTCAAGAGCCTGGACACCACTGCTGGGGTCGAGATCCCACCAGTGTCCGGGGACCTCCCCCAGCCAACCAGTGTCACGTTCTATTCCATTGTTCAAATCACAAAACATCGAGTGGAGAGTTCTCCTTGGAGACCATAAAGTAAAGATTCTGCGGTGTGGTGGCCAGTTAGGCCACTGGAAGCTTGGCAAAATATTGAAAATGAGGGATTAGGTGACAGGGTAGTAACTGCTGAATACTAAATACTTGATCCAGGCCCCATTCCCTGGAGATTGACAGGGAGACACATTGTCCAGGTGGTAGTGGAGAAATACTTTCTGGGTATCTGACCAGCCTTTGTGGAAAGAACTGGCACCGTAATGCAGATGTAACTGCCTGATGGGCTCTTCCTGCCCAATGTACACACAAAATCAATTCAAGGAGACCATGGCGCTGCAGGAAACAGTTTCATTGACACAGGCCAGCCACGACATGTGGGAGACAGAGTTATTACTCAAACCAATCTCACTGAAGGCTTGGAGGTAAGGGGTTTTTCAAAGATAGTTTGTTGGGGAGGGGGCTAGGGCTTGCGCGGTGCTGATTGTTGGGGATGAAATCACAGGTGTGTGGAAAATGGCCCTTCTGCATGGAGTCAGCTTCTGGGTGGGGGCTAAGGGACTGGTTGATTTTCGGGCCAGATGGTGCCATCCAATAGTCAGAAATGCAAAAGCCTGAAAAGCCATCTCAAGAGGCCAATCTTGGGTTCTACAATAGTGATGTTCTTCACAGCAGTAATTGGGGAAGCTGTGAATCTTGTGACTTCTGGAATAATGGCTGGTAATTATTTAACGAGGCATACATCTTAGCAGAAATCAGGCCCCTTTCATCGTCCTAACCTGGTGATCTTTCATTAGTTTTACAGGGGTAATTTAGTTTTGGGGAAGGTTATTATTTAAACCAGCCTTTTTGGCTGTCCCCAACCATTTTGTCACCAGGGATTGGTTTCGTGGAAGATACTTTTTCCATGGAAGGGGGTGGTGGATGGTTTCCAGATGAAACTGTTCCACCTCAGGTCATCAGGCATTAGTTACAGTCTCATAAGGAGTGCACAATCTGGATCACTCACGTGAGCAGTTCCCAATAGGGCCTGAGCTCTGATGAGCATCTAATGCTCGTGCTGATCTGACAAGAGGCAGAGCTCAGGTGGTAATGAGCTAAAATAGAGCAGTGGTCATGCCTAGTGAAAAGTTTGAGGGAACTCGCCCAACGTTGGGTTTCTTCAGAGCCATACATATAGATATAACCAAAAATCCTAAAAGACACTGCCCTTCATCATTCCATGCTGTTAGACATTTATAGGACCATGGATGGTGATATCGCTTATATGTGATCATATAAATCTTTTCTCTCCTTTCTGTAGTGTGGTTTAAACTTAATCCTTAAAGGACATGTATTTGAATTTTTCAGCTGGTTAGAAACCCGAATATACCAGTCAAAGAAAACTGCTCCTTACATGCTACAGATTTAGTTTTCTTCCTGTACTAAGATGTCTTTTAGATATATTAAGTTTGTTAAAGCCAAGAGCTCCTATGGAAGGAAGTTTGGTGGGAGGGGGGACATTGAGTAGTAAGATCACTCTTGTAATAGAGATGCCACTCTTGCAGATATTGACAACTATTGGGGCCATAAAATTTTTACCAAACATTGGAAAGACAAGATCTGAACAACCTATCATTGCTGCAGTCTCAAATATCACGAAATACCATTATCTCAGGACAATAAATAGACAATAAAGAAGACTCACAGACCAGATTAGTTGTCATGTATCACCAAACAGGGACTGGATCCTTGTCAACACGACCCAACAGAGATTGTCCCCAGAAATTCACTTCATAACCTCAAAACCAAAAACCCACACTGATGGCAAAAAATAACCATGCAAATAATGAGAGAGAAAGAGAGACAGAGAGCGACCTGTCCTATAGCCATACTCAGTGGGTAAAAGCCAAAGAGCTCAATTTCTGCTCATGATACTTAATAGAACATAGGGAACATGAGGCAATAGCTCAATGGCTGCAGATCTGCACCAAGTGCCTGTTGGACGCAGGATTCTACTGTCTCCAAAATATGTCTCAGATGGACTAATTTTTTTTCCTTTTTTGAGACAGAGTCTCGCTCTGTTGCCCGGGCTGGGGTGCAATGGCGTGATCTCGGCTCACTGTAACCTCCGGCTCCTGGGTTCAAGCCATTCTCCTGCCTCAGCCTCCCGAGTAGTTGGGATTACAGACACTCATCACCGCGCCCCGCAATTTCTTTCTTTTTTTTTTTTTTTTTTTTTTGTATTTTTAGTAGAGACAGAGTTTCACCATGTTGGTCAGGCTGGTCTCGAACTCCTGACCTCAGTTGATCAAAAGTATGTGAGGTCAGAAAACATACCCTGGGAGAGGCTGGCACAACGCCCAGAACCGCCATCGCTAGGCCTGGGGTTTTCTTCTGTAGTGGAATACTAGTATTCATGTAGTTCAGGGACAAAACCAATTAGATAATTCTGGGAGTTAAAAAGAGATGCATTTACAGTGCTATTTGAGAAGGGGTATTAAGGAATTTGCCAGGGCACTGACGCGCGTCAGGCATAAACCACAGGTTATGAGAGAGCTGAGTATTTTCTGTCCATGAAGGTGATAAGCGAGGGCCTGAAGAAAGAGGGACGGGGGAGGACACTGGCCCCAGAAATAGGAAAGGGCTGCTTGGGGGTGGGAAGGATGGGTCGGGGTGCTATCTAGAAAGTTGCCTGGTAATGGATGTAGGATGTGGGAGAGAGCCATCAAACATGATGCTGTCGCTTAAATAAAGTCTGAAAAAAGACTAGATACGTAAACGGCAGGAGATAGTAAGTAGGGAAACTGGACCTGGCTCCTCATAAAACTTCCCTCCTTCTATCTGAAGGAGGATCGCAGCGCATTTCGGCCAAGACAGGTCAGACGGCGGTTCTGACGTGCGGGCCTCGAGGAATATGCGCTAGGGCACCTGGGGGCGGGTAGAGCCTTTTCCCTACGCAAAGTAAACCTGTTATGTCTACAACCCAACGGGGACACTGAGAGCCCCAAAGGCCCTGCTTTCTTCCCAGAGAACAGCGCCCTACTGAATAGTTTCTACCTGGCTCTAAGAGGTGAGAACACATTCCCCGCTAGCACAGAAATCCTACAATCTCCTGTGGGGGCTGTGCTTGGAAGCAGAAGCTGTGTAAGAGGTGACTTGGGGGGTAGGAAAAAACACGAAGATTGTCACAGAGCGTGAGAAAGCAAGAGACTGGAGAACGCGGACCAATCCCCTGTGGGGGCTGCACTTGGAAGCAGAAGCTGTGTAAGAGGTGACTTGGGGGGTAGGAAAAAACACGAAGATTTTCACAGAGCGTGAGAAACGAAGAGACTGGAGAACGCGGACCAATCCCCGCAAAAAGCAGCCCCGGTAAGAAAGCGAAGAGCTGAGAGATCTTCACCCTAGTTAGCTTATGTTACAACGCCAATAAGGCTGATGATAGCTTTTTATCCTATCGCGGATAGGATACCTGTTACTTTCTATCCCCCTGCTTTCCACTGTAGGATTAACGCTTAAGTCTAAAACGCTAACCAAGGTACAAACAAAAGAAAAAATCACTCTGAACGTACAGTCTGTTTTTCAAACTATATAAAGTCAGGGGAAAGCGCGAACGCAGTCCCCCACTACCACAAATTATGCAGTCGAGTTTCCCACATTTGGGGAAATCGCAGGGGTCAGCACATCCGGAGTGCAATGGATAAGCCTCGCCCTGGGAAAACCACCTTCGTGATCATGGTATCTCCCCTGCCAGGTAAGTATGAGATCTTCTGCCTCTGCCCCGCCACAGCCTCATACGCCTCGCTCTTTACACACACGGTCACTTCCCCTGCGCACTCCCGAGCCCTTGCCAGCCCTCAGACATAGCTGGGATTCTCAGTTCTGATCAGCGGTCCTAAACCCGTTCCCACGGCACGGGAACTCCTTCGTGGCGAAGCAGCAAGTGGCGAAGCAGCAGCCCCTGCGCTGCCTCATCTACATAGAAGTCGCCCTATCCGTGATGTCACCGACAGTGCTTTGCCCAGTCCCCGTCTGCCTTTTTGCCACTCAACCGACCAATCCGCTGCCAGAGCCGGCAAGGGGGAAATGACGTCTGCCTCTCCCTTTTTCTCTTTCTCCCCCGCATCTGCTCTCTCCCAAAGAAGCTGGTCTTTAGCATGTGTTGAGAAGCAACCTTTCGGAGGCCACATGGAGCTGGGGGGCACCCTTCTTCAAAGAATGGCTTATTAATTCTCAAACTAGAGTGTTTCAGATTACAGAAGAAACCGGTTCTCTTCGCATCCTTATCCTTGTGATGTAGCATTCCACTTGCAATTGGAAGCCGTTTAATATCAGAGAGAAACCATATTTATGAAAGTGAAGAGGCTGCTCAGATGACTGCAAACCAGCCTTCCTTACTGGTTTTATCACTGGTAATCTTATAAAGACAGTTGTCCAGTTTCATGAATCTTGTAGGTTTGTTTTTTTTTTTGATGTTGTTGGTTTTTTTTTTTTTCCAAATTCAGTATTGTAGAAAAATATGCTGCCCCAGAAGAGATGATTGGACACTCTCAAGCATGGTGTTGGAATTTGTCATCTCTTGCACAGCCATCTCCACACCTTAGTGCTTACCTCATGTTAGTTTTTTATATTCTGCAAAGACAAAACCAAAATCATCCAAATTTGACACAAATACCTGGGATACATCTTATTTGAGAAGTTTAACAAATGTCTGGATCATCCTTTCTTATATATTACGCAGGAAACCCTGTGAAGTAAGCAAAGTTGGAATGCCCAAGTCAATGACCATTTGAATATTTACAAGTAGATTTGAGACAGGAATACTACCGGGTGGTCACAGGATAACAAATTCTAGGCAGCAGATTTACATGACTTGAGGCTATGGGCTGTTAAGACGCTGAAAATCCAGGGTGTGGACCAAGCTGGCTAAGACTGAGTGGACCCGATGTGGTGCTGGATTTGATGGAGGTTTTACCTAGGCCCTCATTATATGCTCATTAACATACTAAATCATACACCCACCGGTGCCATGACAGTTCTGAGACCAATATTTGCTGTAAAAATGGATGGCACCACGGTTCCGAGAAATCTCCACCTTTACCCAGGAATTTTCATGAATATTCCACTCCTTGGTTAAAGAAACCCATCAAGATGAAACCCCAGAACCCATTGTTCTCTCTCGAGTATGCCCGAGCTCCCCTTTCTTGAGTGTGTACTTTTTGCTTTGCAATAAATCTCTTCTTTCACTATTTGCTGACTCATCTTTGACTTTGTTCTCGAGATGGTGTCAAGAGCCTGGACACCACTGCTGGGGTCGAGATCCCACCAGTGTCCGGGGACCCCCCCCAGCCCACCAGTATCAGATTCTATTCCATTGCTCAAATCACAAAACATCGAGTGGAGAGTTCTCCTTGGAGACCATAAAGTGAAGATTCTGCGGTGTGGTGGCCAGTTAGGCCACTGGAAGCTTGGCAAAATATTGAAAATGAGGGATTAGGTGACAGGGTAGTAACTGCTGAATACTAAATACTTGATCCAGGCCCCATTCCCTGGAGATTGACAGGGAGACACATTGTCCAGGTGGTAGTGGAGAAATACTTTCTGGGTATCTGACTAGCCTTTGTGGAAAGAACTGGCACCGTCCTGCAGATGTAACTGCCTGATGGGTTCTTCCTGCCCAATGTACACACAATATCAATTCAAGGAGACCATGGCACTGCAGGAAACAGTTTCATTGACACAGGCCAGCCACGACATGTGGGAGACAGAGTTATTACTCAAACCAATCTCACTGAAGGCTTGGAGGTAAGGGGTTTTTCAAAGATAGTTTGTTGGGGAGGGGGCTAGGGCTTGCGCGGTGCTGATGGTTGGGGATGAAATCACAGGGGTGTGGAAAATCGCCCTTCTGCATGGAGTCAGCTTCTGGGTGGGGGCTAAGGGACTGGTTGATTTTCGGGCCAGATGGTGCCATCCAATAGTCAGAAATGCAAAAGCCTGAAAAGACATGTCAAGAGGCCAGTCTTGGGTTCTACAATAGTGACGTTCTTCACAGCAGTAATTGGGGAAGTTGCGAATCTTGTGACTTCTGGAATAATGGCTGGTAATTATTTAACGAGGCATACATCTTAGCAGGAATCAGGCCCCTTTCATCCTTCTAACTTGGTGATTTTTCATCAGTTTTACAGGGGTAATTTAGTTTTGGGGAAGGTTATCATTGAAACCAGCCTTTTTGGCTGTCCCCAACCATTTTGTCACCAGGGATTGGTTTCTTGGAAGATACTTTTTCCATGGAAGGGGGTGGTGGATGGTTTCCAGATGAAACTCTTCCACCTCAGGTCATCAGGCATTAGTTACAGTCTCATAAGGAGTGCACAATCTGGATCACTCACATGAGCAGTTGCCTATAGGGCACGAGCTCTGATGAGCATCTAATGCTCATGCTGATCTGACAAGAGGCAGAGCTCAGGTGGTAATGCTTGAAAGCCTGCAGCTCACCTCCTGCTGTTCGGCTGGGTTCCTAACCGGCCATGGGCCAGTACCTGTCTTGTGGCCCTGGAGGTTGGGGACCCCTGATTTAAAGTATAAACTCGATTTTTCCCAAAATTAGCTTGGAGGTAATTGCATAGGAATGAGCAAAGACAGCTAGCCAGTGAGGCTAGAACCAAGATGGAGTCAGCCATGTCAGCTTTCTCTTATTGTCATAATTTTGCAAAGGTAGTTTCTGAGTGACTACACTGGACACTTGTTAAAAACATGAGACAGATTTTATTGTATGTACTACAGTAGGCAGGAGAGACCAGCAGAGAACTGTGCTGAACCTCAAATACAGCAGGAGTTGTTGAAGATTATAGCCAATTGGCAAGATAAGAAAGTCGGTGTATGGAAAATTACTAAGAGGAACTTGATTAGCTATCAAAGGTGATTGCGAAGACTCTTGCTAAACTAGACTCAACAGTATTGTTTCCTAAAATTGGACTTGGCAGGCGAAGAAGTAACAGAGAAAAGGGCTCAGAGGAAACTACTAAGGTTTGGTCAAAGATTGGAGTCCTTGTCAACTCTACATTGGAGCTTCTGCAAATAAACAAAGACCAACCAAATGAAAAAAAGCAAAGGCTATTTATTCTGAGCTTGCTATAGCAGGGAGTCAGTCACTGTTAATTGCATTTTGGCAGAGACTTGAAGGCAGTCACAAGGGTGGGAAAGCTTTGTAAAAAGAAAGGCTTCAGGGGCCGGGCACAGTGGCTCACGCATGTAATCTCAGCACTTTGGGAGGCCCAGGTGGGTGGTCACAAGGTCAGGAGATCAAGACCATCCTGACTAACATGGTGAAACCCCACCTCTTCTAAAAAATTTACAAACAATTAGCCAGGCATGGTGGCAGTCACCTAGAGTCCCAGCTACTCCAGAGGCTGAGGCAGGAGAATGGCATGAACCTGAGAGGTGAAGCTTGCAGTGAGTCGAGATCATGCCACTGCACTCCAGCCTGGGTGACAGAGTGAGACTGTGTCTCAAAAAAACAAACAAACAAACAAAGAAAAGCTTCAGGTATGCTTGGATTGGAGGCTGTCAGCATGGTGAAGCTCTGGATAGATGAAGGAAATAAAAATATTTTACCCCAGAATATATTCCTTTGGCATATTTTAAGATGCTGTCAGAGAGCCAGCAAACAGAAGTAACTCTGCAAAACTGTCTTTTGTAGGGGAAATTTACACCTGCAGAGAATCTGCATTAATCCAGCCTTATCTTGTCAGGATTGAGAAATAAAAATAAGCCCTAGGCCCTACAACCAACTGAATGGACTCTCTCTTGGCTGACAGGACTGCAGAGAAACCTCGAAAGTGGTTTCTGGATGTGGCAGGCTAGGAGGTTAGACATGCCACCTTAAAACTTCCTCTCACTAACTGCCATTATAAGGCAGGAGAACAGCAGAGGGAATTGGAAGTTGGATAAAAGGCAGAGAGAGTGAAAGTAGAAACAAAAGCAAGGTGATGGTGTGAGAGAGCAAGAAGCAAGATAAAAGGCAGAAGTTCAGCAGCCAAAACAAAAGGTAAGATTTAAAAAAGCAAGCAAGGCTGGGCATGGTGGCTCATGCCTGTAATCCCAGCACTGTGGGAGGCCAAGGCAGGCAGATAACTTGAGGTCAGGAATTTGAGACCAGCCTGGCCAACATGGTGAAACCCCTTCTCTACTAAAAATACAAAAAATTAGCTGGGCATGGTGGTGCACTCCTGTATTCCCAGCTAATTGGGAGGCTGAGACAGTAGCATCACTTGAACCCAGGAGGCAGTGGTTGCAGTGAGCCGAGATTGCACCACTGCACTCCAGCCTGGGCAACATAATGAGACTCTGTCTCAAAAAAAAAAAAAAAAAAAAGCAAGCAAGGATGCCATGGCCAGCGAGATCCAAACGAGTAAAGTGGCAGCTCCTCAGAGATACGCATGTGCATTAGAGAAAAAAAGTATCCTTAACATGACTCCATATCATAATCAGCTCATTAAAACTCATGCATATGGACTGCATATCATGCATGTACTTAAAATTATGGGATGGAGGCAATGTGCAAGCACACAAGGGCCAAAGTAGCTAAACAACCCACCTATCAATCAAAAGGCAAACACTGGCTAATGATTAGACATCCTTGTGAAGGGAAGAAAAAAAGCCACACATAGAAAGACCCAAAGTACACCAAACTAATACTGATCTCACATCCCAGAGGTCAGCCCACTCTCCCCACTCCGAGAGTGTTACTGTGCTTAATAAATTTTTGCTTTGCTTTGCTGCTTTGTGTGTCATGTACAGTTCTTTGGGACACCAAGAGCCTGGAAATGCACGGCACCATCTTGTAAGAGTTAGGATTGTTTTTCCTAAGGGTTAACAAACCTAGCCTTTGGAAAGATTTGCTTCACTACTGTTATCAACCAACAGCCTGATGCTTTCCCTCCCTTTGTGGTTTTGACAAAACAAGCAAGCAGCATTCCCTCCTGATAAGAGACCACCGACCTAGGAATAATTCTGGCCAGACTACACAGGACGTACAGCGAGGGTTTTCATGTCCTCTGTCTCAGCTTTTGACATCAGAGGGCCACAAACTCCACTCTCAGATGATTGCTAATGCCACCATTTTATGCACATGGGCCCCATGGAGAGGCACGCAGCTCAACTGCACATCTGCACATTTTCCTCTTATAAACATTTATATTGGAATATTATTTGGTGCTGCTCCCATGAAAGATACATTTGCAGAATGGACTCAAATTAGAAGCATTATGTAAGCAATATAATGTAGCAATGGCGCATCCAGCTTTCTACAATACAGAAATGTCTGCAGTGTAAACATTTCCACAATGACCAAAGATATGTGTACAAGAATGGTGACTGCAGCATTCTTTGTGATCCTAAAACCATGAAACTAACGTCATCTCAAAAACATTTTTTTTTTTTTGAGATGGAGTCTCACTGTAATGCCCAGGCTGGAGTGTAGTGGTGCCATCTCAGCTCATTGCAGCCTCCACCTGCCAAGTTCATACGATTCCCCTGTCTCAGCCTCCCAAGTAGCTGGGATTATAGGTGCATGCCACCACACCTGGCTAACAAAAACATTTTGAAAAGGGTTAAATAAATCATGCATAAACTGAGGAAAAATACTGTTTTCAAAAATGATGGAGAAGATCACTATCGTGATGAATGATTCCACTGGTCACATTATTGATAGAGCAATCAGGAAACCCAGGCTCATCCTGGAGGTAATAGTGGACCCCTACTACTAAAATATGAAAAAATGGAGGTTTGTAAATTACTCGTTTAAGCGTATAAGGGACTGAATTAGAATTTTATTACACCAGAAGTGGGTTTCTAGGTCTCTGTTTCAGGATTCCTTAGTTACACAGGTGTAAACCCGGCATTTCAGGAGATACCCGGTTAAGAATCTGGTCGGGAAGGTGGGGGCTCTTGACATGCATCTGTCAGAAATTAGTGGCTTGGGACTTCGAGAAGATAAAATCTTCCCCATTTATCTAGTGATTGACAATGCGTGAATGCTTCAGAAGTTCCAATAAGCGTCCCTGGGTGGGCTTGAACCACCAACCTTTCGGTTAACAGCCGAACGCGCTAACCGATTGCGCCACAGAGACAAGCGCTTCCGACTCTACTGGGCATATAGGAAGGGCGCACTCACTGAACTTCCTCCGTTCCGTCTATTCTCAGGGCCCGCCCAGCAGGACCACTGAGCAAGGCCTTGGAAAACCAGAGAGATTAGAGCGGTGAGTCGCGCCGGTCACGTTGGACACCTGCGCGTTAGGAGATTCTGGAGCCAGAAGAACAGCCGAATTGCCTTCTCCCGCCCTGCCCCTCCCCTGCTTCAGAAGCTTCCAGAAACTCCCATGTGGGCGACCCAGCCAGAGCCGCCTGGGGGCCCAAGGGAAGCTGAACGCCCTGCGGGCTCCGGGGATGGTTCTTCCCGTTCTTTGCGCCGCCTTCACCCATTGAAGGAGCCTGTGCCCACCCTGCCCAGTCGCTGTGGGGGCCGCTGAGGAGCTTCCGCTGCCACCTTCTGATCTTGTGTTCCTCACAGGGGCTCCACCAGGGCAGGGATGGTGGTGAGGGTCGCTCGTGGGTCCCCTGGGGGGAGCAGGGTCTGGTACTCACCAGGGCTCACGACTAGGACTTGTCGAATGAATTGATCGTGGCCTTTAGCTTTTAGTCCTTTGAAGAGCCCTGAGAGCGGAAATCAACAGATTTTTTTCCATGGGGAAGTTCCTTTTACAAAGCGTTGATTTCTCAGCACCCCGCAGGGCGGGCAACTGGCAGGGCCTCCGGCGCACCTTGTGCGCGGTGGAGCCGCGGGGGCTCAGCTGGGCGGTGGTCCGGCCATGGGGCTGTAGGGCGAGAGCAGGTAAAGGGAAAAGCAAAAGCTGGGAAAGAAGACGGGGAGCGGTGGACCAGACATCCAGACATCCTGAAATGTGCATGCAGAGGCACAGGCGGGATCTTCTGGAAGTGGGAATTGTTTTTGTTTGTTTTTTTATTGTAGCAGAATGGGGAAATGGAGAGAGAACCTGAAAGAGCCCCAAACTCGAGGACCTATTGCTTCCCAAGAATAACATCTTCCAGAAGAACCAGACAGAAAACTAGGCGTCTGGGAACCCTGAAATCCTTGCAGGAGTAGCATCATCATGACCTTCTCTGTTCCTTTTGGCAAAGGACTTGCCTCCATTGTTTGTTTGTTCAATTGTCTTGTCTGTTAAATAAATAAAACCCTTTTCATATACCTTCAAAATTACGTTGGTTTTATTATTTTATGAGTATAAATAATGCTGCAGTCATCATTCTTGTACACTCTCATTGGCCACTGGTGTATTTCTATAGGGTGGAAGCCTGGAGGGTAGTTGTTCCAGCATAGTGTTTCCATAGCTTTTATTTCATTCCGTTTTCTTTCCTTTGTTGCTTTATTAGCTATAACCCTTTTCTTATTTCAGAGGCTGCTTTAGGGTTTCTGGGATACATCTTTAATTTATCATACTCTGCTTTCTAGTGTCATTATGCCCCCCTTTCTGGCCTTTAACCTAGTGTTATGTATTTTTACTTTATGCACTGTAAGCTTTGTGATTCATTCTTACTTTTATTTATTACGTCAAATATTTTTTGAAAGATTTAAATTATAAGAAAACGTGTAGTACATGATTTCTAAATGCCATTTCCAATATTCGTTTCTCTGTGTAGGTCCACATTTTTATCTGGTATCCTTTTGCTTCTGCCTGGAGGACTCTTAAGATTTCTTGTAGCGTGGGTTGGTGAATTCTTTTAGCTTTTGTATGTTTTTCAATGTCCTTATTTCACTCACAGTTTTGAAATTTTATTTTTACATAGAATTCTAGGCTAACTTTTTTTCTCTAGGTACTTTATAAATGTTGCCATTTATGAAGCATTGTCATTTAAAGTATCATCTTTCTTTCATATGTTTGTAAATATGGCATAAAGCCGGTTTCTTGTGCTGGTTATACAATTTTCAGAATGCGTATTTAAATTTAAAATATTAAATTGTACTAAAAAACTAAAAATATGAATCATGAATGTCCTGGATTCATCTTAAGTTCCAACAGTGCACTAAAAATGTGCCCAACCTGTGGGTCAAACCTACCTGCTGACGTAGAATTTGTGTTTGTGAGAGCCTAGTGATTTTCCTCACATCTGAATGTCTTCATTACAAAAGGAAACGTTTTTCTTTGCAAAAATACTTTAAAATATTCTGACTTCAATTAAGTGCATTGAAAACAAATTTCTCAGTTGCATCCCTGAAATCCATCGAAAGCCCAGGAGAGACCATCAAGTGCTTCAGGATCAAGAGCTAAACGGGGGAGGACAAGCGTGGCTTCTTCACTAGGAGTCAAGCCAAAGTCAACTGATTTGGTCTCCAATGGAGAACGGAACTCGGTTCACCAGCGATGTGAGGACGCGGCCCAGAGGAGGCGGACTTTCTCTTCATGGTGCCTTCGGATAGGAAATCTAGGATTTTCTTTCCCTTTGATCTACTTCCAACTCTCCCTTTCTATTTCTTCAAGACCTTTTTCGGATCCCTGGCTGCGAAGGACCTAAGGGGCCAGTGCCCTTCCCTACCGGTCCCTCCTTCACTAGGTGTCTTCAGAACCCAAACTCACCCAGAACATTACTGCCTGCTTCAGACAGCGAGAGGACCAAGGAGGGCTGTGGGTGCGGTGGGAACCACAGAGTCACGCGCACCTGTGCCCGTGGGCTCCTAGCAAATTGAATAAATGCCCCCTGAAGCTTCTCTGCAGGTCAGAGGGAAGGGGAGGGTGGCTGCCGACCTGGCGGGAGAAGCTTCAAGAAGCGTCGGGATGACCTGGCCCTGTCCCTGGGCCTTGAAGACAGGCCTGGCCAGGCCACTCCTGATTTGCACTCCTGATTTGCACTCCTGATTCACAGCCACTCCAGATTTGCACTCCAAATGTATAGTTTGATTGTAGAAATCACATCCCTTCAGCCTGCGAATGTGATAACTGCCCAAGAGACAGTGATGCCTAGATTCATAGATAATCCCCTTTCCCCCATCCTATATATAACTGGAGTCAACAGCAGCTGGAGGAAAATGGAAAGAACTTGAAATCAAGATTAAGTTAGAATAACACTGCTGTAGACAGTTTATCAGCTCTTCAGCATATGTCTGTTTTCCTTGAAGCATGAGCCTTTAGAAACCTCTGACAATAAAGTTTATTTTACACCCATTCCCTTGCCCATGATTTTTTCATACAAATCACAATTATAAATCTTTCTTGCTCCAGCTAAAAGCAGGAAACTCAATCATGAATGTGTTCACTACATGTATCCCACAGAATGAAAGCAACCAGTCTGAATGCATCACTTGATTCCAAAATCAAATGTTAGCACTCAGTGGTGCAACAACATGTATCTCCAACTCTGGAAGCCACAGGCAAGATATTCCTGCATCCTTGCAGGGAAACAGATCTATAAGCGGGTGGCAGTCTCACACATGTACATTCCTGGGAAACCCGAGGAAACAATGATTGTGACGCAGGGCAGGCAAGCCCCAAACCTGAAAGAGTTTTGCTAATGTCGTGATTGGCTTTCTATGTTATTCGAAGACTGAGATATCCATGAGGAGTGAAGATAGGTAAGGCTGAGGCATGACCTCACTGGGTCGCCTTAGCATTGAAGGGAAGTCAGTTGTCACCTTGTAAACCTTTTGGTAATCCAAATCTTGGAATGATTTCTTTGAGAATTTAGACACTTCCAATACTTTTCCTGTCCTCATGGGGAAAGCTTCTATCCACCTGGTGAAGTGTCTATAAATACTAGCAAATCTTGTAGTCCCCTGTAAGGTGGCATGTGGGTTAAGTCTGTCTGCCAGTCTTTGCCACGGTATGTTCCTTGGTGTTTTACAGGTTTAAGCAGGGATTGGGATATGGGGTGGCTTCCTGAGTGGTAACCCTTTTTATAGTTTGGAACAGTCCCTTCCCCAAGAATATTTAGGAAACTAATTTGAATGGAAAATCCTGTACCAAATGTGAGGAATCATGAAAATGTTTAATAATTTCCCGTTTGTCAGCCTCAGGAATAGAGTTTGTTCTTTTCTAGCAACCATCCAGCGGGGTCTCACTGGAAGCCTTTTACTCAGTTCCTTTAATTTCCTTACGGGTGTAGTATGGTGTCACTGACATGGATGGAGTACCTGGTAGTAGCACAGCAGCTTGAAATACCAGGGTTTCCTTAGCTGTGGCCTTAGCTGCTCTTTCCACCAGGGAATTTCCTCTAATAATAAAAGTGTCTCCCTTCTGGTGTCCCCTGCAGTGAATAATTGTTATTTCTTTGGGAGTTGGACAGCATCTAAAAGTTCCAAGATCTGAGTAAAGTTGTATGGGGGATCCCTTGGCTCTTGATAGTCCCCTTTCCTTCCCTACGGCTGCATGAGCATGGAGCACCAGGAACCCATATTTACAGTCAGTCAACACATTGACTCTTGAGGTTTTTGGTTTTTTTTCTTCTTTTTTTGAAACGGAGTCTTGCTCTGTCGCCCAGGCTGGAGTGCAGTGGCATGATCTCAGCTCACTGCAAACACTGCCTCTCAGGTTCAAGGGATTCTCATGCCCCAGCCTCTGGAGTAGCTGGGATTACAGGCACCCACCACCACACTTGGCTAATTTTTGTATTTTTGGTAGAGACGGGCTTTCGCCATGTTGGCTAGGCCGGTCTCGCACTCCCAACCTCAGGTGATCCACCCACCTCGGCCTCCCAAAGTGCTAGGATCACAGGCGTGAGCCACCGTGCCCAGCTTAACTCTTTTCTTAGTTGGAAGGCTGTAATTAGAGCAGCTAATTCTGCTTTTTGAGAAGAAGTCTGAGAAGGTAAACCCTTGGCCTCAATGACTTCTTGTTGGCTAACCTTCCTTTCTTCCTCCCTCATGAATATAGCTATTTCCATCTCTAAACCTCTCAACATTGGGGTTAGACAAGAGCTTGTCTTCAAGGTTGGGCCTTCTAGAGTAAAGCTCTTCCGTGGTTTCCACACAGGAGTCAATGAGTTGGGGATGTGTTTCTTGAGACGCGAGGTCCAGCAACAGAGTAGCAGGGTTTAAAAATCAGCATACTTTCAGGGTAACATCTGGGGTGTCAAGCAGAATGGTCTGATATTTAAGTAACTGGTCCCCTGTTAGCCTTTGGTGTGCTTTTGCCTCTAGGACCCTCTGTACTGTACTTTATGGGGTGGCAGGGGTGGGAGTGTGGTGGTATGACATCTAATTGTTGTCCCAAGGTAAACTTACTTGTTTCTTCTAACAATAGAGTGACCGTAGCCACTGATCTCAAGCTTCCTGGTCACCCAGCTGCCACCTGGTCTAGCTGTTTAGAGAAATAAGCCACTGGTCCAAAGTAATTCCTCAGCCTTTGAGTTAGAACATCCAAAGCTGTCCCTTGTTATTCATCCACATAGAGGGTGAAAGGTTTTTCTAAGTTCGAGTGTCTGGAGGCAAGGGATGTCCCTGGCTTTTCTTTTAAGGCTAGGAATGCCTTTTGACAGGTTCCAAGCTCCACCTCCTGGGTTCACACCATTCTCCCGTCTCAGCGTGCTGAGTCGCTGGGATTACAGGCGCCCGCCACCACGGCCAGCTAATTTTTTGTATTTTTAGTAGAGATGGGGTTTCACCGTGTTAGCCAGGACGGTCTTGATCTCCTGACCTCCTGATCTGCCCGCCTCGGCCTCCCAATGTGCTGGGATTACAGGCGTGAGCCACCGCACCCGGCCAACAATTTTTTTTTTTTTTTAAATGAACAGAGCATCAGTGAATGATAGTGCAAGTTTAAGACACCTAATAGAAAAGTTAAAGGAGTCCCCCAGGCAGAAGGAAACTGACACCGGATGAAAATCTGGATGAAAAAGAAAAAGACACTAGAAATGACATCTACATAGACAAATATATAATTTTAACCTCTGACTGTTTAGCCGGGCATGATTGCTCACGCTTGTAATCCCGGCACTTTGGGAGGCCAAGGAAGGCGGATCATTTGAGGTCAGGGGTTCGAGACCAGCCTGGCCAATATGGTGAACCTTCCTCTCTACTAAAAATTCAAAAATTAGTCAGATGTGGTGGCCCAAGCCTGTAATCTCTGCTACTCAGGGGTCTGAGTCAGCAGAATCGCTCGAACCCGGAAACCAGAGGTTGCAGTGAGCCAAGAATGTGCCACTGCACTCCAGTCTGTCTGATAGAGTAAGACTCATCTTAAAAACACCACCACCAACAAAAAAAACACAAAAACAAACAAACAAACAAAAACACACCTGACTCTTGAAACAAAAGTAATAGAGATGGATTGTAAGGTTTATAACAGGTGTAAAGTAGAATGCATGACAATAGCATAAAGGCAGGGAGAGGAGTCATGTGAAGAGGTATGATGCCACTTGAAGGCAGACTGTGATGGGTTAATTTTTGTGGAAAGCAAGGCAGAATTTTTGAAGTTTGTTTCTTCAAATACTTTCAGTTTCCCATACATACAAGCTAGTTTGTTCTGCAAAGATCTTATTTTCTAGGAAGCTTGGAGGAGGACCTTCTTCTCTCTGTCCTCATGGGATGCACAAGACACAAGGGAAGAGATTTTCACTTTTCAATACAGTGATAGGTCTGAGGAGATACAACTGCAATTTTTGTTTTTAATGAGATGGGATTCTCACTGGTCTTGAACTTCTGAGCTCAGTGGAGGCTTCCCCTACGTCGGCCTATCAAAGTGTTGGGATTAACAGGCGTGAGGCACTGCACCTGGCCACAACCATCAACATTTAAAATCACGTCCCTGGGTGGGCTGGAACCACCAACCTTCCGGTTAACAGCAGAACGCGCTAACCGATTGCGCCATAGAGAGAAGCTCAATTGCTTGCTTTCATCTCTGTATAGATTAAGCAATCACTAAACCCTAGGGGTTGCCATTCGCTTTCTGCAGGACAACTGTGCAGACTACAAAGCTTCAGAAAACCGGAGACGCGGAGTCGACTAATCGTGTTGTTGCACGTTAGAAACGCGTGCATTGCGTGACTCTGAAGCCAGAAGGGCGGCCTTCACCCTGTGTTGACCCTCGCCTGCTTCAGAAGCCATTGCCCCTGGAAATGCCTGGATCTGCGACCCCAGCCTGAGCCAAGTAGGGCCCAAGGGAAGCCGAACTCCCCAATCAACTGGGCTTCAGTAGACGGGGTCGGTGGGGCGGGAGCGGGAAAGAGGCAGGGGAGTCAAAAGGAAAAACGTGAAAAGGAGGAGGGAGAAGCAGGGGAGACCAGGACGACACAATGGGACAGCCCAGGATGCCCGTGCAGAGGGCACCGGCTGGATGCAGAGAAGATGGGACATGTATCAGAATGGAGAGGGGGAAACGGGGAGAAGATGTGAGAGAAAATCACAAGAACCTGTAGCCGCCCAAGAATAAAGAAGTAAAAATCGCATAATGTTTTTACATTAATAAAAAAAATCGGGGGACCAGGGGCGATGGCTCATGCCTGTAATCCCAGCACTTTGGGAGGCCGGGGTGGGTGGATCACTCACTTGAAGTCAGGAGTTCGAGACCAGCCGGGCCAACATGGTGAAAGCCCGTCTCTACTACAAATACAAAAATTAGCTGGGCTTGGTGGCGCACGCTTGTAGTCTCAGCTACTCAGGAGGCTGAGGCAGGAGGATCGCTTGAACCTGAGAGGCGGAGGTAGCAGTGAGCCCAGATCGTGCCACTGCCCTCCAGCCTGGGCGACAAAGCGAAATTCTGTCTCTCAAAAATATATATAAATAAATAAAAGAGGGGTGGGGAAGCACAACGATGGGCAGTAGGTGTGGGGCGCCTTGGGATTCTGTACTGGTTAGTAGTCTGCGTTGTGCCTGCAGCAATCCCTGTTCTAATCCGAATCCTGGTACAGTCAGACTCTATCTTGGACCCACTGGGGCGAACCCACGTGTCTTTTGGTTTGCTTTTCATTCCTGCACCAGATGCAGCCTTTATCTGCAGCCAGAAAGCCGGAAAGCAGGGTTTACCGCTGGCCCCATAGCGCCATACTGTCTGGGGAAAAGAAGGAAACCCAAGAGTACACAAACAACGGCCCAAAGAGAAACCTTCCAAGTGCTCTATGCCTCACCGTTTAGCAGAAAATATCAAGCATCTCTCAACCTAGCTGGTCTGTAGCTTCCACGAATGAAATAATGTATTTATTGCAGTCTTTCTGGTTGAGATATTTCAAATATTTGATGGAGCTTTTAATGAGAGAGAGAGACACTCTCGAGTGTGGAAGAAAAAATGAGGGGATGTGAAGATGAGGCGACTTTAGGACAGAAAAAAAAGAGACGAGGAAGCCATGTAAACGTTTTCGGGTGGGCGTGAGGGGATGTCAGTCTTGAACCCCCTTATGTCAGGTAAAGAGCACAGCCTCTTCTAGCACAAACACCATTTCCCACATTGAGGAAATCACAGGGATCAGCAACTCTAGAGTGCGATGAAGAAGCTTCACTCTGGGAGAACCCCCTTCGTGACCACGGTCTCCCCCTGCCAGGTAAGTGGAAAGGAGCACATGGCCTGCAGGGACAGCACAGCCTCCTCGCCCTGGCCGCTCGCTCAGGGTCACCACCCTCCCCACTGCCGCCCCTCGCCATTCTTCCAAACCACTCTCCACCAAAGATTCCACCGACGGTCACCCCACAAGACAACCCAGGCCGCCTCTCAGCAGCGGCTCCCGCCCCGCAGCCACCGCGCCCTCTCACCCCCGCGGTTCTGCCCGCTGCCTCTGTGCACTTCACCTCCCTGGCTCCCGCTGTCCCCTGAGTTTACAGTGGACTCGGGGTTCTTCCGAACCCCTCCTGGGAGTACTGAATGGAAAAGGGGGAGCGTGCTCAAGTGCTCGGTTGAGTGTAGACATCGTGGGATTTCACTGTGGTACCATCGCTTTGACGTCTTAGTGCTGATTTTTACACCTGCCTTCTGCTTAGGGCACGGCAGTAGTTTTCCGTCTGTGCCTCCTCCACCTGCTGTCCTTGTTGCGTCAGCGAACATCGCCTCCCTCTACCGCTCAATCAGCAAACGGGACCGCCCTCGAGGACCTCACCCGCCGCTCACCCCCTAACAAATTCGCTGGCATCGCCTCCGGTCGCCTCTTCCGAAGGCCTAACGAGCGCGTTAGCTGCCAACGGAGGTGAGGAGGCTCCGCTGACTGGCCGGTGCCCGTGTCCGGGGCTGGCACAAACGCCACGACTTGGCCTCTCTCTTAGTTATTCGCAGCTCAGCCCGATAGGCTCCTCCGAAGTGGCGACGGAAAGAGGGTGAGCTTATCGGGTGCGGCTCCACGGGGGCTGGCATCTCTGCACGGCTGTGTACACCTGAGCGAGACGCTCATTCGCTCTCTAAAGCCGCTTCCGCGGATGAGGGACACGGAGATAAACAGGAGCGGTGTGTGGTGAGAGGTGGTCCACCAGGACTTGCCCTCCTTCGCCCGGCTTTGCCCCTCGCTGTGGAGACTGTTCTGCCTCTGGCCCTTGGAGCAGGCCCGCTGACAGCCTAGTGAAGGAAGATTCCTGCGGGAGGGCGGCCAGTGCAAAACAATTCCCTGACCGGGAATCGAACCCGGGCCGCGGCGGTGAAAGCGCCGAATCCTAGCCACTAGACCACCAGGGACACACGGGAAGGAGCTTTCTCTCCTTTCTTCGGCCAGAAGCGACACTTTCCCTGAGCTCTGGAAGGACTTGGGCCTTTTGAGGGTCGCTCTTTGCTCCTGGAGTCTCTCACAAGGCCGTTCCCTCCCTGCTTCCTTCAATAAAAGAGCCTGCAGGCGACACACCGAGGGCTCCGCGAGGGACACCGAATCCCGAGTCCTGGAGCGAGTTGCAGCGACCCGGCCGCAGCTCACCACTGAACTAGAGATGAGCCTTTGCGAGGCGTCAGCAAGTGACCAGCCGGTCGTGGGTCGCCAGGTCCGGAGCCGCGCACCAGGTTGCCAGGAGGAGGCGGGAGACGGGAGGCGCCCGGGGTGAGACGGGGGCACCCGCTGCATCATAAAGGACCCAGACGCCAGCACCCTCAACATCATAAGGAATCAGACGGATGCGGAACCGAGACGGGCTGGATGGGAAACTCTTTCCAGGAAGGCTCCAGGGCCCTCAGCTGGTCTCGGACCTTCCCCTGCAACCTGTGACACCTGCCATTTTCCCACCTTAGGCGATGGCAACACCACCCTTCCGTTTGCTCCGGACAAAACTTCCAGAGTTCCCTCTGACGCTGGAGTTTTTTCCTCCGATCCAAGAGCCAACGGGTCATCAATTCATGATTTCCCGTCTGCTAAGTGCGTGGGCATTGAGCTTCACGCGAGTCTCTCCACCTCTGCGGAATGGCTACTTCGGGGTAGGGGAGGGGCCCTCCGGTGGATTGTAAGGTGTTTAGCAGCATCCGTCGCCTCCGCTGACTAGATAGATGCCAGGGGGTTAACATTCTCCCTCCCGGCTTCCCCTAGTCGTGACCTAGTGTCCCAGCGGGGATGGGAGAGGCGTGCAAGGGTGAAGTTGCCCCCTCTTGATAACCACTGATGCGCCTTGTCGTGCTCTGAGCTTGTGCAGAAGACTCTCCAGATGAAGGCTCAGGGGTCGATCCAGCTTCAGACCCCCTCGCTCCCCCGCACAGTCGGACCTTAGGATTGGAGGCTTTTAACATCTCTACATCATGAGATTCGAAACCTTTAGGTGTTTTCTTCCGTTCTATCCTCCAAATCGGCCTCTTCCGAGCCTGTTGACCAGGGCCAGCCAGGCAGAGGCTGGGTTCGCTCAACGAGGCTCCTCTCGGCCCTCCTGGAGCTTCAGGCCTCTTTCGGTTGCAGAGAAGCTTTATGGGCCACTTCCTTTGGCATCCCCGGGGGCAGGTGCGCAGTGCCCCGGGAAGAAGAGGGTTTGACTGCGGTTCTCTACCCCGGCGCCCAACCTCCACCCCGGTGCGCGCGCTCTTCCAGGCTCCTGCTGGTTCCACTCGCCGGGAGTTAGGTCTCGGGTCAGCCTGAGCTCCCGAGACGCCCAGGCCGGGAAGGACACGTAGGGGAAACCGGCTGCTCACTTTGGTCCTGTCCACAACGGACCGCTTTCTGCCGGGAAAGAAAGGCGGCGAGTCCTGTCCTGTTGGGTAGGCAGAAGAGAGAGCAAAGGGAAGACAAGAAAAATCCTGGGAGGTTTCAGGATCTAAAGTTACCATGAAGTCGACCTAACCTCCTCTGGAGTTCCTCCCGGTCCTCCCGTGGCTGGCGATGGTGAATCGAGTTTCCGTCTCCAGTTTGCCAAGGCGGACAAAGCCGACACAATGGGCCTGTCCACTGTCTTCTTTCATATACACAAAATGTCAGCTCTTCCTGTTTCTAACTGGCAACATCCCGCCTCATGACCAGCTTAGCAAATTAGGGACTCTCCATAGGATTCCATCTCTGTCTTAGTTCGGGTTTCTGTAACACTGTACCATCAACTGGGTGGCTGATTCACAACAGAAATTGATTTCTCACAGTTCTGGAGGTTGGAAGTCCGAGATCACGGTGCCGACATGGTAGGGTTATGGTGAGGGCATTTTGTCCTGGTTGTAGACTGCCACCTTCTCATTGTACCCTCAGGGGGCTGAAAGAGCGCGAGAGAGCTCCCCGGGGTCCCTTTTATAAGGGCATTAGTCCCATTCAGACTAATGGGACTAAATCGAGACTCTGTACTGAGTGGTGTGGATTTTTTGCATGTTCATCCTCTCCGCAGACAACTGGAGATGTATTGTCCCTAGAGGGTACAATAGAGAATCTTCAGTCACAAGTCAGCAACCAGCATATGTGAGCGAGAGCATGTGTCCCACTCAGAAATGAGAGTATATTAGTCCGTATTCACGCTGCTGCCAAATACATAACAGAGTTCGGGACGAAAAAGAGGTTTAATTGGACTTCCATTTCCATATGACTGGGGAGGCCTCAGAATCATGGCGGGAGGTAAAAGGCACTTCTTACATGGCAGCAGCAAGAGAAAATGAGGAAGAAGCAAAAGCAGAAACCCCTGATAAACCCATCAGATAGTGAGACTTATTCACTATCAGGAGAATAGCACAGGAAAGACCCACCCCTATGATTCAATGACCTCCTCCTAGGTCCCTCCCACAACACATGGGAATTCTGGGAGGTACAATTCAAGTTGAGATTTGGGTGAGGGCACGGCCAAACCATATCAGAAACAGATGAAGTGACAGCATATCCTGATGTGTGTGATGGTTTTATGAGTGATTACCTATTTCAAAATTTATTGCAATGTGTAAAAAATAACAAGGACTTGTATTATCTGACTTTAAGGCTTACTATAAGCTATTATAGACAAGGCATCAGGAGTGACAAATAGATAAACAGACTGAGTTAAGAGACTTGAAACTGAACCACAGCTATACGGTCAATAAATGGGGTTTCAATAAAAGCAGTTCAATAAAAGAAAATAAATCATTTTAATTAATGGATTTGTATATGGATGTGGGGAGACCAACAATGTTATTCTCCCTTACACTACACACAAAAGTACTTTCAGGTGCATTATACACCAAAACTTAAAAGGTAAAGATATAAAGCATTTCAAGGATACTTTGTGACTTGTTGGTAGGCAAAGATTACCCTACCAACAAGCAGGACACAGAAAAAATATAGGTATAAGAAAGACATGATAAATGAGACTTCATCAACATTAGCCACACCTTCTCATCAAAAGATACCACTAAGAAAGTGAAAAGGCAAGCAAGCCACCGACAGAGACAAAATAGTCACAAAACGTATCTGACCTCCACACCCTGTAATTAGAATTATAGTGGTCTGGTACGCTGCACCCAGTTCCTGCTGGAGTATTTTCTGTGGAGGCTCATGCCTGTCATCACAGCTACTTGGGAGGCGGAGGTGGGAGAATTGCTTGAACCCAGGAGGCGGAGGTTGCAGTGAGCCAAGATCGTGCCACTGCCCTCCAGCCTGGGAGACAGAGCGAGACTCCATCTCCAAAAAAAAAAAAAAAGTAAAGAAAAAAGAAAAAGAAACTGACAATGCTTCTCGTGGTAACTTGGTGGCCAACAAAAAAAAAAAAAAAAAAAAAAAAAAAAAAAGAAAAGAAAGAAAAACATTGTATATATAAAAAGAAAAAGAAGCTGATAATGTTGCTTGCCTCCAAGGACGGAATGGGAATATCTGGGGTCAGAGGTGAGAGGGAGCCATTTTACTGTGTACCCTTTTGAAATGTGAACGTGTGACTTAATCTAAAGTAAAATATAAAAATTTAAATGCTACTTACAAAATTTTTTGTTTGTTTGTTTGTTTTTCAGATGGAGTCTGGCTCTGTTGCCCAGGCTGGAGTGCACTGGTGCAATCTCAGCTCTCTGCAACCTCCGCCTCTCCAGTTCAAGCGATTCTCCTGCCTCAGCCTCCCAAGTAGCTGGAATTACAGATGCACGTCACGACAGCCAGCTAATTTTTGTATTTTTAGAAGAGATGGGGTTTCACCCTGCTGGCCACGTTGGTCTTGAACTCCTGACCTCAGGTGATCCACCCGCCTCAGCCTCCAAAAGTGCTGGGATTACAGGCATGAGCCATGACGCCTGGCCTTAAAATACATTTCTAATGTATTTTAAGGCCAGGCGTGGTGGCCCATTTCTTGAGACATAGCAAGACCCTGTCTCAAAAAAAAAAAAAAAAAAAATTACATGGGTATAGTGGTGAACACTTATAGTCCCAGCTACTTGGGAGGCTGAGGTTGGAGGATCACTTGAGCCTGGAAGATCAAGCCTAACATGAGTTGTGATTGTGCCACTGCACTCCAGCCTGGGTGACGGAGAGAGACTTTCTAAAAAAAAAAAACGTATTTTAAGTCCATAATACAGGTTAAATCCTTTCCTTTCCTTTCCTGAAGGAAATGTACCACTGGTTATCAAATAGTAAGGAGGGAAAGTACCTCATTGTAGAAATCTAATTAATATACACAGGAGTGACTAAATGAGAAGCTCACTTTTGCAGCCTCTGATGAGTGGGTTGGATCTTGAAAAGAGAGACACCAGGCATAGGGGCATTCTGCTAGAACACATTCTACTTATGGTTTCTTGATAAAAAAAAAAAAAAAGCAACTGGAAGAACCTGAATCTGACCTAGCTTTAGATCCAACATCCAATTTACAGGAAATACATGGGATAAAGAAACATGTTAATTGACACCATAAAGATGCAACCAGCAAAATCCAGACCATGAGAATCTCCAAGGACAACTAGCCCAGTTTCCTGAACAAATAAGTTAAAAGGGACGTAAAAGACAAAACATGGTCTGGGCACAGTGGCTCAGTCTTCTAATCCCAGCACTTTGGGAGACCAAGGTAGGTGGATCACCTGAGGTCAAGACCAGCCTGGCCAACATGGTGAAGCCCCCATCTCTACTAAAACTACAGAAGTTAGCTGGGCGTGGTGGCGCACTCCTGTAATCCCAGCTACTCAAGAGGCTGAAGCCATAAATTGCTGAACCCAGGAGGCAGAGGTTGTAGTGAGCCAAGATCCTGCCACTGCACTCCAGCCTGGGCAACAAAGTGAGACTCCATCTCAAAACAACAACAACAACAACAACAACAAAAAACAAAGCAACCATTCACATTTTGTGAATGTCTATGGATCCGGATTCAAACAAATTGTAAAGAAAAAACTAAGGCAAGACTATCTGTGACTTTTTATTCATTTATTTATTTAGAGACAGAGTTTCACTCTGTCACCCAGGCTGGAGTGCAGTGGTGTGATCTCGACTCACTGAAACCTCCGCCTCCTGGGTTCAAGCGAGTCTGGTGCCTCAGCCTCCCCAGTAGCTGGGATTACAGGCGTGTGTCACCACACATGGATAATTTTTGTATTTTTAGTAGAGATGGGGGTTTCACCATGTTGGCCAGGCTGGTCTCGAACTCTAGACCTCAGATGATCTGCCCTCCTTGGCCTCCTGAAGTACTGGGATTATAGCCGTGAGCCACCGCACCTTGCCTATCTGTGACATTTATGAGACATACGGAAAATGTAGACACTGGCTATTTGATGATATTAAGAAAAGATTATTAAACCAGGTGTAGTTTCTCATGCCTGTAATCCCAGCACCTTGGGAGGCCAAGGCAGGAGGATCACTTGGGCACAGAAGTTCAAGACCAACTTGGGCAACAAAGTGAGACCTCGACTCTACAAGAAATAAAAAAATCGGCAAGCCTGGTGGCATGCATCTGTGGTCCCAGCTGCACAGGACCTGAGGTAGGAGGATTGCTTCAGACCAGGAGGCTGAGGCTGTAGTGAGACATAAGGAAAAGAAAAGATTACTAGCTAAAATGTTTTTAACACACTGAATGAAACACCTTGGCCTCCTGCCTTGGGGCTGTCTCCACGGCCTCCCCAACACTACTGTTGAGCTGACTGCTCACACCGATCAGACACCCCTGCTCAAAGATCAGGCAGGCCCAAGCTCCCCCGCTGAGGCAGGCTCTCCTTTCCCTGTACCAGCTTTTTGTTGCAAACCCCTGGCTGCCATGGGCTCCTATCTCCATGCCTTTGCTCATGCCTTGCTCCTGCTTGGAGTGCCTGCTGCTCTGCTTCAACCGTACCCATCCCTTGATGCTCAGTGCAAATTCCATCTCCACAAATCGGTTTTTCTGACCTCCCCACCCCTCCCATCCTTCTGAGCCTCGAGGACATTTCCTCTGTCCCACGTACATATCACTAACCACTCACTTCCTCAGTCTAGAATTTTGGGGATCTACATCTTTTCATCACTAGAGGCTGTGAGGTCCTTGGTAGCAAAGCTGAATATTCTAGTGGATTAAAATCAGGAACTTTGGCATGGCATGGTGGCTCATGCCTATAATCCCAGCACTTTGGGAGGCTAAGGCTCCGCCTGAGCTCAGGGGTTCGAGACCAGCCTGGGCAACATGGTGAAACCCCGACTCTACTAAAATACAAAAAAAAATTATCCAGGCATGGCAGCATGCACCTGTTATCCCAGCAACTCGGGAGGCTGAGCCAGGAGAATTGCTTGAACCCAGGAGGTGGAGGTTGCAGTGATCCACGATTGTGTCACTGCATTCCAGCCTGGTGACACAGCAAGACTCCATGTCAAAAAAAAAAAAAAAAAGTCAGGAACTTGAAACTCCGACTCAGCCACTTATGTATTACTGAGTGACCTCAGGAAGATCACTCAACCTCTCTGCACCTCAATGTCCTCATCTATAAAATGGGAATGAACACAGTTCCTACCTCACAGGGAAGCTATGAATATTAGTTGAAACGAAATATACAAAGAGCCTAGCCCAGAGTAAACATCTAATAAATGCTGACTGCCACGACTGTGGTAATGGTTATTACAAGTGGCCTCTGTGTCCTCACAGGCCCTTGTACACAGTAGGTGTATTGAGGTGAACTGAAATTCAACTGAATTGAGCTGGATGGAAAGAGCAGGGCTGTCTCTCAGCTGCTGCCCCATCCCCGGCCAGGCCTCACCTCTCAGTGAACATCTTCACCTCACTGATCAACCGCCAGAACCCCACCACCTGCCTCCAGAGGAGGAGCAGGTGACTGTGCTCGTTGCTGAAGTAGGCATTGAAGGACTGGAGGGAAGACATGCCGAGGGAAGGGTTGGTGTGAGAGCGGGTTTACTCCCTCCCCCTGCTTCCCTCATCTCCGACCATCCCAGGAGGCACCGTCGTTCAGAGAGTGGGTCTTCCTGTGGGCCTGTACATGGAGCTGTGTCGCAGCGGCCACGCTCAGCTTCCCAAGCCTCATGGCTCCCTCCTGCACAGGGACCTGGGTTTCAAGTCCTCTTTTGGCTGCAAGAGGCAGCAAGGAAGGGCAAAAATGCAAGGGACCTAGCTTTGCATCCCAGCAGCCAGTTGCGTGACTGTGGGAAGGTTACTCAACCACTCTTTATGTATTTATTCATTTCAAGACAGAGTCTTGCTTTGTTGTCCAGGATGGAGTGCAGTGGCATGATCTCTCAGCCTCTCGAATAGCTAGGACGACAGGTGTGTGCCACCACGCCAGGCTAATTTTTGTATTTGTAGTAGAGATGAGGTTTCACCATGTTGGCCACACTGCTCTCGAACTCCTGACCTCAGGTGATCTGCCTGCCTCAGCCTCCCAAAGTGCTGGGATTACAGGCATGAGCCACCGTGACCGGCCTTAACCTCTCTTTAAAATGAGGAGGGTGATAGCACATACCACACGCAGTTATCACGAGGAATAAAGGTCAATTCACACGGTACACATGGTACATGCTACACATTGATAAAGACCAACTATTGTGATGACGTCTATTTACTTCTGCTAACATGCTCCCTTAGACAGTGCTCCCTCTCCCTCTCCAGGCTTCTGAGTCCTCCCTCCTCTGCAGTGCCACTTCCTCTTGAGTCCAGCTGGCCTCCCTGCACCCCCATGCCCACCTCCTCCTCGCACCTCCATGCCGCCTCCCACTGCTCCAGCTCCTTGCGGCTGCGTGTCCAGTCACTGGTCACCTTTCGTATCTCCTCACTCAGAGCCTGGTTGGCCAAACCTGCCTGGTCCAGCTGTTCTCGGAGCATGGCATTCACCTGGACCAGGCTGGCACTCCTGAGTGGGGCACAGGGGATCAGTAGGCGCTCGCCCAGCGGGCCATCCTGCCAGCCCTGGCCCTCCCTGCTGTTCCTCCTCCAGCCAGATGAGGGCACTCCCCATGTCTTGGCTGTGCTCTGTGTCCTGGGTGGGAGGGAGGCTAAAGCACCAGGCTGGGCAGGTGGAGGACAGGGTCTGCCCCTACCCCACCCTGGCACCCACCCTCAGCCGCTGCTGCTCCAGCTCTCCGGATCTCTCCAACAGCTGCTACAGCTCCGAGAACCTCTTCTCGTACTGGAGAATCTGGGGATTGGGAGCTGATGGTGAGCCCCAGGGGTGGGGGCAGGGCAAAGTCAACACGTGGTAGGGAAAGAGCAGGAATGGGTGGCCTTGAACTTGCCCTGCAGCTGCTGCACAAGCTGGGCCTGCCGCTGCTGGCCCTCCTGGTAGGCCTGCAGCTTGCGCCGGTAGGAGGCCTGCTCCTCCTGTAGCTGCCTCCACAATTCCACGCTCTGCAGGACCAGCCCCCTGCGCTCTTGCGTCTCCAGCTCCCCAGATTCCAGCCACAGAGTCTGCTCCAGCTGCAGGGAAGGGTCATGGGTGAGAGTCCTGGGCCTCCTGGGAAGGCAGGCTCAGGCCTCTGTAGGGGGTGGCAGGCTGGGCCCAGACCCACAATGCCTTGTAGGCTGATAGCCTGGCACCCTGGGGAGCAGGCACATGTGGGCAAGCCCAGGGGCAGTGCACGTGTGCATGAGGCGATGCAGCCATGCACAGACATGCAGATGGGGCCTGTGTGGACACATGCAGGTGAGCCCACAAAACCCAAACCATGCAGGCAAAGCTCAAACGTGCACCTGGGTCAACCTCAGGGTCCTCAGTACACCATGTACCTCTCCTCCAGAACAGTTAGCCCTGCCATGGTTTCTGTTTATTACACTGATGCCTGGGTCTCCCCACCATGCCCCCATCCCAATGTGAGCTCAGAAAGCCTCGATTTTTTCTTCCTCATTGTGCCTTAGCACTAGAATGGTGGCTGTGGAATGGCATGGCTCACGCTCAGTAAATATTTCTTGCCATGGTGAATTAATGGCATGAGCTCATGGGAATACATTCAAACAGAGGTGTCAATCCACCTATGCATATCTGAGCTTAAAGATATGCACACACATAACACATACAGGCAACCTCAAACATCCCCAGGGGAACATGAAGGAACCCACTCATATGCACGGCATTAAGATTTGTAAGAGGTGAACACAGATGTTGCCCTATACAGTGCTTGCATATTAATGCCCCCTTCTGGCTGGTGCAGTGGCTCATGCCTGTAATCCCAGCACTTTGGGAGGTCAAGTCAGGTGGATCACTTGAAGTCAGGGGTTCGAGACCAGCCTGGCCAACATGATGAAATCCCATCTCAAATAAAAATCCAAAAATCAGCCGGGTGTGGTGGCATGCCCCTGTAATCCCAGTTACTCCAGAGGCTGAGGCAGGAGAATCTCTTGAACTTGGGAGGCAGAGGTTGAAGTCAGCCGAGATCGCTCCACTGCACTCCACCCCGGGCGACAGAGCAAGACTCCATCTTTTATTTCTTTCTTTATTTATTTATTTGTCTCATAGACTGAGCGAGGGGACCCCGACCGGCGGAGGGACGGCTGCGCCCTGCAGGCCGCTGCGGCCGCGCAGGCCCCGGCCTCATGTCATGCCCCGGCCCGCGACAATCCGGGCAGGATGGGACGCAGGACTCGGCGGGGCATCCGCGGAACCCGTCGGGAATGCTCTCTTGGCCTCCAGCGCCGGGCAGCGGTGGGTACGGTACCCGCAGTGCCCACAGCACCCCTAGCCCGGGGACGTGGCTCCAGCCCTCCCCCAGGCGGGCGGCCTCCTTCGCGGGGAGCACGTTGCCTGGGGAACATGGCGAAACTTCAACTCTTAAAAAAACAAAACAACCACCACAACAGCAAAAACAAGAACAGAAATTAGCTGGCTGTGGTGACGCATGCCTCTGCTACTCCAGAGGCTGAGGTGGGAGGATCGCGTCAACCAAGATGCCACGAGATACAGTAAGACTGTCTCTCAGAGAAAAAGTCAAACAAACAAAAAAAGAGGCCGTGTAAGAGGTGACCCTGGGGACAGTGGAAAAACACTAAGGTTTTCAAGTGCTGTTAAAAGCCACTAGGCCTTGGGGACCATTGAGCAATCTACAAAGCAAGGAAGCCTAGATCCCTGAGCGCCGCCTGCCTAGTACCACCACAGATAACAGGAGAGAACTCCCCCACAGAGACTGAAATTTGTCTCCTGAGGAAACAAGTGACTACAGACATCTGTCCCAGGACAGGAAACAAGAAAACAAGGTCTCACAAAAACAAAAACAGCTGACCACACCATACAATCACTGAGATGGCGCCTGCGACTATAGGCAAAAAAAAAAAAAAAAAAAAAAAAAAAATCCATCTGTTATTCATACCATGAAAGACCAGGGGAAAATGTGAACGCAGTCCCCTACTACTGTTGTGGGAATCAGGAGAACGGAGAGACCAATAAGTAGAACAGGAGGATTTATTGACTGCACTCAGGCACAGCAGATTAAAATCCAAAGGCTGAGCCCTGAACAAAGACAGGGCTTGACTTTATACACACTTCTGAAAGGGTGTCAGCTAGTTTGAATGGCACGGCAGAAATTTGATGGCACGAAACTCGTGGGGCAGGCAAGAGGGCTTACAGAAGCAGAAGAAAGGCAGCTAATCAAACTGTGACAAGTCTTGCAATGCAAGTATAGCTGGTGACCTTGCAGCTGCACTGAAGGGAAATCAGGAACTTAACAAAACTTGTATAATTAGAAATGGAAAGGGGGAAAGAGAAGGTAGTGAAGGGATTTGTCGTTTTTACCTCTTATCCTTGTTAGGGGTGGACTGTGTTGAGAGAGTCTCCAGAACTCATTCCTTGGGGCTCTGACTTTTCAGATAGTGTAATTAAGAATCTGCTAGGGCTCTATCTATTGCAGGTCTTGGAGTCAGCCAAGTACAGGAAAACTTGTCTTTTCCTTTTAACTTCTGCCTTATTACTACAAGTTGTGCAGCACACCATGCCTGGTTTTCATCAGCAATGTTTCCTGAGGTTACAGAAAGATTTCTAATCCCGGGGGGAAACACTCCCTTGAAGCAAAAGTGTTCTCCCCCAAAAAATGCAAGGAGCTATCTTCTTGATAGCCAGGCACATAATTCTCAGGTTTTGCCCCCACAGAATCTCTATCTAAAATAGAGCAGTGGTCATGCCTAGTGAAAAATTTGAGGGAACTCGCCCAACGTTGGGTTTCTTCAGAGCCATACATATAGATATAACCAAAAATCCTAAAAGACACTGCCCTTCATCATTCCATGCTGTTAGACATTTATAGGACCATGGATGGTGATATCGCTTATATGTGATCATATAAATCTTTTCTCTCCTTTCTGTAGTGTGGTTTAAACTTAATCCTTAAAGGACATGTATTTGAATTTTTCAGCTGGTTAGAAACCCGAATATACCAGTCAAAGAAAACTGCTCCTTACAGGCTACAGATTTAGTTTTCTTCCTGTACTAAGATGTCTTTTAGATATAGTAAGTTTGTTAAAGCCAAGAGCTCCTATGGAACGAAGTTTGGTGGGAGGGGGGACATTGAGTAGTAAGATCACTCTTGTAATAGAGATGCCACTCTTGCAGATATTGACAACTATTGGGGCCATAAAATTTTTACCAAACATTGGAAAGACAAGATCTGAACAACCTATCATTGCTGCAGTCTCAAATATCACGAAATACCATTATCTCAGGACAATAAATAGACAATAAAGAAGACTCACAGACCAGATTAGTTGTCATGTATCACCAAACAGGGACTGGATCCTTGTCAACACGACCCAACAGAGATTGTCCCCAGAAATTCACTTCATAACCTCAAAACCAAAAACCCACACTGATGGCAAAAAATAACCATGCAAATAATGAGAGAGAAAGAGAGACAGAGAGCGACCTGTCCTATAGCCATACTCAGTGGGTAAAAGCCAAAGAGCTCAATTTCTGCTCATGATACTTAATAGAACATAGGGAACATGAGCCAATAGCTCAATGGCTGCAGATCTGCACCAAGTGCCTGTTGGACGCAGGATTCTACTGTCTCCAATAATATGTCTCAGATGGGCTAATTTTTTTTCTTTTTTTGAGACAGAGTCTCGCTCTGTTGCCCAGGCTGGGGTGCAATGGCGTGATCTCGGCTCACTGTAACCTCCGCCTCCCGGGTTCAAGCGATTCTCCTGCCTCAGCCTCCCGAGTAGTTGGGATTACAGACACTCATCACCGCGCCCCGCAATTTCTTTCTTTCTTTCTTCTTTTTTTTTTTTTTTTGTATTTTTAGTAGAGACAGAGTTTCACCATGTTGATCAGGCTGGTCTCGAACTCCTGACTTCAGTTGATCAAAAGTATGTGAGGTCAGAAAACATACCCTGGGAGAGGCTGGCACAATGCCCAGAACCGCCATCGCTAGGCCTCGGGTTTTCTTCTGTAGTGGAATACTAGTATTCATGTAGTTCAGGGACAAAACCAATTAGATAATTCTGGGATTTAAAAAGAGATGCATTTACAGTGCTATTTGAGAAGGGGTATTAAGGAATTTGCCAGGGCACTGACGCGTGTCAGGCATAAACCACAGGATAAGAGAGAGCTCAGTATTTTCTGTCCATGAAGGTGATAAGCGAGGGCCTGAAGAAAGAGGGACGGGGGAGGACACTGGCCCCAGAAATAGGAAAGGGCTGCTTGGGGGTGGGAAGGATGGGTCGGGGTGCTATCTAGAAAGTTGCCTGGTAATGGATGTAGGATGTGGGAGCGAGACATCAAACATGAAGCTGTCGCTTAAATAAAGTCTGAAAAAAGACTAGATACGTAAACGGCAGGAGATAGTAAGTAGGGAAACTGGACCTGGCTCCTCATAAAACTTCCCTCCTTCTATCTGAAGGAGGATCGCAGCGCATTTCGGCCAAGACAGGTTAGACTGCGGTTCTGACGTGCGGGCCTCGAGGAATATGCGCTAGGGCACCTGGCGGCGGGTAGAGCCTTTCCCCTACGCAAAGTAAGCCTGTTATGTCTACAACCCAACGGGGACACTGAGAGCCCCAAAGGCCCTGCTTTCTTCCCAGAGAACAGCGCCCTACTGAGTAGTTTCTACCTGGCTCTAAGAGGTGAGAACACATTCCCCGCTAGCACAGAAATCCTACAATCTCCTGTGGGGGCTGAGCTTGGAAGCAGAAGCTGTGTAGGAGGTGACTTGGGGGGTAGGAAAAAACACGAAGATTTTCAGAGAGCGTGAGAAACCAAGAGACTGGAGAACGCGGACCAATCCCCGCAAAAAGCAGCCCCGGTAGAAAGGGAAGAGCTGAGCGATTTTCACCCTTGTTAGCTTGTGTTACAACGCCAATAAGGTTGATGCTCAGTTTTTCTCCTACCGCGGACAGGATACCTGTTACTTTCCATTCCCCTGCTTTCCACTGTAGGATTAATGCTTAAGTCTAAAACACTAACCAAGGTACAAACAAACAGAAAAAAAAAATTACCCTGAACGTACAGTCTGTTCTTCAAACTATATAAAGTCAGGGGAAAGCGCGAACGCAGTCCCCCACTACCACAAATTATGCAGTCGAGTTTCCCACATTTGGGGAAATCGCAGGGGTCAGCACATCCGGAGTGCAATGGATAAGCCTCGCCCTGGGAAAACCACCTTCGTGATCATGGTATCTCCCCTGCCAGGTAAGTATGAGATCTTCTGCCTCTGCCCCGCCACAGCCTCATACGCCTCACTCTTTACACACACGGTCACTTCCCTGCGCACTCTCGAGCCCTTTCCAGCCCTCACATACAGCTGGGATTTTCAGTTCTGATCGGCGGTCCTAAACCCGCTCCCACGGCACGGGAACTCCTTCGTGGCGAAGCAGCAGCCCCTGCGCTGCCTCATCTACATAGAAGTCGCCCTATCCGTGATGTCACCGACAGTGCTTTGCCAAGTCCCCGTCTGCCTTTCTGCCACTCAACCGACCAATCCGCTGCCAGAGCCGGCAAGGGGAAATGACGTCTGCCTCTCCCTTTTTCTCTCCCTCCCCTGCATCTGCTCTCTCCCAAAGAAGCTGGTCTTTAGCATGTGTTGAGAAGCAACTTTTTGGAGGACAGATGGAGCTGGGGGGAACCCTTCTTCAAAGAATGGCTTTTAATTCTCAAACTAGAGTGTTTCAGATTACAGAAGAAACTGGTTCTCTTCGCATCTTTATCCTTGTGATGTAGCATTCCACTTGCAATTGGAAGCCGTTTAATATCAGAGACAAACCATATTTATGAAAGTAAAGAGGCTGCTCAGATGACTGCAAACCAGCCTTCCTTACTGGTTTTATCACTGGTAATCTTATAAAGACAGTTGTCCAGTTTCATCAATCTTGTAGGTTTGTTTTTTTTTTTTGATGTTGTTGGTTTTTTTTTTTTTCCAAATTCAGTATTGTAGAAAAATATGCTGCCCCAGAAGAGATGATTGGACACTCTCAAGCATGGTGTTGGACTTTGTCACCTCTTGCACAGCCATCTCCACACCTTAGTGCTTACCTCATGTTAGTTTTTTATATTCTGCAAAGACAAAACCAAAATCATCCAAATTTGACACAAATACCTGGGATACATCTTATTTGAGAAGTTTAACAAATGTCTGGATCATCTTTTCTTATATATTACGCAGGAAACCCTGTGAAGTAAGCAAAGTTGGAATGCTCAAGTCAATGACCGTTTGAATATTTACAAGTAGATTTGAGACAGGAATACTACCGGGTGGTCACAGGATAACAAATTCTAGGCAGCAGATTTACATGACTTGAGGCTATGGGCTGTTAAGATGCTGAAAAACCAGGGTGTGGACCAAGCTGGCTAAGACTGAGTGGACCCGATGTGGTGCTGGATTTGATGGAGGTTTTACCTAGGCCCTCATTATATGCTCATTAACATACTAAATCATACACCCACCGGTGCCATGACAGTTCTGAGACCAATATTTGCTGTAAAAATGGATGGCACCACGGTTCCGAGAAATCTCCACCTTTACCCAGGAATTTTCATGAATATTCCACTCCTTGGTTAAAGAAACCCATCAAGATGAAACCCCAGAACCCATTGTTCTCTCTCGAGTATGCCCGAGCTCCCCTTTCTTGAGTGTGTACTTTTTGCTTTGCAATAAATCTCTTCTTTCACTATTTGCTGACTCATCTTTGACTTTGTTCTCGAGATGGTGTCAAGAGCCTGGACACCACTGCTGGGGTCGAGATCCCACCAGTGTCCGGGGACCTCCCCCAGCCCACCAGTATCAGATTCTATTCCGTTGTTCAAATCACAAAACATCGAGTGGAGAGTTCTCCTTGGAGACCATAAAGTAAAGATTCTGCGGTGTGGTGGCCAGTTAGGCCACTGGAAGCTTGGCAAAATATTGAAAATGAGGGATTAGGTGACAGGGTAGTAACTGCTGAATACTAAATACTTGATCCAGGCCCCATTCCCTGGAGATTGACAGGGAGACACATTGTCCAGGTGGTAGTGGAGAAATACTTTCTGGGTATCTGACCAGCCTTTGTGGAAAGAACTGGCACCGTCCTGCAGATGAAACTGCCTGATGGGCTCTTCCTGCCCAATGTACACACAAAATCAATTCAAGGAGACCATGGCACTGCAGGAAACAGTTTCATTGACACAGGCCAGCCACGACATGTGGGAGACAGAGTTATTACTCAAACCAATCTCACTGAAGGCTTGGAGGTAAGGGGTTTTTCAAAGATAGTTTGTTGGGGAGGGGGCTAGGGCTTGCGCGGTGCTGATGGTTGGGGATGAAATCACAGGGGTGTGGAAAATGGCCCTTCTGCATGGAGTCAGCTTCTGGGTGGGGGCTAAGGGACTGGTTGATTTTCGGGCCAGATGGTGCCATCCAATAGTCGGAAATGCAAAAGCCTGAAAAGACATCTCAAGAGGCCAATCTTGGGTTCTACAATAGTGATGTTCTTTACAGCAGTAATTGGGGAAGCTGCGAATCTTGTGACTTCTGGAATAATGGCTGGTAATTATTTAATGAGGCATACATCTTAGCAGGAATCAGGCCCCTTTCATCGTCCTAACTTGGTGATCTTTCATTAGTTTTACAGGGGTAATTTAGTTTTGGGGAAGGTTATCATTTAAACCAGCCTTTTTGGCTGTCCCCAACCTTTTTGTCACCAGGGACTGGTTTCGTGGAAGATACTTTTTCCATGGAAGGGGGTGGTGGATGGTTTCCAGATGAAACTGTTCCACCTCAGGTCATCAGGCATTAGTTACAGTCTCATAAGGAGTGCACAATCTGGATCACTCACATGAGCAGTTCCCAATAGGGCCCGAGCTCTGATGAGCATCTAATGCTCATGCTGATCTGACAAGAGGCAGAGCTCAGGTGGTAATGCTTGAAAGCCTGCAGCTCACATCCTGCTGTTCAGCTGGATTCCTAACAGGCCATGGTCCAGTACCTGTCTTGTGGCCCTGGAGGTTGGGGACCCCTGATTTAAAGTATAAACTCGATTTTTCCCAAAATTAGCTTGGGAGTAATTGCATAGGAATGAGCAAAGACAGCTAGCCAGTGAGGCTAGAACCAAGATGGAGTCAGCCATGTCAGCTTTCTCTTATTGTCATAATTTTGCAAAGGTAGTTTCTGAGGGACTACACTGGACACTTGTTAAAAACATGAGACAAATTTTGTTGTATGTACTACAGTAGGCAAGAGAGGCAAGCAGAGAACTGGGCTCCACCTCAAATACAGCAGGAGGAGTTGAAGATTATAGCCAATTGGCAAGATAAGAAAGTCGGTGGATGGAAAATTACTAAGAGGAACATGATTAGCTATCAAAGGTGATTGCGAAGACTCTTGCTAAACTAGACTCAACAGTATTGTTTCCTAAAATTGGACTTGGCAGGCGAAGAAGTAACAGAGAAAAGGGCTCAGAGGAAACTACTAAGGTTTGGTCAAAGATTGGAGTCCTTGTCAACTCTACATTGAAGCTTCTGCAAATAAACAAAGACCAACCAAATGAAAAAAAGCAAAGGCTATTTATTCTGAGCTCGCTATAGCAGGGAGTCAGTCACTGTTATTTGCGTTTTGGCAGAGACTTGAAGGCAGTCACAAGGGTGGGAAAGCTTTTTAAAAAGAAAGGCTTCAGGGGCCGGGCACGGTGGCTCACGCATGTAATCTCAGCACTTTGGGAGGGCCAGGTGGGTGGTCACAGGTTCAGGAGATCAAGACCATCCTGACTAACATGGTGAAACCCCAACTCTTCTAAAAAATTTACAAACAATTAGCCAGGCATGGTGGCAGTCACCTAGAGTCCCAGCTACTCCAGAGGCTGAGGCAGGAGAATGGCATGAACCTGAGAGGTGAAGCTTGCAGTGAGTCGAGATCATGCCACTGCACTCCAGCCTGGGTGACTGAGTGAGACTGTGTCTCAAAAAAACAAACAAACAAACAAACAAAGAAAATCTTCAGGTATGCTTGGATTGGAGGCTGTCAGCATGGTGAAGCTCTTGATAGATGAAGGAAATAAAAATATTTTACCCCAGAATATATTCCTTTGGCATATTTGAAGATGCTGTCAGAGAGCCAGCAAACAGAAGTAACTCTGCAAAAGTGTCTTTTGTAGGGGAAATTTACACCTGCAGAGAATCTGCATTAATCCAGCCTTATCTTCTCAGGATTGAGAAATAAAAATAAGCCCTAGGCCCTACAACCAACTGAATGGACTCCCTCTTGGCTGACAGGACTGCAGAGAAACCTCGAAAGTGGTTTCTGGATGTGGCAGGCTAGGAGGTTAGACATGCCACCTTAAAACCTCCTCTCACTAACTGCCATTATAAGGCAGGAGAACAGCAGTGGGAATTGGAAGTTGGATAAAAGGCAGAGAGAGTGAAAGTAGAAACAAAAGCAAGGTGATGGTGTGGGAGTGCAAGAAGCAAGATAAAAGGCAGAAGTTCAGCAGCCAAAACAAAAGGTAAGATTTAAAAAAGCAAGCAAGGTTGGGCACGATGGCTCATGTCTGTAATCCCAGCACTTTGGGAGGCCAAGGCAGGCAGATAACTTGAGGTCAGGAGTTTGAGACCAGCCTGGCCAACATGGTGAAACCCCTTCTCTACTAAAAATACAAAAAATTAGCTGGGCATGGTGGTGCACTCCTGTACTCCCAGCTAATTGGGAGGCTGAGACAGTAGCATCACTTGAACCCAGGAGGCAGTGGTTGCAGTGAGCCGAGATTGCACCACTGCACTCCAGCCTGGGCAACATAATGAGACTCTGTCTCAAAAAAAAAAAAAAGAAAAGCAAGCAAGGACCCCATGGCTGGCGAGATCCAAACGAGTAAACTGGCAGCTCCTCAGAGATACGCATGTGCATTAGAAAAAAAAAGTATCCTTAACATGACTCCATATCATAATCAGCTCATTAAAACTCATGCATATGGACTGCATATCATGCATGTACTTAAAATTATGGGATGGAGGCAATGTGCAAGCACACAAGGGCCAAAGCAACTAAACAACCCACCTATCAATCAAAAGGCAAACACTGGCTAATGATTAGACATCCTTGTGAAGGGAAGAAAAAAAGCCACACATACAAAGACCCAAAGTACACCAAACTAATACTGATCTCACATCCCAGAGGTCAGCCCACTCTCCCCACTCCGAGAGTGTTACTGTGCTTAATAAATTTTTGCTTTGCTTTGCTGCTTTGTGTGTCATGTACAGTTCTTTGGGACACCAAGAGCCTGGAAATGCAAGGCACTATCTTGTAAGAATTAGGATTGTTTTTCCTAAGGGTTAACAAACCTAGCCTTTGGAAAGATTTGCTTCACTACTGTTATCAACCAACAGCCTGATGCTTTCCCTCCCTTTGTGGTTTTGACAAAACAAGCAAGCAGCATTCCCTCCTGATGAGAGACCACCGACCTAGGAATAATTCTGGCCAGACTACAGAGGACGTACAGCGACGGTTTTCATGTCCTCTGTCTCAGCTTTTGACATCAGAGGGCCACAAACTCCACTCTCAGATGATTACTAATGCCACCATTTTATGCACATGGGCCCCATGGAGAGGCACACAGCTCAACTGCACATCTGCACATTTTCCTCTTATAAACATTTATATTGGAATATTATTTGGTGCTGCTCCCATGAAAGATACATTTGCAGAATGGACTCAAATTAGAAGCATTATGTAAGCAATATAATGTAGCAATGGCGCATCCAGCTTTCTACAATACAGAAATGTCTGCAGTGTAAACATTTCCACAATGACCAAAGATATGTGTACAAGAATGGTGACTGCAGCGTTCTTTGTGATCCTAAAACCATGAAACTAACGTCATCTCAAAAACATTTTTTTTTTTTTGAGATAGAGTCTCACTGTAATGCCCAGGCTGGAGTGTAGTGGTGCCATCTCAGCTCATTGCAGATTCCACCTCCCAAGTTCATACGATTCCCCTGTCTCAGCCTCTCAAGTAGCTGGGATTATAGGTGAATGCCACCACACCTGGCTAACAAAAACATTTTGAAAAGGGTTAAATAAATCATGCATAAACTGAGGAAAAATATTGTTTTCAAAAATGATGGAGAAGATCACTATCGTGATGAATGATTCCACTGGTCACATTATTGATAGAGCAATCAGGAAACCCAGGCTCATCCTGGAGGTAATAGTGGACCCCGACTACTAAAATATGAAAAAATGGAGGTTTGTAAATTACTCGTTTAAGCGTATAAGGGACTGAATTAGAATTTTATCACACCAGAAGTGGGTTCCTAGGTCTCTGTTTCAGGATTCCTTAGTTACACAGGTGTAAACCCGGCATTTCAGGAGATACCTGGTTAAGAATCTGGTCGGGAAGGTGGGGGCTCTTGACATGCATCTGTCAGAAATTCGTCGCTTGGGACTTCGAGAAGATAAAATCTTCCCCATTTATCTAGTGATTGACAATGCGTGAATGCTTCAAAAGTTCCAATAAGCGTCCCTGGGTGGGCTTGAACCACCAACCTTTCGGTTAACAGCCGAACGCGCTAACCGATTGCGCCACAGAGACAAGCGCTTCCGACTCTACTGGGCATATAGGAAGGGCGCACTCACTGAACTTCCTCCGTTCCGTCTATTCTCAGGGCCCGCCCGGCAGGACCACTGAGCAAGGCCTTGGAAAACCAGAGAGATTAGAGAGGTGAGTCGCGCTGGTCACGTTGGACACCTGCGCGTTAGGAGATTCTGGAGCCAGAAGAACAGCCGAATTGCCTTCGCCCGCCCTGCCCCTCCCCTGCTTCAGAAGCTTCCAGAAACCCCCCGGTCGGCGACCCAGCCAGAGCCGCCTGGGGGCCCAAGGGAAGCTGAACGCCCTGCGGGCTCCGGGGATGGTTCTTCCCGTTCTTTGCGCCGCCTTCACCCATTGAAGGAGCCTGTGCCCACCCTGCCCAGTCGCTGTGGGGGCCGCTGAGGAGCTTCCGCTGCCATCTTCAGATCTTGTGTTCCTCACAGGGGCTCCACCAGGGCAGGGATGGTGGTGAGGGTCGCTCGTGGGTCCCCTGGGGGGAGCAGGGTCTGGTACTCACCAGGGCTCACGACTAGGACTTGTCGAATGAATTGATCGTGGCCTTTAGCTTTTAGTCCTTTGAAGAGCCCTAAGAGCGGAAATCAACAGATTTTTTTCCATGGGGAAGTTCCTTTTACAAAGCGTTGATTTCTCGGCACCCCGCAGGGCGGGCAACTGGCAGGGCCTCCGTCGCACCTTGTGCGCGGTGGAGCCGCGGGGGCTCAGCTGGGCGGTGGTCCGGCCGTGGGGCTGTAAGGAGATAGCAGGTAAAGGGAAAAGCAAAAGCTGGGAAAGAAGACGGGGAGTGGTGGACCAGACATCCAGACCTCCTGAAATGCGCATGCAGAGGCACAGGCGGAATCTTCTGGAAGTGAGAATTGTTTTTGTTTGTTTGTTTATTGTAGCAGAATGGGGAAATGGAGAGAGAACCTGAAAGAGCCCCAAACTCGAGGACCTATTGCTCCCGAAGAATAACATCTTCCAGAAGAACCAGACAGAAATCTAGGCGTCTGGGAACCCTGAAATCCTTGCAGGAGTAGCATCATCATGACCCTCTGTGTTCCTTTTGGCAAAGGACTTGCCTCCATTGTTTGTTTGTTCAATTGTCTGTCTGTTAAATAAATAAAACCCTTTTCATATATCTTTGAAATTATGTTGGTTTTATTATTTTATGATTATAAATAATGCTGCAGTCATCATTCTTGTACACTCTCATTGGCCACTGGTGTATTTCTATAGGGTGGATGCCTGGAGGGTAGTTGTTCCAGCATGGTGTTTCCATAGCTTTTATTTCATTCCATTTTCTTTCCTTTGTTGCTTTATTAGCTATAACCCTTTTCTTATTTCAGAGGCTGCTTTAGGGTTTCTGGGATACATCTTTAATTTACCATAGTCTGCTTTCTAGTATCACTATGCCTCCCTTTCTGGCCTTTATCCTAGTGTTATGTATTTTTACTTTATGCACTGTAAGCTTTAAAAAGTGATTCATTCTTACTTTTATTTATTACATCAAATATTTTTTGAAAGATTTAAACTATAAGAAAACGTGTAGTACATGCTTTCTAAATGCCATCTCCAATATTCGTTTCTCTGAGTAGGTCCACATTTTTATCTGGTATCCTTTTGCTTCTGCCCGGAGAACCCTTAAGATTTCTTGTAGTGTTGGTTGGTGAATTCTTTTAGCTTTTGTATGTTTTTGAATGTCCTTATTTCATTCACAGTTTTGAAATTTTATTTTTGCATAGAATTCTAGGTTAACTTTTTTTCTCTGGGTACTTTAAAAATGTTGCCATTTAGGAAGCATTGTCATTTAAAATATCATCTTTCTTTCCTATGTTTGTAAATATGGCGTAAAGCCGGTTTCTTCTGCTGGTTATACAATTTTCAGAATGCGTATTTAAATTTAAAATATTAAATTGTACTAAAAACCTAAAAATATGAATCATGAATGTCCTAGATTCATCTTAAGTTCCAATGGTGCACTGAAAATGTGCCCAACCTGAGGGTCAAACCTACCCGCTGACGTGGAATTTGTGTTTGTGAGAGCCTAGTGATTTTCCTCACATCTGAATGTCTTCATTGCAAAAGGAAACGTTTTTCTTTGCAAAAATACTTTAAAATATTCGGACTTCAATTAAGTGCATTAAAAACAAATTTCTCAGTTGCATCCCTGAAATCCATCGAAAGCCCGGGAGAGAAAATCAAGTGCTTCAGGATCAAGAGCTAAACGGGGGAGGACAAAGCATGGCTTCTTCACTAGGAGTCAAGCCAAAGTCAACTGATTTGGTCTCCAATGGAGAATGGAACTCGGTTCACCAGCGATGTGAGGACACGGCCCAGAGGAGGCGGACTTTCTCTTCATGGTGCCTTCAGATAGGAAATCTAGGATTTTCTTTCCCTTTGATCTACTTCCAACTCTCCCTTTCTATTTCTTCAAGACCTTTTTCGGATCCCTGGCTACGAAGGACCTAAGGGGCCAGTGCCCTTCCCTACCGGTCCCTCCTTCACTAGGTGTCTTCAGAACCCAAACTCACCCGGAACGTTACTGCCCGCTTCAGACAGCGAGAGGACCAAGGAGGGCTGTGGGTGGGGTGGGAACCACAGAGTCACGCGCACCTGCGCCCGTGGGTTCCTAGCAAATTGAATAAATGCCCCCTGAAGCTTCTCTGCAGGTCAGAGGGAAGGGGAGGGTGGCTGCCGACCTGGCGGGAGAAGCTTCAAGAAGCGTCAGGGTGACCTGGCCCTGTCCCTGGGCCTTGAAGACAGGCCTGGCCAGGCTGATTTTGACGGGTAGGCCCAAAGAAAAGGTTCAAGGGTGGCCCAAACCCTGACCCCGAGATTAAGGCTCTTAAATGTCTGACGGTTTTGAGAATCGTCAGTAGAATCGATCCTGCCTGTATCAGGAGACTCCATTGCCAAAATTCAGACACCAAGAAAGAGAAAGTTTGGGCAGTTCAAAATCTGTAATTAACCAAACAGGAAACATAAGTTTTCTGACAAATTGGATGTGTGCTGTGAGAAAAAGACTAGCCTCAAGGAGAACCTGGTTTTTTGGCTTGAGTGTAGGGAAGAATGGAGTTGCCACCAACAATGGTGCATTGAATCGGCAGGTGCATCAGGCTGTAGATGTGAAGGAATTAAAAATATTTTACCCCAAAATACACGTCTTTGACATATTTTGAGATGTCTCTTCAGAAAGCCAGCTGCAGAGGTAGCCTTGCAAAGTTGTCTTTTGTTGAGGAGATTTGCATCTGTAGGGAATCTGCATTGATACAGCCATGTCTTTCCTTGCGCAGATCTAGGAAAGGTTAACAGAGAGTCTGACACCTGTAAAGGTCTGAAAGAAACTTTTAGGGTTTATTCTTTCTGAGAACTTCAACCTGTAAGGTTTCATTTACGTATTAAGACCACCTTTGCTAACCGAGCGTCATTTTCTCTCCCTCCCATCACTTGTCTTGCCCACAATAATTGGGTATACCTCTGACTCTGATTGCACCTGGTTTTGGCCATGCTTTGAGCCATCATTCATTCTGTTACCTCGAGATGGTATATAAGCTTCTACATCCCATTGTGGGTAGGGGAGGGTAATCACTCTGTGACTCTCCCCATGCACATGTTAGTACATTTTATGCCTTTTCTCCAATTAATCTGCCTTTTGTGACTTGATTTTTGAGTGAAACTTCAGAGGGTTATGAGGGAGGGTTTCCATTGGACCCTACAGTTTTGGAGCTGTAAGCAGGATAGGAAAGCTCTGCTCTTCTGGAAGCTGCAGTGAAGAACCCAGAATCTGATCAGCTGTCATAAGGGTAAGAATTTTTTTTACCTGCCAGGCTCCCGGCCTCCTTCTCTGTGTGGAATCTCATCAAGTGGACAGTAAAAATCACTGTTTCTTTCTTTTCCCTCTCCAAAATCTTGATTAATTGGAGAAAAGGATTTGTGTGACTAGTCTTTGGTGTAGTGACTCTGGTGTGCTTTTTGGTACTTTGTGTACCAATTCTTATTGTTTAATCCCTTTCTTCCCTGAAATTGTCTGTTCCTTTGTCTTTGTCTCTATGTGTTATTCTGTCATAAAAGGGGGTACCGGTTGAGGTTCCTTCTCATCTTACTTTATGTCCTTGAGAGCTTGACTTGTGACCAAGTAGGAGCACTTTCTCTTGGTTTCCACTATCTGTAAAGAGGTGGTATCTTTCAGGTCATACTAGGAGGCCTGTCTGAAAATGGCTGGGAACCCCAGCACCCTTTTTGTTCTGACCATGTCAAGATCTTGGGGTTTGTCTTAAGAAGTCCCATCCCTTTGAGGCTTTTGTCATCTCAACTCTTGTTGCCTGGTTCGTTCTAGGAAAGCTCAATCCCAAGATGGCCTACATGGTATTATAGAGTCACAGGTCTGTGACTGGAAGCCTCCACAAATTTGTGGGTTACTGGAGGCAAACATCATCCTTACCCATCTGTGGTCTACTCTTTGCATTGAACTTTTTTCTTGCAGGGGAATCTTTGGGATTGCCTCTTCTATGCCCTTCCCTGGAAGTTAACCTGGAAAATGACATCCTGGGCTTTCCACAAAGAGCTATTTGGTTGAATTGCTATTGCAATAATTACACCATTGGAAATTCTAATTGCCAATGGCCTGAAGATGAATCCCTAATATTAGACACCTGAATTTAAAAAAAAAAGATTTTAGAGATCTCTTATTTTAACAGTTGATAGGAAGATAAAATTAAAACAAACACACATAGTAGTGTCATGGCTACCCTGAAAAATTCTCTTGACAATATTATGTGTGTTGTGTAGGGAAAAAATTTCTCTTGACTAAATTAAAGAGCAAAATTTTATCCAAAACATAGTTAAAATTCTTCATAAGCTCAAACTGCCTGCTCTGGATCCCTTCCAGGATTCACAGTAAAGTCTGCTCCACCTTGCAGTTCGGTACTGAACTTCTGTGGTTTGCTGCCATAGCCTGGGCTCCATTTCCAGTCAGGAACCCAGTTTATTTTGGCTTGATGTTTCTGTGACTTTGGACTTTTTGGAATACCCATTTATTGATCCTTTTCCCTTTCACAGGCAGCTTTTGTTTGTTTGTTTATGAAGACAGAGTCTCACTCTATCACCCAGGCTGGAGTGCAGTGGTGAGATCTTGGCTTACTGCAACCTCCGCCTCCCAGGTTCAAGTGATTCTCCCACCTCGGTCTCTCAAGTAGCTGGGATTAGAGTCACCCACCACCACGCCTGGCTAATTTTTGTATTTTTAATAGAGACAGGGTTTTGCCATGTTGGCCAGCTGATCTTGAGCTCCTGACCTCAAGTGATCTGTCTGCTTCAGTCACCCAAAGTGTTGGGATTATAGATATGAGCCACCCCTCCTGGTTGTTGGCAGCTTTTGATTTCCTGTCCTTCCAGCTTGCAAAGTTTCTGATGAGAAATCTGTTGATAATCTTATTAAAGATTTCTTGCATGTGACCAGTTGCTTTTCTCTTACCAATTTAAAGATTCTCTGTCTTTGACTTTTGAAAGTTTGATTATAATGTGTTTGGTGTAGGTCTCTTTAAGTGTATCTTACTTGGAGTTTGTTAGGCTACAGTGTTTATATTCTTGTCTTTCATCAAATTTGGGATGTTTTCAGCCATTATTTCTTCAAATATTCTCTTTTGCCCTTCTCTCCCTCTTCTTTAGAAATTCCACAATGCGAGCCTGGGAGCGGTAGCTCATGCCTGTAATCCCAGCATTTTGGGAGGCTGAGGTGGGAGGATCACCTGAGGTCAGGAGTTTGAGACCAGCCTGAACAACATGGAGAAACCCCATCTCTACTAAAAATACAAAATTAGCCAGGCATGGTGGTGCATGCCTGCAATCCCAGCTACTCGGGAAGCTGAGGTGGGAGAATTGCTTGAAACCAGGAGGCAGAGATTCTGGTGAGCTGTGATCATGCCATTGCATTCCAGTCTGGGCAGCAAAAATGAAACTCCATCCCCCCTCCCACCCCCCAAAACAACAACAACAGCAAAGAAATTCCACAATGCAAATGTTTGTCCACTTGATGGTCACTTAGGCTCTGTTCACTTTTCTTCAATCTTTTTTTATTTCTGTTCCTCAGACTGGATGATTTCCATTGCCTTATCTTCAGGTTCACTGATTGTTTCTTCTGCCTGCTCAGCTTTCTTCAAATTTGACTTTGAATCCATCTAGTTAATATTTTATCAAGGCAGAAACTATTTCGGAAAAGCCTCCTTCACATTGCAGCCATTGGACATGATAATACATGTGATGTGCTGCCATTTGTTGAGAATCATGTGAAAATTAAGCTTCTGCCCCATCACAGTAAAGTTCCAGCCCTGAGTCCCCATGGTTTTCTCCCTAGGCTAAGATAGAAAGGAAGAACATGAAATGTGCAGAGAGCATTCTCTTAAGCAAACATATATAACTTGCCTAAATTGTAATTACTTCCTGGAACAGGATGCACCTCTAACTTCTACAGGCAGATCATAGATTCCATTGTCCAGGTGTATAATGAATTCTTCTTCTCAGAGAAGAATACCAGAGACTCCCCCCAGCTTGCCTGAATCAAATTTCCAGAGGTAAGCAGTGAAATGCCACAATATGAAGTCACTCTCAGATGAGTTCCTTCTCTTGTCACACCACACAGTAGAAACAAAAGAGGACGGGTAGGCCAGAGCTGCTCAAAGCCTTATAACCCACAATTCTCATAGTTATTCTCAACTTAGAGAGGGCTGCTTTCTAGATGCTCCCCCTCCAGGCCCGCAGACTGCTAGGCTCCAGGAATAAGTAGCTCTGAGAAATATACTATTTAGCTGCAAGCCACACTCCACCATTGCAAATTGGAGAAAAGAAGCACAAACGTAAAAGGTGAAAAGATTTAGAGAACATGGTGAAACCCCGTCTCTACTAAAAATACAAAAATTAGCCAGGTGTGATGGCATGTGCCTATAGGCCCAGCTACTCAGGAGGCTGAGGCAAGAGAGTCATTTGAACCCAGGAGGTGGAGGTTGCAGTGAGCCAAGATTGTGCCACTGCACACTAGCCTGTGTGACAGAGAAAGACTCCATCTCAAAAAAAAAAAAAAAAAAAAAAAAAAAAAAAAAAAAAAAAAAGAAATAAAAGATTTAAGAGAACAAATATTTTAATTGAATACATTTTGTCAAGATTAAATCAACTTTCCCCTAGAGTACTGAAAGAATAAGCAACCATAATTTAGATTCTAAGTTACTGGCCTTTGAGAAAATGTGAAAACCAAAAAGGTGCCATAAGCCTAAAAAGGAGCAAATGTCCTAATTTTCAAACTGATGAAAATAAAGTACTAAAAAATTGAAATCATCATAGTTCATCTTGGTCCTTGGCAAAATGCAAATGTATTGATTCAAATTATAATATCTTAGCTACCCTATTGTGCGTAGCTCTTACCACTGAGGAGAAAAACCAAACCCAAACAAAAGTGTGTTCAAGTTGGCAAAAATGTTTACAAATCTGCAAAATCTCTTCAGCCTATCCCTTAAACTCCAGACTTGGTATTTGCTAAGTTCTGCTGTGTACAATACCCACCTTAATATCCATTCTTGCACAAGTTCTGTTAGGTATAAGCCAAGATGACATGAGATTTTTTTTTTTTTACCCTCTCATGCCTATGTTTGCTTTTGATTCTGAAGACCCTTCTGAGTAAGGATTATCCTCAGACTACTGGAGTCACTTAGTCACAAGCTTGCCTGAGGCTCAGAGCTAGCAATACCTGGGAGTTTATGTCAATTCCACAGCACCCAGCAACCCTGCCTGCAAAATATTGACCCATGATTGCCAGGTGCAGGTGCATGAAAGCCCAGCTCCTTGACCTGAGGGGCACCTTTGTGGTGAATTAGCTTTGGGAAAAGGGAAACCAGAGACCAACTTTGTAAAAATGCAGACAGATAAATAGAAAGAAATCTTTGCCTTGGAAGTCCATTTGAGAAAGAGAGTGATTTACTTGAGACTCTGAAAACAGAGATGAAAATCTTTACTTTCTCATGGGAAAGAAGCTTATGGTGAAAGAGAAAGAAAGGGGAAGGTAAGAAATAGGGTAGGTCTACTCAGTAGCTTCAAACCACTCTGTCATATTATAAAGCCTGGTGAGGTTTTAACTAACACAAGTGCCTGGACTCTACACATAGAGATTCTGATTGAAATGCTTCCAGGTGGGTGGAAGCCACTAGTAGTCTTAAAAAGCTCCCAAGTAATTTTACCACGTGGCTAGAGAGGAAAAGGACAATCTATACTAGAATCTGAAGTAACCAGTATTGAAGTGCCCCAAATGTGCAGCTACCTCATAGAAAAGGCTTAACACCACCCATTGATGGAATTTGCCTTCCTCTCTCCATGGTCTTGTCTGCATAGCATGGAAAATAGAGAAGAGATAAAGAGGTAGATGGAGAGATTGAACCTGTAATTTGCCTGTGTAGAGCAGTTTCTCAACCTTTTCTGACCACAAGATGCAGTGAGAAATATACAATTATTTGTGATCAGTTTTTTTTGTTTTGTTTTGTTTTGTTTTTTTTTTTTTGAGATGGAGTCTTCCTCTGTTGCCCAGGCTGGAGTGCATTGGCATGATCTCAACTCACTGCAAGCTTCGCCCTCCTGGGTTCACACCATTCCCCTGCCTTAGCGTCCTGAGTTGCTGGGACTACAGGCACCCACCACCATGCCCAGCTAATTTTTTTTTTTTGTAGTTTAGTGGAGACGGGGTTTCACCGTGTTAGCCAGGATGGTCTCAATCTCCCGACCTCATGATCCACCTGCCTCAGCCTCCCAAAATGCTGGGATTACAGGCATGAGCCACTGCACCTGGCCTGTGATCAGCTTTTTAAAAATCTTTTACTATGTGTAATCCACCCTACCTAGAATTTAAATAAAGCCTATGGTAGTAAACAGTCCACTTTATGGATTTCACAACCCCCAAGTGGTTCAGAATTGCAATTAGTAAATTTTTACTTTTCACCATATGTGGTGTCTGGCGCCTGTAATCACAGCACTTTTGGAGGATCACTTGAGGTCGGGAGTTTGAGACCACCCTGACCAACATGGAGGAACCCTGTCTCTACTAAACATACCAAAAAAGAAAAAAATTAGCTGGGCGTGGTGGTGCATGCCTGTAATCACCCCTACTTGGGAGGCTGAGGCAGGAGAATTTCTTGAACACCAGGGCGTGGAGGTTGTGGTGAGTCGAGATTGCACCATTGCACTCCAGCCTGGGAAACAAGAGTGAAACTGTCTAAAAAAAAAAAAAAGAAAATAAATAAATTTTTACTTTTGCTCAGCTTTTTTTTCAAGCAAAATCCCAAAAGAACATTTACTATAAACATCTTTCTGTGAATCCTTATTTCTGTCCCAGACACCATGACCCAATAATCTCTAGAACCTGTTAGTGTTATCCAGATTGAAGCCTTCCCTCTAACTGCTCCTAAACTCTGTGATGTAGTGGAAAAGGTTTGAGGTCTCGATTGTCATCCCAGATTTTTCACCTACAGATCATACGGCCTTAGCCTCTTGACACCATTGTCTGCTCACGGCCAAAGATGGAACTGTACTTGGGTGGTATCTGAGCACCCTGTTGGCTTTGACATTCTAGGGCTCTTCCCCTGGCATGACTCTCTTATTTTAAAGGAATAGGATGTGGACTTAGGAGGGTTATTTCTCTGCAAACTATCCTCTCTTTCTTATGAGAAGCTGTTTCTGAATGTGCATATTTGAGGCTAAGCAAATCCCTTCCTGGGGGGTTGAAAGACCCTTATTTCTCTCCAGAGGAGTATTATGGAGTCAATTGATGCTGAGGCGGTGGTAGAGACCTAGCTAACTCATCTGCAGTGGCTTTGAGCAAGGCTTTTAGAATCATAAGGTGGATGGTGTCCTGTGTCCTACACCACAGGCCAGCTAGTTCATTTCAGGAGACTTTTTTTTCAATGTATTATTACTATCTTCTTCTAGACTGTAGTTCACTACTGGAGATTATCCACTTAGTTGCACTCAGTTTGCACCTGGCCTGTATCACCATTTAGCTCTCACTCCAGCCTCAGGTATCAGCAAGACCTCACCAAAGATTATTGTTTAGTTGTATGTGTGTGTGTTTTTGTTTGTTTCAGGTAACAACTAATGTTGGAACTATGAAAAGCTCTTCTCTACTTTTAACAAAGCTTAGTTACAAACAGTTCCCCAGTTGATGAGAAAAACTAAAACAACAGAACATTTGAAAGTCCAAATCTGTAAGCTCACCTCTGAGAACTGAATTTTACAGTCACTCCAGATTTGTACTCCAAATGCATAGTTTGATCGTAGAAATCACATCCCTTCCATCTGCAAATGTGATAACTGCCCAAGAGACAATGATGCCTAGATTCATAGATAATCCCCTTTCCCCCATCCTATATATAACTGGAGTCAATAGCAGCTGGAGGAAAATGGAAAGAACTTGGAATCAAGATTAAGTTAGAATAACACTGCTGTAGACAGTTTATCAGCTCTTCAGCATATGTCCGTTTTCCTTGAAGCATGAGCCTTTCAAAACCTCTGACAATAAAGTTTATTTTACACCCATTCCCTTGCCCATGATTTTTTCATACAAATCACAATTATGAAACTTTCTTGCTCCAGCTAAAAGCAGGAAACTCAATCATGAATGTGTTCACTACATGTATCCCACAGAATGAAAGCAACCAGTCTGAATGCATCACTTGATTCCAAAATTCAATGTTAGCACTCAGTGGTGCAACTACATGTATCTCCAACTCTGGAAGCCACAGGCAAGATATTCCTGTTTCCTTGCACGGAAACAGATCTATAAGCGTGTGGCAGTCTCACACATGTACATTCCTGGGAAACCCGAGGAAACAATGATAGTGACGCAGGGCAGGCAAGCCCCAAAACTGAAAGAGTTTTGCTAATGTCACGATTGGCTTTCTGTTATTCGAAGACTGAGATCTCCATGAGGAGTGAAGATAGGTAAGGCTGAGGCATGACCTCACTGGGTCACCTTAGCTGTGAAGGGAGGTCAGTTGTCACCTTGCAAACCTTTTGGTAATCCAAATCTTGGAATGATTTCTTTGAGAATTTAGACACTTCCAATACTTTTCCTGTCCTCATGGGGAAAGCTTCTATCCACCTGGTGAAAGTGTCTATAAATACTAGCAAATCTTGTAGTCCCCTGTAAGGTGGCATGTGGGTTAAGTCTGTCTGCCAGTCTTTGCCATGGTCTGTTCCTTGGTGTTTTACAGGTTTAAGCAGGGATTGGGATATGGGGTGGCTTCCTGAGTGGTAACCCTTTTTATAGTTTGGAACAGTCCCTTCCCCAAGAATATTTAGGAAACTAATTTGAATGGAAAATCCTGTCCCAAATGTGAGGAATCATGAAAATGTTTAATTATTTCCCTTTTGTCAGCCTCAGGGATAGAGTTTGTTCTTTTCTAGCAACCATCCAGCGGGTTCTCACTGGAAGCCTTTTACTCAGTTCCTTTAATTTCCTTAGGGGTATAGTATGGTGTCACTGACATGGATGGAGTACCTGGTAGTAGCACAGCAGCTTGAAATACCAGGGTTTCCTTAGCTGTGGCCTTAGTTGCTCTTTCCACAAGGGAATTTCTTCTAATAATAAAAGTGTCTCCCTTCTGGTGTCCCCTGCAGTGAATAATTGTTATTTCTTTGGGAGTTGGACAGCATCTAAAAGTTCCAAGATCTGAGTAAAGTTGTATGGGGGATCCCTTGGCTCTTGATAGTCCCCTTTCCTTCCCTACGGCTGCATGAGCATGGAGCACCAGGAACCCATATTTACAGTCAGTCAACACATTGACTCTTGAGGTTTTTGGGTTTTTTTTCTTCTTTTTTTGAAACGGAGTCTTGCTCTGTCGCCCAGGCTGGAGTGCATTGGCATGATCTCAGCTCATCGCAAACTCTGCCTCTCAGGTTCAAGGGATTCTCATGCCCCAGCCTCTCGAGTAGCTGGGATTACAGGTGCCCACCACCACACCTGGCTAATTTTTGTATTTTTAGGGGAGACGGGGTTTCGCCATGTTGCCTAGGCCGGTCTCAAACTCCCAACTTCAGGTGATCCACCCACCTCGGCCTCCCAAAGTGCTGGGATTACAGGCATGAGCCACTGTGCCCAGCTTAAGTCTTTTTATAGTTGGAAGGCCCTAATTACAGCGGCTAATTCTGCTTTCTGAGAAGAAGTCTGAGAAGGTAAACCCTTGGCCTCAGTGACTTCTTGTTGGCTAAACTTCCTTTCTTCCTCCCTCATGAATAAAGCTATTTCCATCTCTAAACCTCTCAACATTGGGGTTAGACAAGAGCTTGTCTTCAAGGTTGGGCCTTCTAGAGTAAAGCTCTTCCGTGGTTTTCACACAGGAGTCAATGAGTTGCGGATCTGTTTCTTGAGACGTCAGGTCCAGCAACAGAGTAGCAGGGTTTAAAAATCAGCATACTTTCAGGGTAACATCTGGGGTGTCAAGCAGAAGGGTCTGATATTTAAGTAACTGGCCACCTGTTAGCCATTGGTGTACTTTTACCTCTAGGACCCTCTGGTCTGTACTTCATGGGGTGGCAGGAGGTGGGGGTGGTGTGGTATGGCATCTAATTGTTGTCCCAAGGTAAACTTACTTGTTTCTTCTAACAATAGAGTGACCGTAGCCACAGATCTCAAGCTTCCTGGTCACCCAGCTGCCACCTGGTCTAGCTGTCTAGAAAAATAAGCCACTGGTCCAAAGTAATTCCTCAGCCTTTGAGTTAGAACATCCAAAGCTGTCCCTTGTTATTCATCCACATAGAGGGTAAAAGGTTTTTCTAAGTTCGAGAGTCCTGAGGCAAGGGATGTCTCTGGCTTTTCTTTTAAGGCTAAGAATGCCTTTTGACAGGTTCCAAGCTCCGCCTCCTGGGTTCACACCATTCTCCCGCCTCCTGAGTAGCTGGGATTACAGGCGCCCGCCATCACGGCCAGTTAATTTTTTGTATTTTTAGTAGAGACGGGGTTTCACCGTGTTAGCCAGGATGGTCTCAATCTCCTGACCTCCTGATCCGCCCGCCTCAGCCTCCCAAAGTGCTGGGATTACAGGCGTGAGCCACCGCATCTGGCCAACAATTCTTTTTTTTAAATGAACAGAGCATCAGTGAATGATAGTGCAAGTTTAAGACACCTAATAGACAAGTTAAAGGAGTCCTCCAGGCAGAATGAAACTGACACCGGATGAAAATCTGGATGAAAAAGAAAAGACACTAGAAATGACATCTACGTAGGCAAATATATAATTTTAACATCTGACTGTTTAGCCGGGCACGATGGCTCACGCCTGTAATTCCAGCACTTTGGGAGGCCGAGGTAGGTGGATCACTTGAGGTCAGGAGTTCGAGACCAGCCTGGCCAATATGGTGAACCTTCCTCTCTACTAAAAATTCAAAAATTAGTCAGATGTGGTGGCCCAAGCCTGTAATCTCTGCTCCTCAGGGGTCTGAGTCAGGAGAATCGCTCGAACCCAGAAAGTAGAGGTTGCAGGGAGCTAAGACTGTGCCATAGCACTCCAGCCTGTCTGATAGAATAAGACTCGTCTTAAAATTACCACCACCAACAACAACAAAAGCAAACAAACAAACAAACAAAAACACATCTGACTCTTGAATCAAAAGTAACAGAGATGGATTGTAAGGTTTATAACAGGTGTAAAGTAAAATGCATGACAATAGCATAAAGGCAGGGAGAGGAGTTATGTGAAGAGGTATGATGCCACTTGAAGACAGACTGTGATGGGTTAATTTTTGTGGAAAGCAAGGCAGAATTTTTGAAGTTTATTTCTTCAAATACTTTCAGTTTCCCACACACACAACCTAGTTTGTTATGCAGAGATCTTATTTTCTAGGAGGCTTGGAGGGGGACCTTCTGCTTTGTGTCCTCATGGGATGCACAGGACACAAGGGAACAGTCTTTCACTTTTCAATACAGTGATAGTTCTTAGGAGATAGATACAACTGCATTTTTTTTTTTTTAATGAGATGGGATTCTTACTGGTCTTGAACTTCTGAGCTCAGTGGAGGCTTCCCCTACGTCGGCCTATCAAAGTGTTAGGATTAATAGGCGTGAGGCACTGCGCCTGGCCACAACCACCGACATTTAAAATCACGTCCATGGGTGGGCTCGAACCACCAACTTTCCGGTTAACAGCAGAACGCGCTAACCAATTGCGCCACAGAGACAACATCAACAGCTTGCTTCCATCTCTATATAGATTAAGCAATCACTAAACCCTAGGGGTTGCCATTCGCTTTCTGCAGGACAACTGTGCAGACTACAAAGCTTCGGAAAACCGGTGAGGCTGAGTCGACTAATCGTGTTGTTGCTCGTTAGAAACGCATGCATTGAGTGACTGAAGTCAGAAGGGCGGCTGAATGTCCTTCACCCTGCGTTGACCCTCGCCTGCTTCAGAAGCCAGTGCGTCTGGAAATGCCTGGATCTGCGACCCCAGCCTGAGCCAAGTAGGGCCCAAGGGAAGCCGAACTCCCCGACGGCTCTCATGGTAGCTCATTCTGTTTTTTTGCGCCGCCTTCAGGCAATCATCTGCTCCGCTTGCTTTCCCTTCACTGAACTGGGCTTCAGTAGACGGGGTCGGTGGGGCGGGAGCGGGAAAGAGGCAGGGGAGTCAAAAGGGAAAAGGTGAAAAAGAGGAGGGAGAAGCAGAGGAGACCAGGATGACACAATGGGACAGCTCAGGATGCCCGTGCAGAGGGCACCGGCTGGATGCAGAGAAGATGGGACATGTATCAGAATGGAGAGGGGGAAACGGGGAGAAGATGTGAGAGAAAATAACAAGACCCTGTAGCTGCCCAAGAATGAAGTAAAAATCGCATAATGTCTTTACATTAATAAAAACAAATCGGGGGACCAGGCGCGGTGGCTCACGCCTGTAATCCCAGCACTTTGGGAGGCCGAGGTGGGTGGATCACTCACTTGAAGTCAGGAGTTCGAGACCAGCCGGGCAAAAATGGTGAAAACCCGTCTCTACTACAAATACAAAAATTAGCTGGGCTTGGTGGCGCACGCTTGTAGTCTCGGCTACTCAGGAGGCTGAGGCAGGAGAATCGCTTGAACCTGAGAGGCGGAGGTAGCAGTGAGCCGAGATCTTGCCACTGCCCTCCAGCCTGGGCGACAAAGCGAAATTCTGTCTCTCAAAAATATATATAAATAAATAAAAGAGGGGTGGGGATGCAAAACGACGGGCAGTAGGTGTGGGGCGCCTTGGGATTCTATACTGGTTAGTAGTCTGCGTTGTGCCTGCAGCAACCTCTGTTCTAATCCGAATCCTGGTACAGTCAGACGCTATCTTGGACCCAAGGGGGGCGAACCCACGTGTCTTTTGGTTTGCTTTTCATTCCTGCACCAGTTGCAGCCTTTATCTGCAGCCAGAAAGCCGGAAAGCAGGGTTTACCGCTGGCCCCACAGCGCCATACTGTCTGGGGAAAAGAAGGAAACCCAAGAGTACACAAACAACCGCCCAAAGAGAAACCTTCGAAGTGCTCTATGCCTCACCGTTTATCAGAAAACATCAAGCAACTCTCAACCTAGCTGGCCTGTAGCTTCCACGAATGAGATAATGCATTTATTGCAGTCTTTCTGGTTGAGATATTTCAAATATTTGATGGAGCTTTTAATGAGAGAGAGAGACACTCTCGAGTGTGGAAGAAAAAATGAGGGGATGTGAAGATGAGGCGACTTTAGGATAGAAAAAAAAAGAGACAAGGCAGCCATGTAAACGTTTTCGGGTGGGCGTGAGGCGATGTCAGTCTTGAACCCCCTTATGTCAGGTAAAGAGCGCAGCCTCTTCCAGCACAAACACCGTTTCCCACATTGAGGAAATCACAGGGATCAGCAACTCTAGAGTGAGATGAAGAAGCTTCACTCTGGGAGAACCCCCTTCGTGACCACGGTCTCCCCCTGCCAGGTAAGTGGAAAGGAGCACATGGTCTGCAGGGACAGCACAGCCTCCTCGCCCTGGCCGGTCTCTCAGGGTCACCACCCTCCCCACTGCCGCCCCTCGCCATTCTTCCAAACCACTCTCCACCAAAGATTCCACCGACGGTCACCCCACAAGACAACCCAGGCCGCCTCTCAGCAGCGGCTCCGGCCCCGCAGCCACCGCGCCCTCTCACCCCCGCGGTTCTGCCCGCTGCCTCTGTGCACTTCACCTCCCTGGCTCCCGCTGTCCCCTGAGCTTACAGTGGACTCTGGGTTCTTCCGAACCCCTCCTGGGAGTACTGAATGGAAAAGGGGGAGCGTGCGCAAGTGCTCGGTTGAGTGTAGACATCGTGGGATTTCACTGTGGTACCATCGCTTCGACGTCTTAGTGCTGATTTTTACACCTGCCTTCTGCTTAGGGCACGGCAGCAGTTTTCCATCTGTGCCTGCTCCACCTGCTGTCCTTGTTGGGTCAGCGAACATCGCCTCCCTCTACCGCTCAATCAGCAAACGGGACCGCCCTCGAGGACCTCACCCGCCGCTCACCCCCCTAACAAATTCGCTGGCATCGCCTCCGGTCGCCTCCTCCGAAGGCCTAACGAGCGCGTTAGCTGCCAATGGAGGTGAGGAGGCTCTGCTGACTGGCCGGTGCCCGTGTCCGGGGCTGGCACAAACGCCATGACTTGGCTTGGCCTCTCTCTTAGTTATTCGCAGCTCAGCCCGATAGGCGCCTCCGAAGTGGCGACGGGAAAGAGGGTGAGCTCATTGGGTGCAGCTCCACGGGGGCTGGCATCTCTGCACGGCTGTGTACACCTGAGCGAGACCCTCAATCGCTCTCTGAAGCCGCTTCCGCGGATGAGGGACACGGAGATAAGTAGGAGTGGTGTGTGGTTCACCAGGACTTGCCCTCCTTCGCCCGGCTTTGCCCCTCGCTGCGGAGACTGTTCTGCCTCTGGCCCTTGGAGCAGGCCGGCTGACAGCCTAGTGAAGGAAGATTCCTGCGGGAGGGCGGCCAGTGCAAAACAATTCCCTGACCGGGAATCGAACCCGGGCCGCGGCGGTGAAAGCGCCGAATCCTAGCCACTAGACCACCAGGGACACACGGGAGGGAGCTTTCTCTCCTTTCTTCGGCCAGAAGCGACACTTTCCCTGAGCTCTGGAAGGACTTGGGCCTTTTGAGGGTCGCTCTTTGCTCCTGGAGTCTCTCACAAGGCCATTCCCTCCCTGCTTCCTTCAAAAAAAGAGCCTGCAGGCGACACACCGAGGGCTCCGTGAGGGACACCGAATCCCGAGTCCTGGAGCGAGTTGCAGCGACCCGGCCGCAGCTCACCACTGAACTAGAGATGCGCCTTTGCGAGGCGGCAGCAAGTGACCAGCCGGTCGTGGGTCACCAGGTCCGGAGCCGCGCACCAGGTTGCCAGGAGGAGGCGGGAGACGGGAGGCGCCCGGGGTGAGACGGGGGCACCCTCTGCATCATAAAGGACCCAGACGCCAGCACCCTCAACATCATAAGGAATCAGACGGATGCGGAGCCGAGACGGGCTGGATGGGAAACTCTTTCCAGGAAGGCTCCGGGGCCCTCAGCTGGTCTCGGACCTTCCCCTGCAACCTGTGACACCTGCCATTTTCCCACCTTAGGCGATGGCAACGCCACCCTTCCGTTGGCTCCGGGCAAAACTTCCAGAGTTCCCTCTGACGCTTGAGTTTTTTCCTCCGATCCAAGAGCCAACGGGTCATCAATTCGTGATTTCCCGTCGGCTAAGTGCGTGGGCATTGAGCTTCACGCGAGTCTCTCCACCTCTGCGGAATGGCTACCTCGGGGTAGGGGAGGGGCCCTCCGGTGGACTGTAAGGTGTTTAGCAGCATCCGTCGCCTCCGCTGACTAGATAGATGCCAGGGGGTTAACATTCTCCCTCCCCGCTTCCCCTAGTCGTGACCTAGTGTCCCAGCCGGGATGGGAGAGGCGTATAAGGGCGCAGTTGCCCCCTCTTGAGAACCACTGATGCGCGTCGTCCTGCTCTGAGCTTGTGCAGAGGACTCTCCAGATGAAGGCTCAGGGGTTGATCCAGCTTCAGACCCCCTCGCTCCCCCGCAGAGTCGGACCTTAGGATTGGAGGCTTTTAACATCTCCACATCATGAGATTCGAAACCTTTAGGTGTTTTCTTCCGTTCTGTCCTCCAAATCGGCCTCTTCTGAGCCTGTTGACCAGGGCCAGCCAGGCAGAGGCTGGGTTCGCTCAACGAGGCTCCTCTCGGCCCTCCTGGAGCTTCAGGCCTCTTTCGGTTGCAGAGAAGCTTTATGGGCCACTTCCTTTGGCATCCCCGGGGGCAGGTGCGCAGTGCCCCGGGAAGAAGAGGGTTTGACTGCGATTCTCGACCCCGGGCGCCCAACCTCCACCCCGGTGCGCGCGCTCTTCCAGGCTCCTGCTGGTTCCACTCGCCGGGAGTTAGGTCTCGGGTCAGCCTGAGCTCCCCAGACGCCCAGGCCGGGAAGGACACGTAGGGGAAACCGGCTGCTCACTTTGGTCCTGTCCGCAACGGACCCCTTTCTGCCGGGAAAGAAAGGCGGCGAGTCCTGTCCTGTTGGGTAGACAGAAGAGAGAGCAAAGGGAAGACAAGAAAAATCCTGGGAGGTTTCAGGATCTAAAGTTACCATGAAGTCGACCTAACCTCCTCTGGAGTTCCTCCCGGTCCTCCCGTGGCTGGCGATGGTGAATCGAGTTTCCCTCTCCAGTTTGCCAAGGCGGACAAAGCCGACACAATGGGCCTGTCCACTGTCTTCTTTAATATACACAAAATGTCAGCTCTTCCTGTTTCCAACTGGCAACATCATGCCTGATGACCAGCTTAGCAAATTAGAGACCCTCCATGGGACTCCATCTCTGTCTTAGTTGGGTTTCTGTAACACTGTACCATCAACTGGGTGGCTGATTCACAACAGAAATTGATTTCTCACAGTTCTGGAGGCTGGACGTCGGAGATCAGCGTTCCGACATGGTAGGGTTATGGTGAGGGCCTTTTGTCGTGGTTGCAGACTGCCACCTTCTCATTGTACCCTCAGGAGGCAGAAAGAGGGCGAGAGAGCTCCCCGGGGTCCCTTTTATAAGGACATTAGTGCCATTCAGACTAATGGGACTAAATCGAGACTCTGTACTGAGTGTTGTGGATTTTTTGCATGTTCATCCTCCCCGCAGACAACTGGAGATGTATTGTCCCTAGAGGGTACAATAGAGAATCTTCAGTCACAAGTCAGCAACCAGCATATGTGAGTGAGAGCATGTGTCCCACTCAGAAATGAGAGTGTATTAGTCCATTTTCACGCTGCTGCCAAGTACATAACAGAGTTCGGGACGAAAAAAAGGTTTAATTGGACTTACATTTCCATATGACTGGGGAGGCCTCAGAATCATGGCGGGAGGTAAAAGGCACTTCTTACATGGCAGCAGCAAGAGAAAATGAGGAAGAAGCAAAAGCAGAAACCCCTGATAAACTCATCAGATAGTGAGACTTATTCACTATCAGGAGAATAGCACAGGAAAGACCCACCCCTATGATTCAATGACCTCCTCCTGGGTCCCTCCCACAACACATGGGAATTCTGGGAGGTACAATTCAAGTTGAGATTTGGGTGAGGACACGGCCAAACCATATCAGAAACAGATGAAGTGACAGCATATCCTGATGTGTGTGATGGTTTTATGAGTGATTACCTATTTCAAAATTTATTGCAATGTGTAAAAAAGAACAAGGACTTGTATTATCTGACTTTAAGGCTTACTATAAGCTATTATAGACAAGGCATCAGGAGTGACAAATAGATAAACAGACTGAGTTAAGAGACTTGAAACTGAACCACAGCTATACGGTCAATAAATGGGTTTTCAATAAAAGCAGTTCAATAAAAGAAAATAAATCATTTCAATTAGTGGACTTTTATATGGATGTGGGGAGACCAACAATGTTATTCTCCCTCACACTACACACAAAAGTAATTTCAGGTGCATTATACACCAAAACTTAAAAGGTAAAGATATAAAGCATTTCAAGGATACTTTGTGACTTGTTGGTAGGCAAGGATTACCCTACCAACAAGCAGGACACAGAAAAAAAAATATATAAGAAAGACATGATAAATGAGACTTCATCAACATTAGCCACACCTTCTCATCAAAAGATACCACTAAGAAAGTGAAAAGGCAAGCAAGCCACAGACAGAGACAAAATAGTCACAAAACGTATCTGACCTCCTCACCCTGTAGTTACAATTATAGTGGTCTGGTACACTGCACCCAGTTTCTGCTGGAGTATTTTCTGGGTGTCTCTAATGAGTAAGAGAGGGCCCTATGGGATATTCCTTCAGTTCCCAGATGAACAGTGGGAAAGACTCCACGTTGACCTACCTCGGGGGCCTAAAAATACAGGTCCTATAGGAGGGTAGAGGATGCCTGGACCCTGACCCAGACCCCTGGATGGGCTGTGCCAAGAGACCCAGCAAGGGAAGGGATTTCCTCCTTCCTCAGGTTCTCTGTTCTTCTGTGGTTAGACGACCTGAACCCAACTCCCTCCCCAAGCACTGGAGATGGGCTTTTCCAAGGGCTGGGGATCTTGCTGTCCTGAGGACAGCTGAGCAAGGGGGTCGAGGAGGAGCTTGGGTGGTGGAGGAGAGGAAACCGGGTAAGATGCATGAAGCAGTTGGCTATACCAGGCACAGAGAGGACCCGCTGGGACCCAAGAGCCTGCATGTGAAGCCAGGCCTTGGGCTACCTCATTCCACAAAGGGGTGCCTACTTCCATGGGGTCTTCAAAGGGACTGTGGAAAGAGAGGCCTTCAGCCCACACCTCCGAATGCTTTTCCACCACAGCATGCCCAGTGGCCTTTATCCTGCTGGTGTGGAACCGTCAGACCCCTGCAGGGGTGCAGAGCCTCTGTACTGGGCGGCATTCCAGTCTGAGTGCCAGGGCTCAGAGGGCAGGCCCCGGAGCAAGCAGAGAGGAGGGCACCTTTTGGAAAGAACGTGTGGGACAAGAGCGATGGCTCATCCATTTAGGTTCCTCACAAAATGAGAGTCAGGAAGATCAGGGCGCAGACTTGATTTCCCACGCAGGGCTGAAAGCAGACAACCAGAGGGAGAGCAGCACCTGGGCCGATGAGGTAGAAGACAGAAGACCTCAGTGTACTCCTGCCCTCAACCTCACCCCCTCCCACCCACATCCTCCATGCTCCCTGATCACCTTCCTCAGAAGTGTAATAGGAATCCAGATTCCCCCTGGCCTGGTTGCTGCGGGAGGCACAGCAGCCTGATGGAGCCTGAGGCAGGTGTGGGAAGATGTGGATTGTCTAACTGGAGGTTGGGAGTTCAGGGTGCAGAAGGAGAAGCTTGGAGTGCAGGATTTGGTGGTATGTGTGTGGCAGTAGGCAAAAGAAAGAGACAACTAAGCCACTTGAAATACCATGAGAATTCAAATTTAGAAAATTCCCGGGGAAGTATGCATGCAGGCACTCACGAGATCCAAAACACAGCTGCCGCGTACCTGCATGTTGCAAGCAAGCCCTAAATTGCTGATTTTGAAACAGCCTGATGGGTTCACAAAGACAATTTCTGAATAGTCTTAAGAGCAGAGGTGCACTCAAGCCACTGTGCCCTGCAGCTCAGGATCCCAGTAAGTTCTTTAAGGAGTAAGTCTTACTTCCATTTATGGAAGATTTTTGGAGTTGTCCTTGGTCACCCCCAAGAATGTTTTGGTTAGGAGTAGAATTTTAGATGTCATCAATTTAAAAATTAAAACTGAAACTCTGGAACTCATAGAGAGATAAAATTAAGAGAATCCACTCACTATCCTGAGTAGAAACATTTCTTATAGAACATAACAGGCTTTAAATATAAAGAAAAAAATATGGCAAAATTTCATCAAATTAAATGCTTTCAGAACTAAAATTAAAATCTGAAGCCACCCAACCAGCTGGACAGACCGCTTCTTGGCCAAGGAGACCCCAGAGAAGTCTTAAATAGTGAGTTCCTGCCCAGTATTTGGAAGCTCAGACACCTCTCTTATACTCTCTCCCTTTTGTGGTGTAGACACAACTGACCAGCATTATTGTTAAAATAGAGATCCCAAGACTGACAGAACAGACTCCTTACAGCAGTAAGATACCATATTATAAACAAGACCTAAGGCCACACCAGGCAAGGTGGAGTCATGCGCCCCTCAATTTAAAGAATAAACTATGTTCTAATTGCCACAGGTTTTTTTTCTTCTTCCTTTTTTTCTCTAGCTAAACAAGCACTGACCTTGAGATAAGCAATGCTGAAGCACTTGCAGCTCACCCATTACCATAAACTGACTGAGCCCTCCCTACACAAGCCATAACTACAGCTTTGATTGGACAAGAGACTGATTTCAGCAACTTTCCCTTGATAAGAGACCACTGGCTGTGGACTGGTTCTGGACAGTTTACAGAGGCTGTGCACTTGATTGCCTTTGTGTCCCTGCTTCACTTTTTGAAGCATAGGGCCTAATTATAAAGTATTTAAATGTTGTCTCCACTCCAAAGTGAATATGGGTTGCATGTAACAGGCATATTTACTCAGCATGCATGCAGCAGGATCCCTTCACGAATATTCAGAGCTCCTCCTATTCCCTGTTGAATATGTATATGTGGCCCACCAGATCAACATAAATCCCTGTTCCCCACTCCCCTCCTTGGAAACCTACTTTTTGGGTTTCAGCAGGAGGGTATGCCTCCCAGTCTGTTAGAATGGCCACCTTGCAGGCTGTAACTCTTTATAAAAAATAAAATCTCTCTTCTAAATCTATAAATTGTGTGATTTTTCAGTTGACAGCTTTCAGTCAGACTTTTCACTGACTGGGAAAAGTCATTTGCAACATATTTATTTTTAAAATGACTCCTCAGGATACAAACTTCTTGTGCAAAAATCACAGGCATTCTTATACACCAATAACAGACAAACAGAGAGCAAAATCATGAGGGAACTCCCATTCACAATTGCCTCAAAGTGAATAAAATACCTAGGAATCCAACTTACAAGGGATGTGAAGGACCTCTTCAAGGAGACCTACAAAACACTGCTCAATGAAATAAAAGAGGATACAAACAAATGGAAGAACATTCCATGCTCATGGGTAGGAAGAATCAATATCATGAAAATGGTCATACTGCCCAAGGTAATTTATAGATTCAATGCCATCCTCATCAAGCTACCAATGACTTTCTTCACAGAATTGGAAAAAACTACTTTAAAGTTCATATGGAACCAGAAAAGAGCCCGCATTGCCAAGTCAATCCTAAGCCAAAAGAACAAAGCTGGAGGCATCACGTTACCTGACTTCAAACTATACTACAAGGCTACAGTAACCAAAACGACATGGTACTGGTACCAAAACAGAGATATAGACCAATGGAGGAGAACAGAGCCCTTAGAAATAATGCCAAACATCTACAACTATCTGATCTTTGACAAACCTGACAAAAACAAGCAATGGGGAAAGGATTCCCTATTTAATAAATGGTGCTGGGAAAACTGGCTAGCCATATGTTGAAAGCTGAAACTGGATCCCTTCCTTACACCTTATACAAAAATTAATTCAAGATGGATTAAAGACTTAAATGTCAGACCTAAAACCATAAAAACCCTAGAAGAAAACCTAGGCAATACCATTCAGGACATAGGCATGGGCAAAAACTTCATGTCTAAAACACCAAAAGCAATGGCAATAGAAGCCAAAATTGACAAATGGGATCTAATTAAACTTAAGGGCTTCTGCACAGCAAAAGAAACTATCATCAGAGTGAACAGGCAATCTACAGAATGGGAGAAAATTTTTGCAATCTACTCATCTGTAGATTCATCAGAATCTACAAAGAACTCAAACAAATTTACAAGAAAAAACCAAACAACTCCATAAACAAGTGGGCAAAGGATATGAACAGACACTTCTCAAAAGAAGACATTTATGCAGCCAAAAGACACATGAAAAAATGCCCATCATCAGTGGCCACCAGGGAAACGCAAATCAAAAGCACAACGAGATACCATCTCACACCAGTTAGAATGGTGATCATTAAAAAGTCAGGAAGCAACAGGTGCTGGAGAAGATGTGGAGAAATAGGAACACTTTTACACTGTTGGTGGGACTGTAAACTAGTTCAACCATTGTGGAAGTCAGTGTGGTGATTCCTCAGGGATCTAGAACTAGAAATACCATTTGACCCAGCCATCCCATTACTGGGTATATACCCAAAGAATTATAAATCAAGCTGCTATAAAGACACATGCACACATGTTTATTGTGGCACTATTCACAAAAGCATAGACTTGGAACCAACCCTAATGTCCAACAATGATAGATTGGATTAAGAAAATGTGGCACATATAAACCATGGAATACTGAGCATCCATAAAAAATGATGAGTTCATGTCCTTTGTAGGGACATGGATGAAGCTGGAAACCATCATTCTCAGCAAACTATCGCAAGGACAAAAAACCAAACACTGCATGTTCTCACTCATAGGTGGGAATTGAACAATGAGAACACTTGGACACAAGAAGGGGAACATCACACACCGGGGATGGTTGTGGGGTAGGGGGAGGGACAGCAGTAGGAGATATGCCTAATGTAAATGATGAGTTAATGGGTGCAGCACACCAACATGGCACGTGTATACATATGTAACAAACCTGCACGTTGTGCACATGTACCCTAAAACTTAAAGTATAATAAAAAAAGTCAAAAAAGACTCAATTCTTGAATATATAAGAGAACTTTTGTAAATCAGTAATATAGAGCTGAGCCAAATAAAATAGGGCAAAATATTCAAATAGGCCTTTGCAAAGGAGAGTTTCTTATATGCTGGAAGCCATAAGAAAATATGCTTCATAGGATTGCTCATTAGGCAAATACAAATTAATTCCACACTGAGATAGCACTAACCACTCACCAGTGTATGGATACCTTTTTTTTTTTTCTGAGACAGGGTCTCATTCTGTCACCCAACCTGGAGTGCAATGGTGCGATCTTGACTCACTGCAACATCCCCCTCCTGAGTAGCTGGGACTACAGGTGCATGCCACCATGTCCAGCTAATTTTTGTATTTTGAGTAGAGACAGGGTTTCGCCATGTTGGCCAGACTGGTCTGAGAGCATAGCTACATTTAACAAAGTTAGTACACCAAATGCTGACAAGAATTTGGTGCCATTTCACCTGTCATCGCTGGTGAAAAAAGCATTCTAGAAGACTGGCAATTTATACTAAGGTTAAACTTATACTCAGGTCATGACCCAGCAATTGAAGGACTTCCATGAATCTCAAGTGCACAAAAAGACTGTTATAAGAATATTGAGCACAAGAATTCAATAACCCCAAAATTGAGATGTGATCTATGAAACTACGTGGATATATCTCATGAGTATAATGAACGTAACTGCAGAAAAAAGGCCAGGTACAAAAGATATATGTACATTCACTCATGTGAACTTTAAGAACAGGCAATTGTAACCTATGGGAATAGACATCAGAATAGTGATTAACTAAGAGGACACAGGGTGGGAATCGCCTGGACAGGGGCTCTAACAGGCCTTTCTCAGATGATGGCAATTTTCTCTAACTTGAGCTGGGTGGTGATGACGTTGATCAAAACTAAACAAATTGCCCTAAAGATTTGTGCAGTTTATGTGAACTGTAGTTTCTTTACTGTTCTCATTGCTTGAACCTGGGAGACACAGGTTGCAGTGAGCCAAGATTGAGCCATGGCACTCCAGCCTGCGTGACAGAACAAGACTACATCTCAAAAATAATAATAATAGTAATAATTTACTGTTCTCATAAAAATTAGCGGTTGGGGAATGGAGGCAAGCCGGTGCAGACCATGAAAACTAGTTTAGATTTTATTGTAAACTCATTAACAACTCGTTCTTGTTTTGTGTTTTTAAAAAATTCCACTGATACAGCCGTTTTCTCTACCGAAAAAGACTATAACCGCATTATTTCATCAGTGGAAGCTACAGACAAAGGGCCCTTGAGAGGCGGCATCTTCACCTATGGGAATTTTTCCTGCTCAATTGTGAGACAAAGAGCATGTCCAAGTTTTCCTATTGGCCAGGCCGCCCCCTAGTTTCTGCACTGTGGGCTAAACTCCAGAAGCTGGCGCCCTTCAGGGCCAGAGGTTTACTCTGCTCTCTGGAGGCTGCTAGGATGAAAGGCAAAGCAAACGACAGGTCTATTAGCCACAATCGCAGGATAGAAAACACTACTGTGACCCAGATTAGAACCGAGGTTATGGCAACCACAACTACAAGTATTAACCACTACACAACCACAAAGCCTGCTGACAACCATTGCACTTCTTATATTTTTTTAATGTAAAAACACTCACACTATTTTATCTGCTTTATTCTTGGATGTCTGCAGATTTTCTTGCTTTTCTGTCTTTCATGCGCTTCTCCCTTTCTCTCCCCATTCTGCTGCATAATTTAAAAAAAATCTCATCTCTCAGAATCCAGCCACTGCCTCTACAACAAGCCTCCTGGGAGGTCTCTTTGTCCCATTGACATCTCTGCCTTCTTTCGCTCCTTTTTTTTTTTCTTTTTTGACGGAGTCTCGCTCTGTCGTCTAGGCTGGAGTGCAGTAGCGCAGCGCAATCTTGGCTCACTGCAACCTCCGCCTCCTGGGTTCAAGCGATTCTCCTGCCTCAGTCTCCCAAGTAGCTGGAATAGCAGGTGCATGCCACCACATTCGGCTAACTTTCGTATTTTTAGTAGAGACGGGATTTCTCCATGTTAGCCAGGCTGGTCTTGAACTCTTGACCTCAAGCGATCCATCCGCCTCGGCCTCACAAAATGCTGGGATTACAGGCTTGAGCCACTGTGCCCGGCCAAATTTCAGGCCAACACCTGTTGACACACATTGCCAGACACACGGAATCCCTCGCGGAACACCGATGGGCCCACAAAACACGCGGAGGCCGCGGTCGCTGACGATGTTAGCAAATTTGGTTCACAGTGTCTGGGGTACAGCCCTGAGGGTCCACTGGCCACCTCTGCGCAAGGACTAGTCTCCGCCGCTCCCCTCATCTCCACGCAGATTCTTGCCCACACACCTCCCCTTTCTTTGGGCCGCTGACGCCTCTTGGACCTCTGAGGTGACTGTCCTGCCTGCAGCTTCTCTCCTTCCAAGAGCGTCATTTCTTGATCCTCTCCATAGGGGCTCAACGGTAAGCCCAAGGTCCAGCACGCGAATCAGGAACCTGATGGTTCTTCGGGTTTGCAGGGATCCTTCCAGTGAATAGACGAAAGTAACAGGTATCAGTATCAAAACTGCAGTGACTCGCCAGAAACACTTCACGCTTGCCACCTTGCTAAGCTGTTTGAGTGTAACAACTGCATGGGGTCCTGGGTTTGTCTCCCGCCGCTTTTTCTTGAGTGTTGCCCTCACTTTACCTTGTGGTGGCCAAGTCCCTAAATGCACTATTAGGTTATGCAGTATAATTTTCAGCGTAAAAGACAGGTAAAGAGCCATAGGGAACTGAAAAACACCCACTTGCATTGGCCGGGAATTGAACCCGGGTCTCCCGCGTGGGAGGCGAGAATTCTACCACTGAACCACCAATGCCTCTCCGTGGTAACAGCCTGGAGGATAAGAGAAAAGAGTATCCACAAAGACTTAGAAACTGTTCCAAGCGGGTTTTTCAAGAGTCGACTAAAAGCTAACAAAGACATCCAAGCCAAATATGTTTTTATAGGAAACTTTTACTAGACAACGTTATAAATATCAAAATAGCTCATTTGTCGGATCAAACTCTTAACTCTGAAAAAGGTCTTTCTTTCTACCTGCATTACAAACCCCTATAATAAAACATCAGAAATTCATTCATGTTTCTTTTTTCTAATCCTAAATCTTCCATCGTCAACCTCAAACTGCTACCTTAGAGGTTCTGAGAAGGTAACCTAACTGGTAGTTTAGGTAAGTAAAGTTCAAATCCAGGGAGGAAATAAAAAGCAAAGCAGAATTCGAAGAAAGAGGAAAGAAAAGGACAGAAGCAAGGTAGAAATAATGAAGAAACAAAGCTTGGTCCACTAAGTTAGTCTTTTGTCGCTGGTGTTTTTGGCAAAAGAGTAATGATCGGTCTCGTAATCATTATAATACTATTATTTGTCTGCTTGAAGACGTATGAAGCATTTGAAGGATATGCGATATGAAAAGCTGAAGAGCGCTTGCCGTCAATGTTTCATTGTTTGGGAGGATCCCATTTCCTGAGTTAATATGCTTTGATGTATTAGCTATGTAAGGAGTAGACTACTTTAAGGAAATATTGACGATCAAAATATTAACATATTAGTCTTTTGGTGAAGTTTAAATACTAGAGAGATTTCTTTCCTCAATTTTCCCTGGAAACATTCAACTGAGAAGAAAAATCCAGAGTTTTCCCCACGTGTTGGGTCTGGGAGTCATTATGACTTTTTCAAAGACAGGAGCTGTGACATGGAATCATGCTTCTTCTCTAGCTGAGAAGCCAAGCTAAGTCCAGGCTGCCACCTTTTGGGGCAGGGAGGGCAGATCCACAGTGCGAGAGAAGCTTCTTTGAACTGGTGGGAGAAGAGACCACCAGCTCCAGGAAGCAGAATTTCTTTCCACAGGAGGAGCCTGCATTTGCCATTGATAATCTCCCCTTCAGATAACCTAGGCTTTAGTTGGGACAAGATATCTCTAAGTCAGGGATTGTGTACTCTCATCTCTAGCAGCCCCATTGAAGCTGGCAAGTGCTTTATCAGCAGGGGTTCAATAAATGTTGAATGTAAAACATGGCTGATTACTTTTTATTTTCAATCCAACAAACCTCCATTTCCGGTGAGAAAATCTTGCCAAAACCAACCAAGCAAATGCATAAAAGTATATGAAAAAGAAAATGAAAGCGTCCCTGCCTCCCAATCCCACTTGCTGGGTGTCAGCTATTATTTATTTCATGGAGGAAGGGGGCGAGGCACCCAGGAAGTCCCAAGTCCTGTTCTGACAATCATCTGGCCTCCCTGGGCAAAGGGAAAAGGTGGAAGGCAAAAAGAGTATAACACTACTGTGTGCAGAAATTTCCCCTTGGTAGAGGAAACTGTGGTAAACTGAGAGAGTATGTTTACCATGAGGGAGGCCTCAAGGGCTCTTCTCTGGCCCTAAGCCCAAACTGGATTTTGCCTCATTTTCCAAGGTGCAAATGAAATGGTAAAAGTTGATCAAAGGAGAGGGCAGAGAAAGAAGGAGGACGACTCCTCCCTCCCAGGTCCACCTTCCTCGGTGTTGCTTGAGGGATCAGAGGAAATGCATGAACATAGGTGCATGGGAACTACGGCTGCTATATGAACTCAGTGCCCTCCAGTTATGAGCTATTGTGAGGTTCCATGATGTAATGGTGAGCGCTTTGGACTCTGAGTACAGTGATCAGCGTTCAAGTCTCAGTAGGACCTTTCTGAATAATGCCAGTGATGTTCCTATTGCTCCCTAAGCGGAATGGGGGAAATTGCCCCAGTCATGTTCACAGACCGTCCAGGCCACTGGCTGTGTGCAATTGGAGTCCCGGACCCAGCGACCCAGCAAGACCCTTCTCCTCTCACTGTGACCCTGGGCCTCCAGGTGACAGGTCTCCTCCACTGAAGAGGCTGCCTCCCCTCAATCTTAGACCCCAAGTTCTCTTTTATTCACATCATTGGGCCATTGCCCTGTGTCTCTTTGGAAGAAATGACCTATATGAAAAACTTTACTTCCAGGATTCCCTAATTCCTTTATCCCTTAGGACGGCGCAGTTTTTCAGCTGCTGGTCTTGGCTCCCGTTCTAATGCGCACATTTCATTTTGTTGTCATGGGATCCCCTCCAACCGGCTACCAGTGGGTTCCTGTCCTTGGGGTCTCTGTGGACGGCAACTAGATGCTGCTGTTGTTCCAAGTCCTGACACCTGTCTCCAGGGAATTGCCTCCCTTAGCCTCCTAAATCAGCCAATATTTAGATTTGGGTCTGGGACCCCAGCAACTGTGGAGAACAGAGGTTCCCGATCCCTGGCCAGCTCTCCCGCAGTGAAGGGGAGAGGAGCAGAGCAGCTGGGAGGGGCAAGTCTGGGGCCCTGGGCAACCCCCTTCTTCCTGCCCAGACTCTGCTCCAAGGAGCAGTTGCCTTAGGACCAGATCAGATGGAAACTCTTTTGTTCTCTTCTCATCAGCAGAAAAATTTAGGCAAGAGCTCTGGAGGACCTTCCTAGCTCCTAAAAATGATGTGGCCAAATCTCTCCAGGTTTGGAAATGCCCAAGGTTACCAAGTATTTTGAGGGCTCACTTTGGAGTCTCTGAAAAGGAGGGGTGAGGGCCCATGGAAGGTACCTGAGGAATGCAGGGGATAGAGGGGAAAGAGCAGACAGGAGGGAGGAGAGAAGGAGGGAAGGGGAGACAGTTCAGTGACTGCCCTCCGCCCCCAATGTCCCCACTGTGGCACCTTCCAGCAGGTGGTTTCCATCTCTTATTGATGTCCTAAGAACTTGGCTCTATGGAACGGTCCCATCCTATTTGTCTGGCATGAGTCCTGGCAAAGTTTCTTTTCATTGTCTGGGGGATGAGATGGGGGTATATAGGTTTGCAAGTGACTAGGAGCTAAGTCAGGACCTTGTGGAGCCACTCAGAGTCAACTGTCAAGTCGCCTCCTTCCCCCATTCCCTTGCAGGATGATGGCCAGCAAGACGGGGACTGGAGAAGGCCAGGGCACCCAAGGCCACAGAAATGCCCAGGGATGAGTCCCGGCTGGAGATGCCTTGGCTGAACTCACTGTGTACTTCCAGGGTGCACAGGGCAGGGACTCTGGGGGTCTGGCCAGGAGACTGAGCAAGGGGACCCGGCAGCTTATGCAGAAGGCTTCTGCACAGCAAAGCAGACATTCTTCTTGGAGCCCCCAACCCAAATCAGGTCTTCCACCTCCTCTTCCTAAAGACCCTTTACTGCAGTCATTCTTTTACTAGAACTACAAGTTTATAGCACATACATTTCAGTGCCCTCATCTGGCCAACCACCTTCAGTGGCCAGTGCCCAAGGTAACCTCCCTCCCTACCAAGACCTGAACTCAGGATCTTACCTAAGGAGAAGTTGTCCTGTTCTTTCTTTCCCACCAGAACTGCCCTGGCCCAGACCCCATTTCTGTCTGATGACCAGGACAGTCCCCTCTCCAGTCTCCCAGGTTGGGGAGGGCAGATTCTCCTCAGCTCCCTGCCCCTGAGAGACCCCAACAGTCTTGCATGGCTTCAGCCCACAGAAGACTATCCATGGCCCATATCTCTCAAAACTCTCCCCTCCCGCTCTGAATCCACCCTCTACTGCATGCTCCCCTCACAGAACAGACGTGGTTTCTTTTCATGTCCTCGTTTTCCCTACCCATATCCCAGATTGACTTTTCTGTCTTAGAACTACCTGTCCCTCTTTGGACAGCATCTTCTTGGTACTACACATGAAGATGTCCTGCTCTCCCCTGCTCAAGGAGAGAGTGCCTGACCTGAGCTGGGCCCATCAGATCCAGTACTTACCCGGAATAGGAAAAAGATGGGGAGGGTGACCAAAGATTACAAAAATCTCTGAAGCTTATCCACTTGAGAGAGAGTCCCTGAAGATACTGGCCTTTCATTCCCGCTATGTATATCCAATGTGACTGAACTCTGAATAACATATACAAGTTATAATAATGTAGTAGTTAGCCCTCAAACTAGGACACAAACATGTTAGAGGGTAAGGTAGTGAGAGGCATGTTTGGGGGTGGTGGTGATGAGCAAGTATGTGAAGGAGAGATAGTCCTAAACTTGAAAATCAAAAAGTAATAATATCCATTTAGACATAAGGAGATAAATAACTAAATACTTGCTTCTATGTGATGAGATTCTGGGAGTACACAAGGGGACTGCTGTTTTACTAAACAAATTTTCAAGTCTATATAACTTTGATAAAGTATCCAAATAAAAAAATTCCTTTCCCATATATGTATGTGTGTATATATGTATTTGTATACGCATATATATTTGCATTCTTTGTATTTTGAATATAAATTTTTATATAGTCATGTTAATCCCTCTTTTCATTTAAGGATTTGAGTTTGATGTGATGCATGCAATGTGGTCCCACTGTGTGACTACAGAAATGTTGGCAAAAGTAAGTTCAGAGGAAATGGTAGGCAAGTACTTCCCAGTTTTGGCCAGAAGATGCAGAAAAAAAGAATTCTCATAAAATAATAAAAGTATGACTTGTTATAGCTTCTTTTCACAGTAATTTGGATAGAAATTAGCAAAATCAGAAATGTATACTTTGGTCCGACAATTCCGTCTCCAGGTATCTACGGAGAAATAGACAAGCGATGCACGACAGATACCTGTGTCAGTCTGGTCCCTGCAGTTGTATTTGTAATAATACACATTGGAGAAATTTCATGGCCATCGGTTAGAGAAGGTTTGAAGAATGACCCATTCAAATCAGGAAGGACCTTTCAAAGATCAAAGCCTGATGGAAATGCTGGAGGCCGTGACACTGATAGGAGCTCATGCATGTTGACCAATTACTATGTGACAGGCATTGGCTCCACACTTTTCCTGCACTGCTCGTTTAAACATTGGACAAACTAAGTGTTCTGATTTAGCCCATTGGACAGATAGAAATGGAAGCACAGAAAATTAATGTGTTTAACTTCAAACCCTGGCAGATTAGGTTTTTCACCCAGAGCCTGTGGCTTCACCATAGGTGTGATTCAGGTTCTGTCGTTCTCTACTTTAAGAATTTCCAGTATTCCAAATATGAGAAGCTGAGAAAACAAACAAACAAATAAACAAACTCAAAACCCTAAAAACTGGGATAAGTGAGGGTAGATGTTTGCTGGGTGTGGATTCATAATGGACTTTTTTTGCCCCAAGCAACAAAGAGGCACCTTGGAAAATAGACAAGAGACAAGAAGAAGAGAAGCTTTAAGATATATTTGGTCAAGGAAGAGACTCTTCAGAGGGAAGACCACATCAGCTAGAAACATGAATGCGACTGGCTGGGCTCAAACCACTGACTTTTCAGTCAACTTCTGACAGCACTAACCTAGTGTTCCAGAGACACTGCTTGTTAAACAGTGAAAGCTGTTGCTCAATTGTGTCATCCATAATTGTCAAATATTGTCATTTAGCAGCACAAGGAAGTATTCTCTGTTGCCAAGCTAGAGTACCCATTACTCTTCTGTTTTGCTGCACATTCTTCCCCACCACAAACCCTCTTCAGAAGACTGGGGGCTCCTAAAACGTTGAGGCCAAGAGTCCTGTCCTTGTGCATGTTTGGGCATTGACCCAGGGCCAAATCAGTGGGAGACTCCTCCACGCACATGCCAGGTCCCAGGTGTCAACTGCAGTCTCTGGATCTCAGGTCATCCACTTTACCATTCCTAGCTCACCTCACCCATCATGAAGCCTGGTCAGGATTGCCAGAGACCCGAGTGGGCAGGTGCCCACACTAAAGACAGAATCTGCTGTGTGTCCACCTTGCTGATCCCTCCATCCTTCTAGACAAGGCTTTGTGAGCCAAGGACCTCGGGTTTGCTCACAAGGCAGCCCCTCACCTAGCGGGCATTTGTTCATTATGTATATGTATATGTATATGTATATGTATATGTATATGTATATGTATATGTATATGTATGTGTATATGTATGTGTATATGTATATGTAGTCCTCAGGTTGTATTCCTTAAATATATATAATATATGTAATTCCTTAAATATATAATTTTAATACAAAATTTTTAAAAGATTCCTTTCATAAACATTTACAATAACACCAAGAAATATAAACTACATAGCAAAGATGTGAAAGCCAGCCAGGCTCAGCTTCAAATCTAGCACTTAGGAAGGCCATGGCAGGAGGGTCGCTTGAGCTCAGAAGCTTGAAACTAGCCTAGGCAACATAGTGAGACCTCATCTCTACTGAAAATCAGAAAAATTATCCGGGTGTGGTGGTGTGAGCCTGTAGTCCCAGGTACTCAGTGGATGAGGCCCTAGGATGTCATCAGCCTGAGAATTCCATGGTGCAGTGAGCTGTGATCTTGCCACTGTACTCCAGCCTGAGTGAAAGAGTGAGATCGTGTCTAGAAACAAAAGAAGAAAAAAAAAGGGTGTGAAAGCCTGTATATTGAAGACTACCAAGTACTGCTGAGAGCAGTTAAAGACCTTTGGAACAGAGAACATTCCTTCTTGCATTTCAAGATTGCTTTTGTTTTGGGGGGACACTTGCTATTTTTTAGGAATATGAAGTTCTTCTTAGGTATTCCTGTAAAAAAGGCCACTTTTTGATAGGATTGTATTGAGTCTGTGGATTGCTTTGAGTTGTGTTTTTCTCTTAACCATGTTACAACTTCCAACCCATGGACACAAGATGTCTTTCCATTGATTTCAGTCTTCCTTAGTCTCCTCGAGCAATGTTCTGTGGTTGTCTGTGTACAAGTACTGCACCTTCTTGAACAAATTTATTCCCAGGCATATGATTCTTACAGGTGCTATTATAAATGAAATCATTGTGTCTGTTTTCTTCTCAGATTGTTCATTGCCATCACAACGGATTGTTTGCTGAAAGTTTGCTGAATTCACTTATTAACTCTGATAGTGTGTGTGTGTGTATGTGTGTGTGTGTCTGGTGTCTGTGTGCAAGTATGTGTGTTTGCATTTGTATGTATTATTTGGGATATTCTATACATAGGATCACATCATCTGCAAATTGAGATCATTTTGTTCTCTGTTCAAAAATATTTTTTCTCATGTTTATTTTTGAAAGATAATTTGGCCAGGTGTAGAATTGTAGGTGACAGGTTTTCTTTTTTTAAGTACTTTATTGCAAACTTCTTGTTTGTAAAGTTTCCTATGAGAAATCTAATGCCATCCTTATATTTAGTGCTCTGTATGTAACATGTTCTTTTCCCTTTTATGACTTTTAGGATTTCCTTTTTATCACTGGTTTTGGGTGGATTTGATTAAGGTGTTCCTTGGTGAAGTTTTCTGCATGTTTCTTGTTCTTAGGATAATCATATTTCTGTAATATTTGAAGTTGATGGTTTCCATGGAGCTTCTAAATCTTTCATCCAGTATGTTTTAAATATCTTTGTCTCTCTTCTCCACTACCTGCCCTTCAGGGATTCCATTTAGCCCTATACTAGGGTGTTTAAAGTTTTTATGCTGATGGTCTTTTTATGTTTTCAAGTCATTTGTCAATGTGTGTTTCATTTATGTTAGTTTCAACTTCTATTCCTTCTAGTTCAATAATCTTCTCTTCTGCAATGTTTAATCCAGTGCCTTCTTCCATTTCAGACTGTAAATCATAGTTTTTATCTACAGAATTTGATATTTAAAAAATCTTCAACCTCTCCATTTAATTAAAATACAATTATACTAATTGCTCTGATGTCCTTTTCTTCTATTTCCAACGTGTGTGTCAATTTCAACTAGATTATTAGATTCTTCATTACATGTCATGTTTTCCTGCTTCTTTGGCTGCTTGATATTCTTTTATTTTTATTTATTTATTTTTTGGGGGATGGAGTTTCACTCTCGTTGCCCAGGCTGGAGTGCAATTGTGTGATCTCAGCTCACTGCAACCTCCGCCTCCCAGGTACACAAGCCATTCTCCTGTCTCAGCCTCCCAAGTAGCTCAGATTACAGGCATGCACCACCATGCCCAGCTCATTTTTTTGTGTTTAGTAGAGACGGGGCTTCACCATGCTAGTCAGGCTGGTCGAGAGCTCCTGACCTCAGGTGATCCACCCGGCTGCTTGATATTCTAAGATTTGATGCTGGAGCTTCGGTGTCAATGCTCAAAAGTGCCCAAAGACACTACCTGACCTCAGTGTCTATGCACACCCAAGCTTTCGCAACAGGAGAGGTAGAGACAGCAGAGATGAGTGTGCTACAACATGCTGCTAGAGGGTACCCCAATTGTGCTTGGGGCTTCCTATGCCTCATAGAAAAATGTGCCTTCCTTAATTTTTCCCATAAGAACAACCCTACTTCATGCCCTGTCTCTCTGTCCAAACACCAGGACAGCCCTCAGACCAGTCTCAACCACCCAATGGATTGACAAAGGTCCAGACATGATTCAGTGGAGAATGCATTCTCTTGTCAACAAAGGGTTGTGTAGAAACAACTGGACATGCATATCCCCAAAGGAAAAAGATTCACCTGAACCTCAATACTGACTCAAAAACTAACTCCAAATGGATTATGCAACTAAATATGAACTATAAAACTAGAAAAAGTATAGCAGAAAATATAAGACAAAATCTTCATGACACAGTTAGGGAAAGTGTTCTTTGTTATCAATAAACACAAACCATGAAAGAAAACATTGATAAATTCAACTTTATAAAAATTAAAAGTTTTTGCTCAACACAAGACAGTATTAAGAGAACAAATATAAGCTGCAGATTGGGAGAGAAACAGGGGAAATGACAAATGTGACAAAGGGCAAGTGTGATAGTTACTTGCATGTGTCACTGTGACCGAGCACCAGGGTACAGGGACATTCGGCCAAGTGTGATGCTGGTTGTGCTCCAGAGAGTGTTTCACATATGATTAACATCGGGATGGGCAGACCAAGTGAAGCAGATTGCTCCCCTTAACGGGGAGGGGGGGACTCATGCGATCAATCAAAGGCCAGGAGAGAAATAAGAGGCCTAATGGGAAACAAATGCTTTCCTGGGTATCCAGCTTTCCTTCCATCTTGGGAATTTCAGCCTCCATAATCTCAGAAGCAAATTCACATATGTATACACACGCTTATACATTTCATAGGTATGTGGCTAAGAGTGTATTTTTAAAAGTTCAGCCATGAGATGATCGGTGAAGCCAGCCGATGAATAAGGGTGTGTTCTTTTATATGACTCAGTCTTCTTTTGTACACGATTGAAGTTCTGCATTTGAAGTAGGAGGATAGGAGACAGCAAGTCCACCTAGGATGATAACAGCTGAATTTCTCAACAGACACTTCAAAGCCCTAGGGGTTAACTTAGAGAGTCAAAAATCCCACCCATAACCCTGCCCCTAAACACCAGGGCTAGGGAACACTGTGGCCCTCAGGTGATTTTCTTTAACTGGGTCTGGGAGCCACACAAGGGCAGAGGGAGCAGGAAACACTATGCAAATCGAGGCCAGGACAGCAGGGAGGGCCTGTTCATGACAGAACACAGGTAAAATTCTCCTCAGAAAGAGCATGTGGAGAAACACAGATCATGCCTGAGACCTGCTGGATTAGAGCACTGGCTACTGGGGAATTGAAAGGAAAGGGCTTCACCGTGGAGGGGACCAGAGGTGCCAGTCTTGGAAATGCAGAATTGCTGTGAGATGGGGAGGCATGGACAAAGGAAGCATCCTCTGGAGACTCATGGTGAAGAGAACAAACAAATGAAGTAACTGGCAGAAATTAAAGGTCCTGGTAGAACAGAATAGAATCCCACAACGAGAACATACACCATGTATGTCCCGCAAGGAAGACAATATCTACTAAAAACGCAAGAAAAATCATTTTGGGCAAGCACCTTATATCCACTAATGTGATCCATGTATCAAGACCGTGAGGAAGATTAAACATGCTAAACTCAGCGAGACCTGATTCCCTCATGAGGACTCTGTTGAGGATGAGTACCACTCAGCAAGTGATGACTGTGACATTCACTTTTGAACAGCTCATGAGCATTAATATATTTAATTGTGGATCTAAACCAAAAACCAAGGTGCGGGCAACATGACAACCACAGAGTGTCACTGCTATATGTTTAGGTTCAAATACTATTATGAGAAGTGGCAGGTAAAGGAGGTAGGAAAAAGAAAACACATCATGTAATTGACTGTCATATGGAAATATTTGACGTTGAAAGTCATAATTTAAAACGTATAAACCAAATATTAGAAGTGTGTCTAGTTCAAAGGGGGGAAAACTGTGAAACATTTTTAGTCAATATCAAACATGAGCTACACAACCCTTCCTAAATGCCAGAGGCACACACAGACACACACACACACACTCTCACAAAGAATATAAATAACTAGAACCAAGAAATGGAGTAAATACATTCTGCTTCATATGGTAAACATAGCCTACAATGTGGAAGAGATTAGAAAATAAACAGGGAAATGAAAATGTTTTTATTAATTCGCATCAGTACCCACCAAAACCAACCAGCATAACAAAAGATTATAACACTGAATGTAAAAAACAATCCAACAGTCCAGAGTGATAGGCAAAAGTTTTTAATCGTATAGATTAAAATGACTTTGGAGGAAAATTAAAACTCAGGCAGAGAATGTTTTTTTTGAACAATAGACACTAGCAAAAACAAAGGCCCAGTAAAAATTGAGACAGAACATTTCCAGTGTAGAGATATGAATATAAGAATAGACACAGGCAGGGATGATTAATAAATGATAAAATGTTTAGAGGATGATCATTGGAATACAGGACGTTTATACTTTTAAAAACCACTCTCCCAAATACTTCATTATAAGTAAGGTGTCTCTAAAAGGGATAGATCTCCTAGACCCCTCCTTAACCAAATAACCAGTCCTGATATCATGATAATGCTGATAGACAAACTAGACCTTCTCTGCCCACAGATGGGCTGAGGTTGGAAACTCACAGTATTGACTCTGCAGTGTACTTGACAAAACGTTTAGGCTGAATTTAATCATGAAGACATTTTCAGACAACTTCAGAATGTAGACCATTGAGCCAGACAGCTGACCTGTCCTCTGCAAACAAGTCCATGTCACCACAATCAATGACAACAACAAAAAGATGAGGAAATATTTGGGGTTCAAAATAAGTAAAGAAATGTAGCTACATTATCATTTACTTTTTTTGAACCCAAAATATCCCTCCTCCTTTCTGTTGTGTGATTCGTGGTGACGTGGACTGTGTGAAGGAGACAGGTCAGTTGTCCTGCTCAGCGCTCTACATTCTGCAGTTGTCTGGTGATTACCTCCTATGAAACTCAGGCTAAGTGTTTTCTGCAAGAACATGGCATTGTTCATATTCTGCACTGGCAGAGTCCCGGGTGACATGCTCTCTTGCCAGCGGCTCCTGACTCCTGTTCTTTATAGGATGGAATTGAAAGGAGCAGGGCTAAGGCCTCTCAATGCTGTTTGTCCATCTAGCTGTGGTCTTCCTAAGTATTGATATCAATTGGAGGCTGAAGGACTATGGCTTCTCTACTCAAAGGAGCCTAGTGGGGTAACAATTGTCAAGAGCAGTCAGTGGTTCTGAAATACAATCCTCAGCCAAGGATCCCCCCTGTGTTACAGATGGATCAGCTAAAACAAACCAACGCTGATGATACAAAGAATGGGGTTAGGTTCATTGAAACCAGGGTAACACCTTAGGATGAGCTAAACACAAAGATGACACTGACCTTGAGCAGGTATAGAAGCTCAGAGACATGCCTGCAAAATGAAATCCCTGAGGAATTTTGTAGCTACCCAGAGATATCTGGTTCAAATTAGAATGTCTGGCAGATCACTCCCGGCATGTGCTACATAGTCATGTGAACGTGTCACAGCTAACTTGGGTCCAATGTCTTCAGACTGAGCACAGGTGGCCACTGGCATGGTCTCAGAATAGGAATAGAGCCACACCCACTTTCCCATCCTATGTCTGGGCTTCCAAAGGGAACTACAGTTTCATTCAAACCTACATGTGCCTATAGGTCCTGCCTGCAGCAATGACATCTCTCAGCTTAGTAAGGGCTACTTAGTGTGGGAATATGACTCCCATCTGGAAGACCAGGTGGTGCCTTATCACCATCAAAGTAAAAAACCTATTGTCCATGTCAAGGGCCAAGCTGATGTGTTGTTCATCAAATGAGTAAAAGGCACTTCTGTAGTGCTGGAATGAGGCATGTAGTTCAAAGTAAGTTGAAGTAGTCGAATAACATCTATCCAGTGAGTCCTGCAAGACTTCAGGCTCTTCTGCTTCCATCAGCACCCCATCGAGCCTGGAAAAGGAGACAAAACTAAAGAAGCAGTCAGGGAAAATCAGACACCACAGAGCCCCAACTAGATTTCAGGGGTAACATAAGGAAGTGGTTAAAAAAGGAAAAGCATAGATCCATTAATGAGGTAAAAATATTATTGCCTTTATGTTGGGATAGAACAGAGTCAGGTAGAAAACAGTGAAAGAGAAAGACAGAGACAGAGAGAGAGACAGAGACAGAGACAGAGAGAGACAGAGAGAGAGAGAAAGTTAGCTCAGTGAATTGGCCAGGCGACACACTGATAAGGGAGTAAAAGGACACTCTGAGTTAGTGCCCTCTTGACACACAGCAAACAGTGATCATGAGAAGAGTGAGCTCAATAGTTTTCCATCAAGTGTGCTTAAAATTCCATGCAGTCGCCATAAGGGTACAAATTCTGAGGTATGGTCAACCTATGGTATATTAGTAAATGATAAGGGGAGGAAGAAATGGAAACCTAAACGTCTACTGCAATGAAAACCAATAGCAATGTCAGTAGGAGTAATTCAGCCTTCATTGAAAACATGAAATCAAACACAGTGTTTTCCCTGGATCTGTTGTCTCCAGGTGTTAACACAGAATTAAGCGACCACAATTGCTGAAAGTTACCTGGGGCATGGTAGGTTTTGATCTTCTTCCCCTTCTTGGTACTTTTCAATTTCTGCAATAAATTCAGACATGGACAGACACATTAAGCTGATTCCCCTACACACATAACATTCCACTGCCTAATCCTCACACACGGACCTCAGGCTCCTCGGCATAAGAATAGGACACTGTGAGAGATATATTTCAGGAGGCCTGAAGGCTGGTCATGATAGAGATTCCTTGGTTTTTGTCCCAGAAACTAAGGGTAAAGTGTTCCTATTCTGGTAGATCATTATCCCAATACCATTTGTCCCAAGTTTCTGCAAATGGTTATGCCATATTTTTCCAATCAATTTAAAGCAAATGCCCTCAAATGATTTCTAGGAGAAAACCCACAATATTCAGCCCTGTCTCATCAAATACTCAGATCGTTCATGGTTGTGAGGATTTTAGACACTGAAATGAGAGTGAGAAAGGAAATCTACAAACCCTTGAGTCAAAATCATAGTTCTCTGAATTTGTCCCATCTGCCCAGGTCCAGTGCCTTGAGAGTAGAATCAGAGTGCCACAGGTATGGCCTGAGACTAGGAAGAGAGCCACGCTCACTCACCCATCCCATGTTTGGGCTTCCAGTTAGAACTAGAGTTTCATTCAACCTACATGTGCCTATAGGTCTTCAGTGCAGCAATGACATCTCTCAGCTCAGTAACGGCCTCTTGGAGCAGGAATATGATCTCTATATGGAAAACTCAGTGGATCCTTATCACCTTCATAGAAAGGTACTCACCATCCACGTCAAGAGAAAAGCCAATGTGTTGTTCCTCCAATGAGTAAAAGCAACTTCCGTAGGGCTGGCATGAATCAGGCAGTTCTAGATAACTAGAAGGAGTCGAATAACATCTCTCCAGTGAGTCCTGCAAGTCCTCAGGCTCTACTACCTCCAGCAGCTCTCTGCTGAGCCTGGAAAAGTAGAAAATGTAAAGAATAAGCCAGGGGAAATCAGACACAGCAGAGCCCCAACTGGATTTCATGGGGAGCACAAGGAAGTGGTTAAAAAAGAAAAAGGATACATCCATTAATGAGGTAACAAATTATTGCCTTCAGTTGGGATGGAACAGGGCCAAATAGAAAAGAATGAAACAGAAAGACAGGCAGAGAGACAAAGAGACAGAGGCAGAGAGAGAGAGAGCTTAGTGAGTTGTCCAGGTGACACACTGATGAAGGAGTACAGGACACTCTGAGTTAGTGCCCTCAGGACACACAGCATACAGTGATCATGAAAAGACTGTGCTCAATAATTTTCCATAAAATGTGCTCCAGTTTCCATGCAGTCACCATGAGGATACAGCTTTTGAAGTATGGTCGACCTACGGTAGGTTAGTAAATGATAAGGGGAGGAAGAAACGGAAACCTAAATATCTACTGCAATGAAAACCAACAGCAATGTGAGTAGGAATAATTCAGGCTCGGTTGAAAAGATGTAATCGATAATGTCGGCCTGCTCTGCTTTCCCTGAACCAGGAGTCTCCAGGTGTCAACACGGAATTAGCTGTTGACAATTGCTCAGACTTACCTGGGGCATGGTGGGCCTTGGTCTTCTTCCTCTTCTTGGTCCTTTTTAATTCCTGCAATAAATTCAGACAGGGACAGACAAAATAAGCCAATTCACCTACATCCATAACAGTCCACTGTCTAATCCCCACACAGGGACCTCAGGCTCCTCAGCATGAGAACAGGACAATGTGAGATATACTTCAGGAGGCCTCAAAGCCAGTCAATAGAGATTCTTTGGTTTGCATCTCAGAACCAAGGGTGAAATGTCCCTATTCTGGTAGACAGTTATCCCAAAATCATTTATCCCAAGTTTGTGCAAACAGTTATGCCTTATTGTTCCCATCAATTCAAAGAAAATGCCCCAGATGATTTCTAGGAGGAAAACTGCAGTATTCAGCCCTGTCTCATCAAATGCCCAGCTCATTCATGGTTACAAGACACTGAAATTAGAATGAAGGAGGAAATATACAAACCCTTGAGTCCAAATCATTGTTCTGTGAATTTTTTACATCTGCCTGGGTCCAGTGTGCTGAGAGTGGGCTCAGGTTGCCACAGGCATGGCTGGAGACTAGGAATAGAGCCATGCGCACTGACCCATTTCATGTCTGGGCTTCCAACTGAAACTACAGTTTCATTACAACCTCTATGCGCCCACAGGTCCTGCCTGCGGCAATGACATCTCTCGGGTCAGTAAGGGCCACTTGGAACAGGAATATCACCCCTATCTGGAGGACCAGGTGGAGTCTTATCACCTTCATAATAAGGTACTCACTGTCCACGTCAAAAGCCAAGCCAAGGTGTTGTTCCTCCAGTGAGTAAAAGGCACTTCTGTAGGGCTGGCATAAGTCAGGCAGTTCAAGATACCCACAAGGAGTTGAATAAAATCTATCCAGTGAGTCCTGCAAGACTTCAGGCTCTTTCTCATCCAGCAGCTCCCTGCTGAGCCTGGAAAAGTAGGAAAAGTAAAGAATAAGCCAGGGGGGATCAGAAACCACACAGCCCCAGCTAGATTTCATGGGTAACATAAGGAACTGTTTGAAAAGAAAAAGGACAGATCTACTAATGAGGTAAAAAATTATTGCCTCCAGGTTGGGACAGACCAGGGCCAGGTAGAAAAGGATGAAAGAGAAAGACACACACACACACACACACACACACACACACACACACACACACACACACACACACACACACATTGAGAGAGAGAGAGAGCGAGAGAGATAGTGAGCTCAGTGAATTGGCCAGGTGACATACTGATGAGGGAGTCAAAGAACACTCTATATTAGTGCCCTCAGGACACACAATGAAGAGTGATCATGAAAAGAGTGGGCTCAATAATTTTGCATAAAATGTGCTCAAGCTTCCCTGCAGTCACCATGAGAATACAGCTTTTGAGGTATGGTCAAACTTCACTAGGTTAGTAAACGATAAGGATAGGAAGAAATGGAAACCTAAACATTTACTGTAATGAGAACCAAAATCAACGTCAGTAGACATAATTCAGACTTGTCTGACAAGATGAAATCATTACTTTCAGCATGTACTGTTTTCCCCGGACTTGGCGTCTCCAGGTGTCAACATCAAATTAACTGTCCACAATTTCTCAGACTCACCTGGGACCTGTGGCCTCTTGGTCCTCCTTTTTCACTTGATCACACCAATGTCCTGCAAATAAATTCAGACAGGGCGTCTTACATGAAGCAGTTCTTCCTTGCACACAAAAACATTCCTCTGTCCAATCCTAACTCAGGGACATAAGTCTTCTCAGTGTAAGAACAGGAGACTTTGAGAGAAATATACCAGGAGGCCTGAGGTCAAGTCTTGAGAGAACTGACTTGGTTCCTTTCATGAGCCTTGGGCAAAATTCCCCTGTTCTGGAATGTGATCTTCCCAGTGTGCTCTGTCCTAGGTTTGTGTACACAAATGAGCAATGTTTTTCCCAATAGATTTGAGGCACATCGTTCTAATGCCTCGTAGGAGAGATACTGCAATATTCAGGCTTCTCTCATCAAATACCCAGGATTTCATAGTTTATGAGATTGTGGACACTGAGATTTGATGGAAGGGTGCGATGTACCAGCTCTTGAGTCAAAATGAGACTTGGTTCTACGCAGAAGCATCAGCTATCATGGCTTTTGTGGGTGAAAAGTCAGCCATTTATCTAGAAAACATACCAGCAAGATGATGGACAGATGAGCTAAAACAAGCCAACTAAAAGACACAGAAAATGGGGATAAATTCAGTGAAACCTGGGTCACATCTTGCATGGAGAGGTAGGCAAGGGTGACACCGGCCTTGGGCAGGTAAAGAACCACACAGACATGCTTTGGGAACAAAACTCATAAAGAACTTTGTCGCTGGCAAGAGACATTTAATTCAGGTGAGCTGATCTGATAGACAACTCCTGGACATGTGCTGCATAGCTTGGTGTGAGTTTGCCACACCTGCCTTGAGTTCAATGTCATGCCAATCGGTCCAGGGTGGCAAGGGCATGGCTGAGACTAGGAAGAGAGCAAAGCTCACTGACCCACCCCATGCCTGTGCTTCAGACTTGATTCCAGAGTGATTGAAATCTACACTGATATATAGGTTCCACCCACAGTGATGGCAACTCTCAGCCCAACCAGGGGCGCAAGGCCCAAAGATTATGGGGTCTACCTGGGACATGAACTGGAGCTTTATCACCTTCACAATGGAGTACTCACTGCCTATGTCAAGAGCCAAGCCGACTTGCTGTTCCTCTACTGAGTGAAAGGTGCTCCTGTCAGACTGGTATGAGGCAGACATGTCAGGAGAAATTGAGAGAGTCGAATCATCTTCATCCCAGGACTCCTGGGGGGCTTCCTCCTCTTCAGACTCCTGCAGATTCCTGATAAGCCAGGCAGGACAGGGTTGACAGAAGACATAACCAACAGAGATTAGACGACAAACCTTCCAGATGATCTGATGGGAGACAGAATGGAGTGCTCACAGAAACCAAAGGCATTTTTCCTTCAAGAGAAATAAAACTATCCTTCGAAATGCAGGCTGGAGGTTGACTGCTCTGAGGACTGAACAAAAATGGGCAGCATGTGCTCAGTACATTTGCCACAGATCAGCCAATGCAGGGCACCTAGACTCTCTCTGTAAACTACTATCACGACTTGCAGCACAGAGAACTAACACAGGGCTTCAACTACTTTGTATAAATTGGGTTGAATTTTACATGCAGCATTGAAGTGAACAGAGCTCTTGAGGCAGTGCAGACACAGATCTTGCGTATTAAGCATCCCCTTTTTAAAATATTTTGATATAATATGCTTATTTTTTCAATTTCTTTGCTTACACAAATACTAGCAAACATACTAACAAAAAATAAGCAGAAAGCATATATACATTCTCTCCCTGGTTTTAAACACATGGGAGAGAACAGGTGACACCAAGAAATCCCTGTTTGAAGGTCTGGAGTGGACCTCCAGCAAACTCCACCAGACCTGCAGCTGAGGGACCTCACTGCTAAAAGGAAAACTAACAAACAGAAAGGAATCAACGTCAACAAAAGGACATCCACACCAAAACCCCATCTGTAGGTCACCAGCATCAAAGACCAAAGGTAGATAAAACCACAAAGATGTGGACAAACTGGGGCAGAAAAGCTGAAAATTCCAAAAACCAGACAACTGCTTCTCCTCCAAAGGATCACAGCTCCTCACTAGCAATGGAACAAAGCAGGACAGAGAATAACTTTGATGAGCTGACAGAAGTAGGCTTCAGAAGTCGGTAATAACAAAATTCTCCGAGCTAAAGGAGGATGTGCAAACCCATCGCAAGGAGGCTAAAAACCTTGAAAAAAGATTGGACGAATGGCTAACTTGAATAAACAATGTAGAGAAGACCTTAAATGACCTGATGGAGCTGAAAACCATGGCACGAGAACTACGTGACGCATGCACAAGCTTCAGTAGCCGATTCGATCAAGTGGAAGAAAGGGTATTAGTGATTGAAGATCAAATTAATGAAATGAAGTGAGAAGAGCAGTTTAGAGAAAAAAGAGTAAAAAGAAATGAACAAAGCCTCCAATAAATATGGGACTATGTGAAAAGGCCAAATCTACATTTGATTGGTGTACCTGAAAGTGACGGGGAGAATGGAACCAAGCTGGAAAACACTCTTCAGGATATTATCCAGGAGAACTTCCCCAACGTAGCAAGGCAGGCCAACATTCAAATTCAGGAAATACAGAGACCACCACAAAGATACTCCTCGAGAAGAGCAACTCCAAGACACATAATTGTCAGATTCACCAAGGTTGAAGGAAGGAAAAAATGTTAAGGGCAGCCAGAGACAAAGGTCGAGTTACCTACTAAGGGAAGCCCAACAGACTAACAGTGGATCTCTCTGCAGAAACCCTACAAGCCAGAAGAGAGTGGGGGCCAATATTCAACATTCATAACGAAAAGAATTTTCAACCCAGAATTTCATATCCAGTCAAACTAAGCTTTCATAAGTGAAGGAGAAATAAAATCCTTTACAGACAAGCAAATGCTGAGAGATTTTGTCACCACCAGGCCTGCCTTACAAGAGCTCCTGAAGCAAGCACTAAACATGGAAAGGAACAACCACTACCAGCCAGCCACTGCAAAAACATGCCAAATTGCAAAGACTATCAATGCTAGGAAGAAAGTGCATCAACTAACAGGCAAAATAACCAGCTCACATCATCATGAAAGGATCAAATTCACACATAACAATAGTAACCTTAAATGTAAATGGGTTAAATGCCCCAGTTAAAAGACACAGACCGGCAAATTGGATAAGGAGTCAAGACCCATCTGTGTGCTGTATTCAGGAGACCCATCTCACGTGCAGAGACACACATAGGCTCAAAATAAAGGGATGGAGGAAGATCTACCAAGTAAATGGAAAACAAAAAAAAGCAGGGGTTGTAATCCTAGTCTCTGACAAAACAGACTTTAAACCAAGAAAGATCAAAAGAGACAAAGAAGGCCATTACATAATGGTAAAGGGATCAATTCAATATGAAAAGCTAACTATCCTAAATGTATATGTATCCAATACAGGAGCACCCAGATTCATAAAGCAAGTCCTGAGAGACCTAAAAAGAGACTTAGACTCCCACACAATAATCATGGGAGACTTTAACACCCCACTGTCAATATTAGACAGATCAATGAGACAGAAGGTTCACAAGGATATCCAGGACTTGAACTCAGCTCTGCACCAAGTAGACCTAATAGACATCTACAGAACTCTCCACCCCAAATCAACAGAATATACATTCTTCTCAGCATCACATCACACTTATTCCAAAATTGACCACATAGTTGGAACTAAAACACTCCTCAGCAAATGTAAAAGAACAGAAATCACAACAAACTGTCTCTCAGACCACAGTGCAATCAAATTAGAGCTCAGGATTAAGAAACTCACTCAAAACCACACAACTACCTGGAAACTGAACAACCTGCTCCTGAATGACTACTGGGTAAATAACGAAATGAAGGCAGAAATAAAGATGTTCTTTGACACCAATGAGAACAAAGACACAACATACCAGGATCTCTGTGACACATTTAAAGCAGTATGGAGAGGGAAATTTCTAGCACTAAATGCCCACAAGAGAAAGGAAAGATCTAAAATCAACACCTTAACATCACAATTAAAAGAACTAGAGAAGCGAGAGCAAACAAATTCAAAAGCTAGCAGAAGGCAAGAAATAACTAAGATCAGAGCAGAACTGAAGGAGATAGAGACACAAAAAACCCTTCAAAAAAATCAGTGAATCCAAGAGCTGGTTTTTTTGAAAAGATCAACAAGAAATCCCTGTTTGGCTAGTTCACCTGGCTCATCTGATTGCAAGTTCCTATCTTGAGAGGATTATGAATTAAAACCACCACAAGGGCCACAAATAATGGACAACATTGTTAATAAGGACAACTTGTAGCTGGGTGAATGGAAGAAAAAGTTCTATTCATTGCTTCCTCGTTTTCTCTAAATCTACAATCTCCAGCTGCCACTACTGAATTAACAGCCCACAATTCCACAGGATTACCTGGGAGACACTGGCCCTTTTTCCTCCTCTTCTTCATGATCACTTTCATTTTCTGCAAATAAATTCAGAGAAGCAGGTCACATTAAGCAATTCACACATCACATATGACCAAATCAGTGTCCAGTCATTGCACAAGGACATAACTATTCTCAGTGCAATAATATGGATTCTGACAGGAGTATTCTAGAGTGCCCTAGACCAAGTCTGGTGAGAAGTAGATGACCCTGCTTTCCAGACCCACAGGCCAAAACTTCCCTCTACAGGTAGACCATAATGCCATATTCCCTGCCTCAGTCTATGCAAAGTTAAACAAAAATCTTCCCCCAAAATCGCCAACAATTTGTCAAACAATTTTCTAGGAGTGTTGTTGCAATACTGACTTACATCACCAGGTAACATGGACATTAAATGTTTAGAGGGATCTACACATGAAACTCGACTGACAGATAAATTCTAATAACTTTTGCATTAAAAAGAATCTGTGATTTGGGAGGTCAAGGAAGGTGAATCATTTGAGGTCATGAGTTCAAGACCAGCCTGGCCAACATGGGGGAACGCTGTCTCTAATAAAAATACAAAAATTAGCCAGATGTGGTGCTGAGCACCTGTGGTACCAGCGACTCAGGAGGCTGAAGCAGGAGAATCACTGGAACCTGGGAGGCAGAAGTTGCAGCAAGCCAAAATGGAGCCACTGCACTACAGCCTGGGTGACAGAGCGAGACTCCATCCCCCCCCCAAAAAAGAGAGACAATCTGTGAGGCTACAAAGAAACATTGGATCAGCCATTGCATTGATGGGGTGGAGAACCAGGGTACAGCCTTGCTTTATGGAACTATATCAGCAAAGTAAAAAAGAAAAGTTTCCATCCTGATTTCAAGGTGACTGTGCAGCTAGCCAAGCTGACTTAAAGGAGATCAAGATTAAAGCTGAGAGCAGTAAAGCCTGGGGAACAATACTTCCAAATACAAATGCAAGGCCGCCAGTCTCCTTAAAAAGGCATAGAAACTCCATGGACATTGCTCAGGGACAGACGACTTAATCACAGGTGACAAGAGATACTGAATCGAAGCTACGAGGCCTCACAGATACTTCCTGTGTACCTGCTGCACTCAGGTGACTATGACATTGTCACACTTGTCTGGGGTCCAGGAACTTGACACTTGGGACTGGGAGACAAAGGCATGATATGAGCTGAGAAGGACAGAAAATCTCCCTGATGTCTCTGTTTAGAATCCCATCATAGATATCATTAAAACAAATTTGTGTGTAGAGAGCGTCTCTTCAGAGTTTATCATCCCCAGCATAGGAAAAGCTGTGAGACAAAGGAAAATAGAGGCTACCTGGGATAATGCACACAGCATCCAACCATTCATCATGAGAGAATGAGTCAATGAGAGTTGAGTCGAACTGGTTTGCCTCAAATGTGATTTTGGTGTTCCTGTGAGGCTGGTTGGACTCACAAGGGCCGTGGCTATTTGAACAAGTGACGACACATTCCTCCAGTGAGTCCTCAGGGACTTCCTTTTCTTCAGGCTTCTGCACCTCCCTGATGAGCCAGGTGGGATAGAGATGACAGAAGATTAAATACACAGGGATTGGACCCCAGGGAGTCCTAGCCGGTTTTGACAAGAGGCATTAAGAAAGTGGCCCCAGAAAGCAAACAGGAGGTTCCCTTTCAGAGGGAACAGGCAATCCTCTTCTCTCTGCAACAGAGCATGGCTGCCATGGGAGCCAGAGAGGAAGACAGCAACTGGTGTTCATTGAACTGGACAGACAGGAGCCGAGGAGGATGAAGACTCAGCTATCCCTGAATGGCACAGACATGACACCCGCCACACACAGAGAAACACAACAGCTGCCACACCCTGTGTCCAAGCTGGGTTGAGTTTCACATACTGTGGCCAAGGGAATGCAGGCTTTCGGCCCATCGTAGATGCCAGAGAGGGTGTGCCTCCTAGACCTTTTTCATATGTTACAACCCATTACTTGCTCCCGATTATTCAGTGTTACCTGGGGGTACATAATTCCTGCACTTTCTCAGCCTCCTCAACTTCAACATCTTCATCCTCATCTTCGTCATTTTCTGTAAATACAGATGTGTCCTTTCAGATATTTCCCACTTCACACTCTACAAGCACAGTCAGTCCAATGTGTACACAGACATCAACATCAAGGCATGGTCCCTGTTCAACTGAAAGCTCTCATGTTTTCTCTTTAACAAAATGCCCTGGCATGGTTTCCTGATCCATCAGGCAATGCATTTCTGATCCGGAGGGCCACCATCAAGATGTGGCCAAATATGGAAAAGATCTTTTGCTCCCCATATGATGGAGGCTTCTACAGCCTCTCTCTGGACTTTGGCAGCTGTCCCCCCCCATGCCACTACAGGTCTGATTCCCAGGCACAGGCTTGGTGTCCTGTCACAGTTCACATTTCAAACATAATTCTTTCTCTTAGGAGAGGACAAACTTGTCCTACAGTCCTCTATGCATCAGGAGACTTCACAGGCCCTCCAGGTGGCTTCTGTCCTGTTATTCAGGGACATTCTCTCCATGGGGAGTGCTCCAGTCTCAAGCACTTCCTACCACCAAATGCCCCCACATCAAGTGCCTTCTCCAACACCACACGGTGAGGGGCTTTATCTCATTTTGAAAAGCAGTCGTAAGCGTTCCCACATTTGGATGCTTCAGACCCTTGCAAGAGACAATTTGCCTGCCTTTGCAGATGGAGACAGAGAAACTCAGGAAGGATAAATCACTCACTCACGGACACTTTCTAAGAACATTGCCAAAGAGACAGCCTGGGAACCTGCCTTCTGAGTCCAGAGCTCTTTTCACTCTAACAAGCACCCTCCTGTCACAGCCTCCTTCCTGTCCTTTAAAACTAGAAACGTGCTGCTTCTTGCTCCAAAGACCACCTTCCATCAAGGAAGGAGGGACATTTGCAATACTGTGACCTCCAACCCCATGGGTTTCCCATCTCTATTCTTATCCAGGAAGTCCTGGTCATGTCACGGCCACATATGTTTAGTGGGAAAAAACACCACCGATACAACTGTCATTGTGAAAGTATGGAGGTCTGGAGTCTCTCATAAGCCTGGGGTTTTCGCTCATCAGGGCCTATGGCCACATTACCTGGACTGAGCTTTTGGACGAGGTGCTGTGCCAGCCTACATCCCTCAGCCAGCTCTTCTCGGAGGTCCCGTCCCTGGGAGTTGTCCGGCTCATCCAGAGTGAGGAGGGCCTGGAGATGCTGTTTCAATGAGCGGGAGGCATCTCTCCCTTCCTGTAACTTCTCCCTTAATCGGGTAAGCTCTCGTTCATGAGAGTGAACCAGGATTTTATATTGCCTAAGGTGAGAGAGTAGAGAAAATTTAACAGTGGAAAGAGATGAGTGATCAGTTCCAATATTGTGACACAGATGTCTGAGACAATGTCCTCAAGGAGACCTCCAAGCAGAAGACCAGCACGTGTGTAAAGAAATGTCTGTGCCAAAGAGAAAGAATAAAAAATGGTTCACGGGCTTCCTCTACATGAGAGAGGGCTCCTGGAAGACCCTCCACGATGTTGCATTCATCCTTCTCTTCTGTCAACAAAAGTAGGTGTCTTCCTAATTCAGTTTCAAAAACACATCCATCCTTTCAGTTCCTCACTCTGGCCATGGACATTTCCACGTGAATATACACATAGTGCATCTTGCAGCGACTAGATACAAAGCCATGGACAGAAATGAGGCTAGGTGCAGATGGGGCCAATTGAAAAGATGAAAGTAAAGAATGACAGGCTCGAGAAGGCAACATTGATTGAGTGAAAGGATGAGAAGCCACAGTCAGTCAGGAGGTGATTCTGACTAAGGGTAAGTGGGGTGGTGATGGCACATCAGTTTGAGTATACTGAATGCTGCTGGCTGGTTCCCACTCCTTCGATTAATTTTGTGTTATGCGCATTTCACCTCAACAACTACTTGTTTGAAAAACAGAAAATAAGGCTCTGAGAAACAACTGCAACCCATAACTTATTATTGTCCTTGTTCTCTGCTTGATAAATCTTTGTGTGTCGTGAGCCTGCCATGGCAATTCCTGCCCTTCCGCTGGCCCAGCTTAGCTCTGATTTCTCCCTGCCGAGCTGCTGTACTTCAGAGATGTACACACCTGCCCACCTGCCTGACCCCACGGGGCCCGCTCACCTGAGCTCCTCAGCTTGCCCGAGCTGCTCTGCAAGCTTCTCTTCCTTGAACAGCCGCTCATCCCTCAGCATAGATTTGAGGAGGTCTTTGCAGTCTTCATACTCTGAGAAAAGACAGACACACCTGCCTCAGTGAAAGGCTGGACATGCTGCTCTGGTCACTGCCTACAGGGCAGGAGCCAGGTCCATCCCAAGGACAAAACTGTGCCCACTACCAGGCTCTAGGCAGGGATTTCCACATCTTTACTCTTCAGTCTCCCGATTTTCTGGCATCTGATACTCCAAAATTTAGAGAGGAAGAAAGAGAAACTCAAGGCACGTCAAGGAAGTTGACAAGATGATTCAACCACAACGAAGTGGAGTCAGAATTCACAGCCCCTGAGGTCTGACTCTGAATGTGGGGCCACTTTCCCAAGCCTTGCAGCCTCTCCTCTAAAACACTGAACTGGGGCATGAAGTAGTGATTTCTTGTACAGTCGGGAAGGCCCTTCGGACTATGGGACTGATGGTTTCCCTTTTACTGGGAAATTCAACGACAAATACATCAAAGATCTTAAACATCTTTGATTTTTAAATCATATCTTCAGATGTGATTTTAAGAATCACATCTGAAGCATAAAGTATGAGACATAAGACCATAAGGCCATGAAGGAAATCTGCCCAAATACTTATAAGGTTTGTGTTAATTTAGAAACAGTAGAAAGAAGAACTAAGAGATACGCCAATAAACGTTCTAAGAGATTGACAAGAAATAGCTCATGTAATTCACTGCAGCAATTTACAGAGGTAGGTATTTCTCTAGTACCCTATGTACAGATGAGGAAACTGAGGGACAGACAAGACAAGCAACTAGGATGGAGCCGAGAAGACAGGCTCAGGGTCCCTGCTCTGCACGCTGCACTGCTACTTCCACATATTCTCGGGTGCGATCTTTCTTCCCCTTTAGGAACAAGAGCCTGTGACCCAGGAAGCAGGACTTCCCTCTCACCAGGGAACTCTCTGCTTTTCTTTTGATCAGTCTTGCCCTGTCACCCAGGCTGGAGTGCAATGGCCTGTTCTTGGCTCACTGCAAACTCTGCCTCCTGGGTGCAAAGGATTCTCCTGCCTCAGCCTCCCGAGTAGCTGGGATTACAGGCGCCCACCACCACGCCCAGCTAATGTTTATATGTTTAGTAGAGATGGGGTTTCTCCATGTTGCCCAGGTTGGTCTCAAACTCCTGACTTCGTGATCCCCCCGCCTCAGCCTCCCGAAGTGCTGGGATTACAGGAGTGAGCTACCGTGCATGGCCCCTACTCCCCGCTCTTGATGCTGTCACTTATAGATACCACAGGTTCTATTAGGAGCAGACTCCTCTTGAAGTCCCTCAGAGCGGGTACTGTGTACTATCACCAAGTTTCCCTCAGGGTCCCTAGAACAGAGTTTTGCCTATTGGGCCTCAACAGAAGCTTGAACAGAATAAGGGTTCACTAGTCCCACACATTTAGAACAACAGACTAGGTGTTATTTGTCTGCCGGATCTTATATGGTACAGAGAGGATTCTTGAAAACACGATTTAGCCTCTTGGAGAAAACCAGTGGTTCTGTGCCTGTGTCCAAAATGAATAACTGCGATTTTAACTTTAGGCCCACCCCTACCTGACTGCAAACTTGGAAAGTTGCTAAATACTTTGGTACCTCTGACTTCCAAATTTAACAAAATGTGAAAATGCCCATTTCTATTTTCCTAGAAGTATGGGAAGGTTGAAATTATTTTCAATGGAGAGAGCATGTAGTTTCTCAGAGAGAAGACAGGACATCGTTCATCACTTTTGTGAAGGTGAGCCTACAGAACTTACCGTAATTATTCTGCCGGTTGGCCAGGAAGTAGGCCAGTTGAGTTACAAGAAATTTCTGTTTGAGGTTTCTGAACTGCTGTTTGTGCTCTGCCAGCTGGGGGCGTGATTTCCTGTTGATTTCTAGAATGTTCATCTCTGCCTCCTCACTGGACCAAGGGCCAGCAGACACCACCATGCTGACGTTTGTGGCAGAAGAGGTGGGGCCAGGGACTGGGGAGAAGACAACCAAGCACATGATGGGTTAAAAACTGGTGAAATCAAGTAGGTTTAATCAGGACTGAGGGATGTCACTGACAGCCTTGTCCACTTCTTTGAAGATGTTGTCTCCCTGGTTTCACTCTTCTCATCTCCAGTCTTGATCTCCTTTAAGTCAACTTGTCTTAGCTACGCAGTCACCTTGAAACCAGGACATAAACCCTTCTACCTTTTCTTGCTTATAAGTTTCTAAAAAGCAAGGCTGGGCCCTGAGTTGTTGACCCCATGAGCGGCCAATGTTTCTGTGTAGCACAACAGATGGCTTTTTGTTTTTTAAATTTTTTTGTTTGTTTGGGTGCTTGGTTTTTGGTTTTCTGTTTTTTGTTTGAGATGGAGTCTCACTCTGTGGCCCAGGCTGGAGTGCAGTGGTGCTATCTCAGCTCACTGCAACCTCTTCTCCCAGGTTCAAGCGATTCTCGTGCCTCAGCCTCCCAAGTAGCTGGGATTACAGGCGCCAACCACCACGCCAGCTAATTCTTGTATCTTTAGTAGAGATGGGGTTTCGCCATGTTGGCCAGGCTGGTTTCGAACTCCTGACCTCAGGTGATCAGCCCACCTCGGCCTCCCAAAGTGCTGGGATTACAGATGTGAGCCAGCGCCCCTGGCCAGAGACTTCTTATTAATAGCTAAGACAAGCCAATGAAAAGGAGAGAGAGTCAAGCCTGAGAGTCGTGAATGAGGGTGGGAGGACACTCTGAACCGATCCTCCCACCTAAGCCTCCTGAGCAGTTGGGACTATAGGCACGCAGCACCATGCCTGGCTACTTTTTTGTATTCTTTGGAAAGATGGGTTTCACCATATTGTCCAGGCTGGTCTTGAACTCCTGAACTCAAATGATCCTCCCACTTGGGCCTCCCAAAGTGCTGTGATTATACGTGTGGGTCACGGCACCTAGCTCCATCCTAGTTTCTGACTAAACCAATATGTATGTATACAGCCTGTCCTCAGAATTGATCTTCCATAGCCTAGACAGAGGTATGAGACACAAGGAAAATAGAGGCTACCTGGGAGAAGGTTTACAGCATCCTGCCATTCATCATCAGAGGATTCACTGTCTACAACTAGAGTTGAGTCGACTTGGTCTTCCTCAAATATGATTTTGGTGTTCCCGTGAGGCTGGTTGGACTCACAAGGGCCGTGGCTATTTGAACAAGTGACGACACATTCCTCCAGTGAGTCCTCAGGGACTTCCTTTTCTTCAGCCTTCTGCACCTCCCTGATGAGCCAGGTGGGATAGAGATGACAGAAGATTAAACACACAGGGATTGGACCCCAGGGAGTCCTAGCTGGTTTTGACAGGAGGCATTAAGATAGTGGCCCCAGAAAGCAAACAGGAGGTTCCCTTTCAGAGGGAACAGGCAATCCTCTTCTCTCTGCAACAGAGCATGGCTGCCGTGGGAGCCAGAGAGGAAGAGAGCAACTGGTGTTCATTGCACTGGACAGACAGGAGCCGAGGAGGATGAAAACTCAGCTATCCCTGTACGGTACAGACATGACACCCACCACACACAGAGAAACACAACAGTTGCCACAACCTGTGTCCAATCTGGGTTGAGTTTCATATACTGTGGCCAAGGGGAATGCAGACTTTCGGCCCATCGTAGATGCCAGAGAGGGTGTGCCTCCTAGACCTTTTTCATATGTTACCACCCACTACTTGCTCCCGATTATTCAGTGTTACCTGGGGGCACATAATTCCTGCACTTTCTCAGCCTCCTCAACTTTAACGTCTTCATCCTCATCTTCGTCATTTTCTGTAAATACAGAAGTGTTCGTTCAGATATTTCCCACTTCACACTATGCAAGCACAGTCAGCCCAATGTGCACACAGTCATGAACATCTAGGCATGGTCACTGTTCAACTGAAAGCTCTCATGTTTTCTCTTTAACAAAATGCCCTGGCATGGTTTCCTGATCCCTCAGGGAATGCATTTCTGACCTGGAGGGCCACCATCAAGATGTGGCCAAATATGGAAAAGACCTTTTGCTCCCCATATGATGGAGGCTCCTACAGCCTCTCTCTGGACTTTGGCAGCTGTCCCTCCCCATGCCACTACAGGTCTGATTCCCAAGCACAGGCTTGGTGTCCTGTCACAGTTCACATTTCAAACATAATTCTTTCTCTTAGGAGAGGACAAACTTGTCCTACAGTCCTCTATGCATCAGGAGACTTCACAGGCCCTCCACGTGGCTTCTGCCCTGTTATTCAGGGACATTCTCTCCATGGGGAGTGCTCCAGTCTCAAGCACTTCCTACCACCAAATGCCCCCACATCAAGTGCCTTCTCCAACACCACACGGTGAGGGGCTTTATCTCATTTTGAAAAGCAGCCATAAGTGTTCCCACATTCGGATGCTTCAGACCCTTGCAAGTGACAATTTCCTTGCCTTTGCAGATGGAGACAGAGAAACTCAGGAAGGATAAATCACTCACTCACAGACAGTTGCTAAGAACATTGCCAAAGAGACAGCCTGGGAACCTGCCTTCTGAGTCCAGAGCTCTTTTCACTCTAACAAGCACCCTCCTGTCACAGGCTCCTTCCTGTCCTTTAAAACTAGAAATGTGCTGCTTCTTGCTCCAAAGACCACCTTCCATCAAGGAAGGAGGGACATTTGCAATACTGTGACCTCCAACCCCATGGGTTTCCCATCTCTATTCTTACCCAGGAAGTCCTGGTCATGTCACGGCCACATATGTTTAGTGGGAAAAAACACCACCGATACAACTGTCATTGTGAAAGTATGGAGGTCTGGAGTCTCTCATAAGCCTGGGGTTTTCGCTCATCAGGGCCTATGGCCACCTTACCTGGGCTGAGCTTTTGGACGAGGCGCTGTGCCAGCCTACATCCCTCAGCCAGCTGTTCTCGGAGGTCCCGTCTCTGGGAGTTGTCTGGCTCATCCGGAGTGAGGAGGGCGTGGAGATGCTGTTTCAATGAGCGGGAGGCATCTCTCCCTTCCTGTAACTTCTCCCTTAATCGGGTAAGCTCTCGTTCATGAGAGTGAACCAGGATTTTATGTTGCCTAAGGTGAGATAGTAGAGAAAATTTAACAGTGGAAAGGGATGAGCGATCAGTTCCAATATTGCAACACAGATTTCTGAGACAATGTCCTCAAGGAGACCTCCAAGCAGAAGACCAGCACGTGTGTAAAGAAATGTCTGTGCCAAAGAGAAAAAACAAAAAATGGTTCACAGGCTTCCTCTACATGAGAGAGGGCTCCTGGAAGTCCCTCCATGATGTTCCATTCATCTTTCTCTTCTGTCAACAAAAGTAGGTGTCTTCCTAATTCAGTTTCAAAAACACATCCATCCTTTCAGTTCCTCACTCTGGCCATGGACATTCCCACGTGAATATACACACAGTGCATCTTGCAGCGACTAGATACAAAGCCATGGACAGAAATGAGGCCAGGTGCAGATGGGGCCAATTGAAAAGATGAAAGTAAAGAACGACAGGCTCGAGAAGGCAACATTGATTGAGTGAAAGGATGAGAAGCCACAGTCAGTCAGGAGGTGATTCTGACTAAGGGCGAGTGGGGTGGTGATGGCACATCAGTTTGAGTATACTGAATGCTGCTGGCTGGTTCCCACTCCTTCGGTTAATTTTGTGTTATGCGCATTTCACCTCAACAACTACTTGTTTGAAAAACAGAAAATAAGGCTCTGAGAAACAACTGCAACCCATAACTTATTATTGTCCTTGTTCTCTGCTTGATAAATCTTTGTGTGTCGTGAGCCTGCCATGGCAATTCCTGCCCTTCCGCTGGCCCAGCTTAGCTCTGATTTCTCCCTGCCGAGCTGCTGTACTTCAGAGATGTACACACCTGCCCACCTGCCTGACCCCACGGGGCCCGCTCACCTGAGCTCCTCAGCTTGCCCGAGCTGCTCTGCAAGCTTCTCTTCCTTGAACAGCCGCTCATCCCTCAGCATAGATTTGAGGAGGTCTTTGCAGTCTTCATACTCTGAGAAAAGACAGACACGCCTGCCTCAGTGAAAGGCTGGACATGCTGCTCTGGTCACTGCCTACAGGGCAGGAGCCAGGTCCATCCCAAGGACAAAACTGTGCCCACTACCAGGCTCTAGGCAGGGATTTCCACATCTTTACTCTTCAGTCTCCCGATTTTCTGGCATCTGATCCCCCAAAATTTAGAGACAAAGAAAGAGAAACTCAAGGCACATCAAGGAAGTTGACAAGATGATTCAACCACAACGAAGTGGAGTCAGAATTCACAGCCCCTGAGGTCTGACTCTGAATGTGGGGCCACTTTCCCAAGCCTTGCAGCCTCTCCTCTAAAACACTGCACTGGGGCATGAAGTAGTGATTTCTTGTACAGTCGGAAAGGCCCCTTGGACTATGGGACTGATGGTTTCCCTTTTACTGGGAATTTCAAGGACATATATGTCAAAGATCTTAACATCTTTGATTTTTAAATCATAACTTCAGATGTGATTTTAAGAATCACATCTGAAGCATAAAGTATGAGACATAAGACCATAAGGCCACGAAGGAAATCTGCCCAAATACTAATAAGGTTTGTGCTAATTTAGAAAGAGTAGAATGAAGAACTAACAGATAGTGTTTTCTCTGTGCCAATGAACATTCTAGGAGATTGACAAGAAATAGCTCATGTAATTCACTGCAGCAATTTACAGAGGTAGGTATTTCTCTAGTACCCTATGTACAGATGAGGAAACTGAGGGACAGACAAGACAAGCAACTAGGATGGAGCCGAGAAGACAGGCTCAGGGTCCCTGCTCTGCACGCTGCACTGCTACTTCCACACATTCTCGGGTGCGATCCTTCTTCCCGTTTAGGAACAAGAGCCTGTGCCCCAGGAAGCAGGACTTCCCTCTCACCAGGGAACTCTCTGCTTTTCTTTTGATCAGTCTTGCCTTGTCACCCAGGCTGGAGTGCAATGGCGTGTTCTTGGCTCACTGCAAACTCTGCCTTCTGGGTGCAAAGGATTCTCCTGCCTCAGCCTCCCGAGTAGCTGGGATTACAGGCGCCCACCACCACGCCCAGCTAATGTTTATATGTTTAGTAGAGATGGGGTTTCTCCATGTTGCCCAGGTTGGTCTCAAACTCCTGACTTCGTGATCCCCCTGCCTCAGCCTCCCGAAGTGCTGGGATTACAAGAGTGAGCTACCGTGCATGGCCCCTACTCCCCGCTCTTGATGCTGTCACTTATAGATACCACAGGTTCTATTAGGAGCAGACTCCTCTTGAAGTCCCTCAGAGCGGGTACTGTGTACTATCACCAAGTTTCCCTCAGGGTCCCTAGAACAGAGCTTTGCCTATTGGGCCTCAACAGAAGCTTGAACAGAATAAGGGTTCACTAGTCCCACATATTTAGAACAACAGACTAGGTGTTATTTGTCTGCCGGATCTTATATGGTACAGAGAGGATTCTTGAAAACACAATTTAGCCTCTTGGAGAAAACCGGTGGTTCTGTGCCTGTGTCCAAAATGAATAACTGCGATTTTAACTTTAGGCCCACCCCTACCTGACTGCAAACTTGGAAAGTTGCTAAATACTTTGGTACCTCTGACTTCCAAATTTAACAAAATGTGAAAATGCCCATTTCTATTTTCCTAGAAGTATGGGAAGGTTGAAATTATTTTCAATGGAGAGAGCATGTAGTTTCTCAGAGAGAAGACAGGACATCGTTCATCACTTTTGTGAAGGTGAGCCTACAGAACTTACCGTAATTATTCTGCCGGTTGGCCAGGAAGTAGGCCAGTTGAGTTACAAGAAATTTCTGTTTGAGGTTTCTGAACTGCTGTTTGTGCTCTGCCAGCTGGGGGCGCGATTTCCTGTTGATTTCTAGAATGTTCATCTCTGCCTCCTCACTGGACCAAGGGCCAGCAGACACCACCATGCTGACGTTTGTGGCAGAAGAGGTGGGGCCAGGGACTGGGGAGAAGACAACCAAGCACATGATGGGTTAAAAACTGGTGAAATCAAGTAGGTTTAATCAGGACTGAGGGATGTCACTGACAGCCTTGTCCACTTCTTTGAAGATGTTGTCTCCCTGGTTTCACTCTTCTCATCTCCAGTCTTGATCTCCTTTAAGTCAACTTGTCTTAGCTACGCAGTCACCTTGAAACCAGGACATAAACCCTTCTACCTTTTCTTGCTTATAAGTTTCTAAAAAGCAAGGCTGGGCCCTGAGTTGTTGACCCCATGAGCGGCCAATGTTTCTGTGTAGCACAACAGATGGCTTTTTGTTTTTTAAATTTTTTTGTTTGTTTGGGTGCTTGGTTTTTGGTTTTCTGTTTTTTGTTTGAGATGGAGTCTCACTCTGTGGCCCAGGCTGGAGTGCAGTGGTGCTATTTCAGCTCACTGCAACCTCTGCCTCCCGGGTTCAAGCGATTCTCATGCCTCAGCCTCCCAAGTAGCTGGGATTACAGGCGCCAACCACCACGCCAGCTAATTCTTGTATCTTTAGTAGAGATGGGGTTTCGCCATGTTGGCCAGGCTGGTTTCGAACTCCTGACCTCAGGTGATCAGCCCACCTCGGCCTCCCAAAGTGCTGGGATTACAGATGTGAGCCAGCGCCCCTGGCCAGAGACTTCTTATTAATAGCTAAGACAAGCCAATGAAAAGGAGAGAGAGTCAAGCCTGAGAGTCGTGAATGAGGGTGGGAGGACACTCTGAACCGATCCTCCCACCTAAGCCTCCTGAGCAGTTGGGACTATAGGCACGCAGCACCATGCCTGGCTACTTTTTTGTATTCTTTGGAAAGATGGGTTTCACCATATTGTCCAGGCTGGTCTTGAACTCCTGAACTCAAATGATCCTCCCACTTGGGCCTCCCAAAGTGCTGTGATTATACGTGTGGGTCACGGCACCTAGCTCCATCCTAGTTTCTGACTAAACCAATATGTATGTATACAGCCTGTCCTCAGAATTGATCTTCCATAGCCTAGACAGAGGTATGAGACACAAGGAAAATAGAGGCTACCTGGGAGAAGGTTTACAGCATCTTGCCATTCATCATCAGAGGATTCACTGTCTACAACTAGAGTTGAGTCGACTTGGTCTTCCTCAAATATGATTTTGGTGTTCCCGTGAGGCTGGTTGGACTCACAAGGGCCGTGGCTATTTGAACAAGTGACGACACATTCCTCCAGTGAGTCCTCAGGGACTTCCTTTTCTTCAGCCTTCTGCACCTCCCTGATGAGCCAGGTGGGATAGAGATGACAGAAGATTAAACACACAGGGATTGGACCCCAGGGAGTCCTAGCTGGTTTTGACAGGAGGCATTAAGATAGTGGCCCCAGAAAGCAAACAGGAGGTTCCCTTTCAGAGGGAACAGGTAATCCTCTTCTCTCTGCAACAGAGCATGGCTGCCGTGGGAGCCAGAGAGGAAGAGAGCAACTGGTGTTCATCGCACTGGACAGACAGGAGCCGAGGAGGATGAAGACTCAGCTATCCCTGTACGGTACAGACATGACACCCACCACACTCAGAGAAACACAACAGTTGCCACACCCTGTGTTCAAGCTGGGTTGAGTTTCACATACTGTGGCCGAGGGGAATGCAGACTTTCGGCCCATCATAGATGCCAGAGAGGGTGTGCCTCCTAGACCTTTTTCATATGTTACCACCCATTACTTGCTCCCGATTATTCAGTGTTACCTGGGAGCACATAATTCCTGTACTTTCTCAGCCTCCTCAACTTTAACATCTTCATCCTCATCTTCGTCATTTTCTGTAAATACAGAAGTGTTCATTCATTTATTTCCCACTTCACACTCTGCAAGCACAGTCAGCCCAATGTGCACACAGACATGAACATCTAGGAATGGTCACTGTTCAACTGAAAGCTCTCATGTTTTCTCTTTAACAAAATGCCCTGGCATGATTTCCTGATCCCTCAGGGAATGCATTTCTGACCTGGAGGGCCACCATCAAGATGTGGCCAAATATGGAAAAGATCTTTTGCTCCCCATATGATGGAGGCTTCTACAGCCTCTCTCTCGACTTTGGCAGCTGTCCCCCCCATCCCACTACAGGTCTGATTCCCAGGCACAGGCTTGGTGTCCTGTCACAGTTCACATTTCAAACATAATTCTTTCTCTTAGGAGAGGACAAACCTGTCCTACAGTCCTCTATGCATCAGGAGACTTCACAGGCCCTCCACGTGGCTTCTGCCCTGTTATTCAGGGACAGTCTCTCCATGGGGAGTGCTCCAGTCTCAAGCACTTCCTACCACCAAATGCCCCCACATCAAGTGCCTTCTCCAACACCACACGGTGAGGGGCTTTATCTCATTTTGAAAAGCAGTCATAAGTGTTCCCACATTTGGATGCTTCAGACCCTTGCAAGTGACAATTTCCTTGCCTTTGCAGATGGAGACAGAGAAACTCAGGAAGGATAAATCACTCACTCACGGACAGTTTCTAAGAACATTGCCAAAGAGACAGCCTGGGAACCTGCCTTCTGAGTCCAGAGCTCTTTTCACTCTAACAAGCACTCTCTCATCACAGCCTCTTTCCTGTCCTTTAAAACTAGAAACGTGCTGCTTCTTGCTCCAAAGACCACCTTCCATCAAGGAAGGAGGGACATTTGCAATACTGTGACCTCCAACCCCATGGGTTTCCCATCTCTCTTCTTACCCAGGAAGTCCTGGTCATGTCATGGCCACATATGTTTAGTGGGAAAAAACACCACCGATACAACTGTCATTGTGAAAGTATGGAGGTCTGGAGTCTCTCATAAGCCTGGGGTTTTCGCTCATCAGGGCCTATGGCCACATTACCTGGACTGAGCTTTTGGACGAGGTGCTGTGCCAGCCTACATCCCTCAGCCAGCTCTTCTCGGAGGTCCCGTCCCTGGGAGTTGTCCGGCTCATGCGGAGTGAGGAGGGCCTGGAGATGCTGTTTCAATGAGTGGGAGGCATCTCTCCCTTCCTGTAACTTCTCCCTTAATCGGGTAAGCTCTCGTTCCTGAGAGTGAACCAGGACTTTATATTGCCTAAGGTGAGATAGTAGAGAAAATTTAACAGTGGAAAGGGATGAGCGATCAGTTCCAATATTGCAACACAGATTTCTGAGACAATGTCCTCAAGGAGACCACCAAGCAGAAGACCAGCACGTGTGTAAAGAAATGTCTGTACCAAAGAGAAAGAATAAAAAATGGTTCACGGGCTTCCTCTACATGAGAGAGGGCTCCTGGAAGACCCTCCACGATGTTCCATTCATCTTTCTCTTCTGTCAACAAAAGTAGGTGTCTTCCTAATTCAGTTTCAAAAACACATCCATCTTTTCAGTTCCTCACTCTGGCCATGGACATTTCCACATGAATATACACATAGTGCATCTCGCAGCGACTAGATACAAAGCCATGGACAGAAATGAGGCTAGGTGCAGATGGGGCCAATTGAAAAGATGAAAGTAAAGAATGACAGGCTCGAGAAGACAACACAGATGGAGTGAAAGGATGAGAAGCCACAATCAGTCAGGAGGTGATTCTGACTAAGGGCGAGTGGGGTGGTGATGGCACATCAGTTTGAGTATACTGAATGCTGCTGGCTGGTTCCCACTCCTTCGGTTAATTTTGGGTTATGCGCATTTCACCTCAACAACTACTTGTTTGAAAAACAGAAAATAAGGCTCTGAGAAACAACTGCAACCCATAACTTATTATTGTCCTTGTTCTCTGCTTGATAAATCTTTGTGTGTCGTGAGCCTGCCATGGCAATTCCTGCCCTTCCGCTGGCCCAGCTTAGCTCTGATTTCTCCCTGCCGGGCTGCTGTACTTCAGAGATGTACACACCTGCCCACCTGCCTGACCCCACGGGGCCCGCTCACCTGAGCTCCTCAGCTTGCCCGAGCTGCTCTGCAAGCTTCTCTTCCTTGAACAGCCGCTCATCCCTCAGCATAGATTTGAGGAGGTCTTTGCAGTCTTCATACTCTGAGAAAAGACAGACACGCCTGCCTCAGTGAAAGGCTGGACATGCTGCTCTGGTCACTGCCTACAGGGCAGGAGCCAGGTCCATCCCAAGGACAAAACTGTGCCCACTACCAGGCTCTAGGCAGGGATTTCCACATCTTTACTCTTCAGTCTCCTGACTTGCTGGCATCTGATTCCCCAAAATTTAGAGACAAAGAAAGAGAAACTCAAGGCACATCAAGGAAGTTGACAAGATGATTCAACCACAACAAAGTGGAGTCAGAATTCTCAGCCCGAGGTCTGACTCTGAATGTGGGGCTACTTTCCCAAGCCTTGCAGCCTCTCCTCTAAAACACTGCACTGGGGCATGAAGTAGTGATTTCTTGTACAGTCGGAAAGGCCCCTCGGACTATGGGACTGATGGTTTCCCCTTTACTGGGAATTTCAAGGACATATATGTCAAAGATCTTAACATCTTTGATTTTTAAATCATAACTTCAGATGTGATTTTAAGAATCACATCTGAAGCATAAAGTATGAGACATAAGACCATAAGGCCACGAAGGAAATCTGCCCAAATACTTATAAGGTTTGTGTTAATTTAGAAACAGTAGAATGAAGAACTAACAGATAGTGTTTTCTCTGTGCCAATGAACATTCTAGGAGATTGACAAGAAATAGCTCATGTAATTCACTGCAGCAAATTACAGAGGTAGGTATTTCTCTAGTACCCTATGTACAGTTGAGGAAACTGAGGGACAGACAAGACAAGCAACTTGGATGGAGCCCAGGAGACAGGCCCAGGGTCCCTGCTCTGCACGCTGCACTGCTACTTCCACACATTCTCGGGTGTGATCTTTCTTCCCTTTTAGGAACAAGAGCCTGTGCCCCAGGAAGCAGGACTTCCCTCTCACCAGGGTACTCTCTGCTTTTCTTTTGACGAGTCTTGCCCTGTCGCCCAGGCTGGAGTGCAATGGCGTGTTCTTGGCTCACTGCAACCTCTGCCTCCTGGGTGCAAAGGATTCTCCTGCCTCAGCCTCCCGAGTAGCTGGGATTACAGGCGCCCGCCACTATGCCCAGCTAATGTTTGTATTTTTAGTAGAGACAGGGTTTCTCCATGTTGCCCAGGCTTGTCTCAAACTCCTCACCGCGTGATCCGCCCGCCTCAGCCTCCCAAAGTGCTGGGATTACAGGAGTGAGCCACTGTGCACGGCCCCTACTCCCTGCTCTTGATGCTGTCACTTATAGATACCACAGGTTCTATTAGGAGAAGACTCCTCTTCAAGCCCCTCAGAGCGGGTACTGTGTACTATCACCAAGTTTCCCTCAGGGTCCCTAGAACAGAGCTTTGCCTATTGGGCCTCAACAGAAGCTTGAACAGAATAAGGGTTCACTAGTCCCACACATTTAGAACAACAGACTAGATGTTATTTCTCTGCCGGATCTTATATGGTACAGAGAGGATTCTTGAAAACACAATTTAGCCTCTTGGAGAAAACCGGTGGTTCTGTGCCTGTGTCCAAAATGAATAACTGCGATTTTAACTCTAGGCCCACCCCCACCTGACTGCAAACTTGGAAAGTTGCTAAATACTTTGGTACCTCTGACTTCCAAATTTAACAAAATGTGAAAATGCCCATTTCTATTTTCCTAGAAGTATGGGAAGGTTGAAATTATTTTTAATGGAGAGAGCACTTAGTTTCTCAGAGAGAAGACAGGACATCGTTCATCACTTTTGTGATGGTGAGCCTATAGAACTTACCGTAATTATTCTGCTGCTTGGCCAGGAAGTAGGCCAGTTGAGTTACAAGAAATTTCTGTTTGAGGTTTCTGAACTGCTGTTTGTTCTCTGCCAGCTGGGGGCGCGATTTCTTGTTGATTTCTAGAATGTTCATCTCTGCCTCCTCACTGGACCAAGGGCCAGCAGACACCACCATGTTGACGTTTGTGGCAGAAGAGGTGGGGCCAGGGACTGGGGAGAAGACACCGAAACACACGATGGGTTAAAAACTGGTGAAATCCAATAAGTTTTATCACGACTGAGGGATGTCAGTAACTGAAATTCTTAACTTACTGTTGACAAAAATGTGATCAGTCCCCGCAGCACTTTAGGATCGTTAACGACAAAAACAATGTTCAAATTGCCTGAGCTCAGAGCTGTAGGCACTGCCAATAGCTCCGTCTCCAACAAGAGTGAGGAAGATCGTGGCCGGTGTGCCAGGTAACGGTCTGCAGTTGCAATAACAGAATTAGAAGGTGGGGGTGCCATGGAATCTTAGGAGCCCTGCATTCCAATTGCCCAGGCTTTGCTGAAACACAGGCACCCTGGTCTCACCTGAGGGTCACCACCAATGGGGATCATTCCTCCAAAATTCACTCTCAGTGTTCATTTACACTTGTGACAATGCCACAGACCCATCTCTTTCCCAATACATCTAAGCACATTCCTCACTTTTTATCGCTTGTCTGAACAACATCATCGAGGCAGAACCAGTTTCCCAACAGGTTATATTTTCATAATGGTACTCATGAAGTCACCCTACCTGCTCTAAGTTAAAACAGATCTTAAGGCTTTTCCACAAGTGTAAGATATCAAACTTTTAGCCTGCCCTGATTTCCTCTGGGTCTTCTCCAGTTTTGTCTGTATCCACTGGAAAGTGAATGAATAATTCATTTGTAAAAAAGTTGTCTTTCCTCTCTCAGTATTCTTCTTGCTGCTTCCCATTGTTATCTTGATTTCTTTTTTCTTACTGGGGCACCATCTTGGCTTTTCATTACACTCTAGACCAGTTTGACATCCCTATATCCAGAGCTCTTCCTCTATGTGGGTTGATTTTTTAATGTCACTGAGCACTACATTTTATACTTGTCACTTATGGATGTCATTCTAGTGTTCCAAGAGCTCTTTTCAAGGTATCAAGTGATCAAAATCATTTATATAGAGATCTCCTGAAAACATGTGTGACCATCTGTCTTGGGAAGTTTCATAAACCTGATGCTATTTTGTTGTTTCTATTTTGTTTTCCCATATACTGCAAAGAACAGGGCTATGAGCGGTTCTTATGGAATATGGTTTGATATCTTTTTTGTTGGGTTGGACTAACACCATTGATTTTTGGTTTCATTCCTCTAACAGAACATGGCAAGATCAGGGTTATGGTTGATCTAACAGAACATGAGGATCACGGTTGGTTGGTGATCCTCAGTGTTGCAGTAGAACGTGAGTTTGAGATGAGAGGAATGAGTAGGAAAGAGTGATCCCCTGAACCACCTCCTCACTTTCTGAGCTTTCATCCCCACCTAGGTTTTGTGAGCCTGGAACTTGGGAGACTGTTCTGTAGCCCAGGTCTCCTAAGATTGGCTGCTGGACTTGCCTGAGTTGAGGGTGCAGTGAGTGTGATCCTGGGCTGTCCAGTATTCATGTGGAAGTGAAGGAAGGAGGACTGGATCAATCCCATTTCAAAGCGTGTCTCTCTGCAGCCCGCGCTGTCCTCCAATCACACTGTAAGGATACTGCTTTAAGATGTATCAACGGCTTTAAGTAAATATATTTTCCGGCATTTGGGAGACCTGACATCCTGTGTCATAATGAAAATCTGTCATGTTTCTTTATTTTAAAAATGATAAAACTGCAAGTTCACAGAGTTACATGGCTTACTTGAGGTCACACAGCGATGAGTTTTCAGCACTGCCAATAAAAGCAATCACAGTAATTATTCAGTAATTATTCATAGGATCCATATAATTCAGTAAATATTCACATAATTATTTACTAGTTGTTCATTGACCAATTCGTACAAGGCATTTTGCTCAAAACTGTGCTCATATTTGGACACTGTATCTTCATCATAATCCTGTGGTAATGCTATTATCCATAAGTAACAGGTAAGTAACCTGAAGAAGACGGGTAGCAAATCATGTATTTGGACATATTTCCATTGTTTTTTTTGGTTTTTGTGATGCTGGAAGAATGACCAGAATGAGTCATAGGAAGAGTATACATTCCTGTAGTATTTTCCAGGACAGAGGTGTGACCTCCTAGAGTACTGGGACCAGAATTCCCAAGTGTCTGCAACCTTGCTTTAACAGTGTGGGAAATAACCTCTATCACCTGGAATTCCTCTGGAACTCTGGAATATACAAGAGAAGTATGAGACTTGGGTCTTCCCTTGGCTGTGTTTAATTCACTCTTCTATGGAATACCAATGATTCTCACTAAGACTGGCCTTTTCATAACCACAATGTGCATTTTGTGGAGAAGATTTTACGCTTTGCTCTATTTAGAAAGAATAAATATGAGCAATGGTTTAGGTTTTATGCCCTGGACTTAATATTTTTCTGATTCCTGTTTTGAGATTAAATTCTCATGTAAATAGAAAAATACTCATTATTGCTTATAAGGCCAAGTTTGTTATTAGTTTGAGTTTTTGAAGATGAAGCACAAACTTTTGATTTTATCTTTGTCTGTCCCTGTCAGAGCCATTCGTTGTCTCTCAGTATGACCTGGACTTGCCCCTGCACTTACCCTCATCCTGCTGAACCATCTCCATGCACTGTCCAATTCCATCAGTGACTCGGGCTCCTCCCAAGACTCCCTGAAAAGGGCACAGGGATCAGGACGTTAGGAACATTCCAGACACAAAGGCAACCCATACTGTAGAGTGGGCAGCTGTGTTTCCACTTCCCTAATATTCCAGTGATGTCCTAAAACTGAAAGGAACACTTTCCCTTTTTAGGGGTCTGTTCTTCATGTCTCAGTGCCTCTGATCTAGTGAACACAACTGTCCTGAAAGTGAAAGAACTTGCTAAATTTCTAGTTTCTTCTTAGGTGCCTAAAATAGATTTATAAGACTTCCTTACTTACCCATGACTGCTGAAGTTTGAATTCTTAGCAGTACGATTCTTTTTCTTGTAAGGCGAGCAGCTTAGGAAAGATTGGCCATCTTGCTGTGCAAAAAGAGGTAAACTTAATTTCTACTCAAAGCATGCTTGAATTTGAAATTAGGGCTTCCACTCTGCCGAAGTTGGAGCATCACTGCATCAGGCATGTGTCCCGAAGGGCTCGTGTCTCTGCTATACTCAGAGTTTGAGTGGAGCCCAGCAAGCCAGATCTCCTTTACTTCTAGGTTCCCTCAACAGTTTCTCCTCTGCTTTAGAGACTGCATTGAAAATATTCTTGTTCTGCTGTTGTGTTTTGGCTTTGGAATGATGTCATGCAGCTCAATGGGTCCCACCCCCAATTGATCAAAGTAAGAAACAGCTGGGAAAGTCAGTGCAAATACAAGTTCATTGTCCTCCTTGCAGGGATTCTGATTCAGAGGGCTCAGGTAGGGCCTGGAATGTGTTTGTTAACATGACTCAGATGTGCAGTCAATTTGGGGACCCACTGATAGCATTGACCTTACAGTTTATGGGATGATTCTTCCTGTTTTGCTGATGAAGAAACTGAGGCACACAGAGTCTGTAACTTGCCCAAGTTCCCCTTGCTGTAAGTCCTGGAGCCAGATCTAAGGTGGACCAGTTCTTCTCTCCCCTATACCTCATTTCTGAATAAAGGAAAACTTCTGGAATTTCACTTCTTTCATCTGACACATTTCCTCACAACATGCAGCCAGCATCATATTTTGGTCACTTACTATTAAAGTGAGATGCTTTTTTTTTTTTTTTTTTTTTTTTGAGACAGGGTCTTATTCTGTCACGCAGGCTGGAGTGCACTGGTGATTATAGATCACGGCAACCTTGAACTTCTGGGCTCAAGCGATTCTCCTACCTCAGCTTTCCAAGTAGTTGGAACTCTAGGCACACATCACCATTTCTGACTAATTTTTTATTTTTCATAGAGACAAGGTCTTGCTATGTTGCTCAGGCTGGTTTTGAACTTCTGGCCTCAAGCGATCCTCCCACCTAGGCCTCCAAAACTGCTGGGATTACAGGAGTTAGCCACTGAACCTAGCCCTGAAATGCTTTTCTTTTCATGTTTTTTTTTTTTAATGAAAATACAGGACATGGAGATGTGGAAAGACACCTTGCTTTATTACTTTTGTTATTATTATTATTTATGCAGTAGAATTTATATATCACAAAATTCACCATTTTTAAGCATATATTTCAGTGTCTTTTACCATATTCCAAAACTTTCACAACCATCACCACTACCTAATTCCAGAATATTTTCATAATGCCAAAAAGCATGCCTGTACCTATGGGCAGTCACTCTCCAATTCCCCCCTTCTTGCGCTCTCTGACAACCACTAATCTACTTTCTCTATATATTGATGTACTTGTTCTGGGAACTTCCTCTATACGGAATAACAAAGTGTGGTATTTTCTATCTGCTTCTTAGAATATTGTTCTCAAGTTTCATCCTTTCTAGCCTGCATCAGTACTTCAACTTTTTATGGCCAAATAATATTCCACTATATGGTTATACCACATTTTGTTTATTCATCAACTGATGGTGGTTTAAGATGTTTCCACTTTTTAACTATTATGAATAATGCTGCTGTGAACAGCTTTGTACAAGTTTTTGAGTGAACACCTGTTTTTCATTTTCTTGATTATAAACCTAGGAGTGCAATTGCTGCATCATATGTCACTTTATGTTTAACTTTTTTTATGTTTAACTTTTTGAGGAACTCACACACTGTTTACTAACTTCAATAACTACATCATTTTAGATTCCCAATAGTAATATATGAGAATTCCATATTCTCCATCACTTTGGAAACATGTGTTGTCTTTATTTTTTTCTTAAGTCATACTGCTGGGTGTGAAGTGGTATCTCATTTTGGTTTAAATTTACATTTTCCTAATGACGAAAAACATTGAACATCTTTGCATGTGCTTCTTGGCCATTTGTGTGTTTCCTTTAGAAAAACCTCTACTCACAGCTTTTTTCCCATTGTTAAATGTGGTTGTCGTTTATTGCTCAGTTATATGAATTCCTTATATACTCTAGGTACTAGACCTGTGTCAAATATATAACTTGGAAATAGTTCTCCCATTATGTGGCTTATCTTTTCACTTCCTTGAGACAGTGTCCTTTGAAGCATATGTTTTTTATTTTAATTAAGTCCATTTATCTATTTTTCAGTTGTTTGTGCCTACTGAAAAAATGTCTAATCCAAAGTCACAAAGATTTGTACCTATGTTTCCTTCAAGACATCATCTTTTGAATGAGAACTTTCCTGGGTTTTAGAGGAGGGTGGACATTGTTTATTTATGCCTCCTGTCCATTACTGACGTTCCTCCTGATTGTTATTCATATGCTCAACACCCCTCCATGGAGCATCCATGGCCTGTAACAGAGATCTGGGGACTGATATCCTTCAACTGACTTTGGCACTGGTGTGAGCCCTAGTCATGTGATTCAGCTTGGCCTTAACCCGACCCAGTTGCACATATTCCTCAGGCCCTTTAGAGTTGAAGTCGAGACCTCTCTGAGAACGCTTGCCAGCCCATGCTGTTCTAAGGCTGGAGCAAACTTCCTCCGTCTATTCCAGACAGAGGGGACTGCAGCGGTTAGACTCACTCAAGATATCTCTGGTGTTAGAAAGAAGACCTGTTTCAGGGTTTGGGGAAGATTGTTCAATATGAATTAGGTCCTCTTTAATTATTTTTACTGTATGTGTGACTTCTTTCTAGAAACAAAGGAAGAATATGTATGTTAGAACATTTTGCCTATTCTTTGTCAATTGTTGTTTATCTACAATTTTAAGATGGCTAAAGGAGAGTTCAGTGTCAATATATTCTTAACAACTAATTATGGCTCATGTCCACTGCCATGCAATCATATTTAAATCTATCAACTATCCTGTTACTTAGGTATTATCCTGTTCCTGATGAGAAAACAAACTCAGAAAGATTGCTAAATTTCCCTAGGTCACAAAACTAGTGAGGAGAGGAATAAGAATTAGAGACCAGTTCCTTTGGCCTTCCAAGCTAACCTTGTACCATTAGATCAAACTGATTCGCATACTTTTGCTGGAATTAGTCTCTCACTTGATTTTCCCAAGGAAACAGTGTGCCACTTTAATCAAACTTTGAAATTTAATACTCTTTTTATTATACTTTTTTGTCTTTGTTCTATTCCATTGCTTTTGGTTTCTTCTCAATGGATCCCTCTTATTTCTAGGCTAAATATTTGTTACCTACTTTCTGTCAATTTTCAATTTTTGAGTGTTTGTTATCTCTCTGTTGTATGCTAACAGTTCTTCACTGAGGTAAAATTTGCATAGAGTATACTGCAAAAAACCTAAAGGTACAGCTTAATAAAATTTACTGTAATTATACATTGTATAATAACACCCAGTTGAAGACAGAGAACATTTTCCCCCATGCCACAAAGTTCTGATGTGGTTCTTGCCAGTCAATACTCATCCCCCAAATGAAGAACATATTCTGAATGTTGTCACTGCATTAGCCCCTTTGTATTGCTGGAAAGGAATACCAGAGGCTGGGTAATTTATAAAGGAAAGAGGTGCATTTTGCTCATAGTTCTGCAGGCTGCACAAGAAGCATGGCAACCGCAACTGCTCCTAATGAGGGCCTGAGGCTGCTTCCACTTGCAGCAGAAGGTGAAAAGGAACCACAGTGTGCAGAGATCATACGGCGAGAGAGGAAGCAAAAGAGAGCAAGGAAAGGTGAGAGGCACTTTTTAATAACCAGCTCCTACAGGAACTAAGAGAGTGAGAATTCACTCACTACCTTCTCCCAGGGTGGGGATTAATCTATTCATGAGGTATCCACTCCCATGACCCAAACACCTCCCAATTACCCCCACCTCCAACACTAGGGACCACATTTAAACATGTGATTTGGAGGGGACCAATATTTAAAACTTAGCAGCCACCATAGATTCATTTTGCTTGATCATGTGCTTCATAAAAATGGAATCATTTTGGCTGGGGCTGGCGGCTCATGCCTGTAATCCCAAGACTTTGCAAGGCTGAGTCGGGCAGATCACCTGAGGTCAGGAGTTCAAGACCAGCCTGGCCAACACGGTAAAACCCTGCCTCTACAGAAAATACAAAAAATTAGCCAGGGGTGGTGGCAGGTGCCTGTGATCCCAGCTACTTGGGAGGCTGAGGCAGGGAAAATGTTTTGAACCCAGGAGGCAGAGCTGAGATCGTGCCACTGCACTCCAGCCTGGTGGACAGAGTGAGACTCCATCTCAAAAAAATTTTAAAAAGGAATCATTTAGTACTTTCTCTTGTTTTGACTTCTCCTACTCAGGTGCTTCTATATGCCACTAATTTGTTTGATTGTGTTTTTCCCTTTTTCATTTTGTTTTGGCCAAGTAATATCCTATTGACTGTATGATTATCACACAATTTGATATCCATTTTTCTGATGGGAGAGAGGTTTACTTGTTGGCTACTGTGCATAAGTAACTATGAATATTCTCATACAATTATTTCTGTGAAGGTACATACTTATTTTCCTGGGTATCTATAGCTAGGGATGGAGTTGATTGGTGAATGGGAAGAAAATGGACACAGAGTTTTGCAAAGTTATTGTATTATTTTACATTTCTATGAAAGATGTAGGCCATTTCCAGTTGCTCTACATTCCCGCACACTTAATATTTTCAGTCTTTTAAATTATAGCCATTCTACTAGGTGGGTAGTGATATCCTATTTTGGTTTTCTCATGCCTAATGTTCAGTGAGATATCTTCTTATGGAAAATATCTTCTCAAAATTTTATGTTCATTGATATACAGGTGTCTTTGTCATTTTCTTTGTAATCTATAGGAGTTCTTTATATATTTTTATATATTTTGAATGCATCCACTTATATACACAAATTTTTTGCTATATTATATAGCAAATAATTGTTTGGTCTAAGATTGCTTGTAAGTCGTTAAACAACAACATAATAAGCAGAAGGTTTTTTAAAATGAAGTGCAATTCGCTTGATTTCTTATTGCGGTGTTACATTATCTAGTCTAAGAAACATTTTCCTATGTCAAGTTCATGAAATTATTTCCTATTTTTCCTTTACACGGTTTCTAATTTTAACTTTCACATCTTAAGTTAATTTCAATGTATGATGGAGAGTGGTTAACATTAACTTTTTAAAACAACAAATATTATTTCACTCAAAATCGTTTTACTTAAAAGTCTTTCATTTCCCCAATGAAGGGCATTGGTGTCTTTGTTTTTAAAACATTTAGAAGTGGCGGCGTGAGCATGCTCCCACTCCTGGATGGGAATTGAACAATGAGAACACTTGGACACAGGGCAGGGAACATCACACACCACGGCCTGTCATGGGGTGGGGGGCTGGGTGAGGGATAGCATTAGGAGAAATACCGAATGTAAATGACGAGTTAATGGGTGCAGCAAAGCAACATGGCACATGTACACCTATGTAACAAACCTGCACGTTGTGCACATGTACCCTAGAACTTAAAGCGTAATAAATATATATATATATATATGGTGGTGTGAGGGCCGCTGCACAGCTAGCAGAGCTGTGGTGAGGAGGGCAGCGCCTGCCCGCAGCTCTCCGCCTCCCCTGTGCCCCAGCCCAGGTGGCCCCAGCAGCAGTGACCAGAAGGAGCCCCCGCAGCCGCGCAATGGCCAGGTGGACACCTCTATCTACAGCCTTGTGGTAAATGGGAACTGTTAGGTTTGAGGCCATCGTGGGCAACAAGGACTCAACCTCCATCTGGGCTGCCGTCCCAGGGAAAACCTTCGTGAACATCACGAAGCTAAGGTTGGTGTCCTGGTTGGCAAAGACTGGTCAAGCTTTTTCGTGAATGGACTGACACTGCGGGGCCGGAAATGTACTGTGGTCCCGGACTCACTGCTGCAGGATGGGGAGTTGACCGTGGATCTTCAAACAAAGAGCATCGGTGGAGCCCCCACCTTCAATGTCACTGTCACCATGACTGCCAAGACGCTAGGCCTGCTGATGGGCAAAGAAGCTGTCCATGGCAGTTTCATCAAAAAGAAATGTTATGAAATGGCCTCCCACTTTCAGCGTTCCCAGTACTGACCTCCTTTGTTCCTTCCCCTCAACCGTTCCCCACAGCTTTGCCCTCCTTTACTTCTCATACACACATATGCCATTTTAATTTTGGGGGCCATTACCCCACACCCCTATTGCTGCCAAAACCACATGGGCTGGGGGCCAGGGATAGATGGACAGACACCTTCTCCTACCCATGGCCCTCCTGTGTGTGCTTGGAAAATTTTTTTGAGGGATTTTTTATGAATAAAAAAGATTCTACTAAAACAACTAAATAACTGTACATATCTGGTCATATTGTTTGAATCTGTATTCTTTTACTTTGATATATTTATGAATACTTACACCAGTACTACCGTTTGTAAATTACTGTAGCTTTAAAATCAGGTTTGAAGTCTAGCAGAGTAAGGCTTCTTCAAGACCGACTTGCCTATTCTAGGTTCTTGGATTTTCCAATACATTTTGAAATTAGCTTTTACATTTCTCTAAAATCTCCTACTAGAAATATTAATCAGAATTGTATTAATGTAATATGCTAACAAAATTGAATCTTCCAATCAATGAACATGATATATATTTCTCTATTTAGTCTTCTTTAATTTTTCTCATCAATTGCTTTTAGGGGCCTTGTACCTGCTTCACTGCATGTATTCTTAAGCATGTAATGATTCCGACTACTAATTTCTATTATGTTTTATTGAATTTCATTTTCTAGCTGCTATTTGCTAGTATGGAGAAATTAACATGACGAAATCAACGTTATAAAGGCATTATTTAGGTACAACAGAGTGCACCACTTTAAAATGTGTAATTCAATGCATGTTTACAAATGTATACACTAATGGAACTACTGCCACAACCAGGATAGAGGAATTTCCCTATGCCCCAAAGTTTCTTGTACCCCTTTGCAGTTCATCAGTCTTTCAGCCCTCGGCCTCAAGGAGCTGCTGTCACTTCAGATCCGTTTCCATTTTCAACCATTTTCTATAAATGAAATTATACCCGTATTCTTTTGTGTCTGCCTTCTTTCATGCATCAACATAATTTTAAAATCCATCCATATGAGTATTTGCATCAACGGTTAATGCCCTGTAATTGCTGAGTAGTATTCCTTTGTGCGGCTATACCACGTTTGTTTATACTTTCACTTGTTATTGGACGTTTCTATCATTCCACGTTTGGGCTATTATGAAGAAACTATCATAAGCATCCATATGTGGCAGGCCAGGTCTCACTAACACAGGCCTCCCTAACAACTGTTTCAGTACCGACTGAGTGGTTCAGTTAAATATTAAGAGGAAAAAAAAAAAAAGCCCAGTCCCCTTATTACAAAGGCTGGAATGTAACGAAAGCCCACCGAGTTTTGCCTAGGCTTTTCCTGGGCCTTAAAGCATGACAAAATAACGAAGGCATTCTTAACAGGAGTCATTTAGTATTAAACAAGTTTTATTGGGGGTCTGAAGAAACTCCCCAGGCCTCCACAAACAAGTTTATTGGAGGTCTGAAGGAACTCCCCAAACCTCTGTGATTTAGCAGGAGACAAGGGTGCCCAGCACCTAGACCCATTTAGATTAAGTGAATTTACTGAGGCTTCAGAGGAAGGTCTTCAGGACTCAGACCTTACTTATAGATTAGAAGTTAATCGCTTACGTATTTAGATGAATGCACACTTCCACATACACATATAGTTTAGAAGGTACATAAGCTCAGGAAAACTTTGTAATTTTGAGTTGGTCTGCTGATAATTTCCAGGCCTTTTCCCTGAAACCAGTTGCAGAAGTCAAAACTCTCTTCCTCCCCAGTTCATCTGCATCTCATTACTGGGCCACAAGAAATAGCAGCCCACCCCTCAGTCTGGTCTGGAAATACACATACAGATCATGTGCAGACATAGTGTGTAAATTCCTAGGAATGGAATTACTGTCCATCTGATTTGTGTATGTTTAACCTTTAAGAAACTGTTAGATTTTCAAACGAGTCCTACCATTTTTCATTCCTACAAGTATAAGACTTCCAAGTGCTTTATATCCTCACCAACATGTGCTATTTTCAGCCTTTTAAATTTTAGTCATTCTCTTGGATATGTACTGGTATCTCATTGTTGTATTGATTGATCTCCCTGATGACTAAACAGTAGAGCTTCTTTTCCTAGGCTAATAGACCATTCATGTATCTTCTCTTCTGAAGTATCTATTCAAGTCTTTTGAGAAATTGTTTCATTGTGCTGTTTATCTTATCAGACTTACATATATATATATATATATACACACACTATATATATATACACACACACTATATCTACACACTATATATATACACACACTATATATATAAATACACTATATATATATATATACACACCATCTAAAAAAACACTTTGTTGGAAATAAATATGATATCTCCTATATTGTGGTTTCTTTTTATGTTCTCTTAATGTTCCCTGTTTGGAGATAGATAGATAATCTTAAAAAAGGTGAATACACACACATACACACACACACACACACACACACACACACACACAGGTGAGCCACCGCACCCAGCCTGTTGAATTTATTTATAAGCACATGTATTTAGATGTTACTAGAAATGAAATTGTATTTTTATTTCATTTTCGAAATGCTCATTGCTAATACACAGAAATACAAAAGACTGCTTCTATTGAGCTTATATTCTGCAACATTACCAAACTCACTAATTAGATTTTTGTAGATTTCTAGGATTATTAACCTACAGAGTCATTATCTGTGGATAAAGACAGCTTCAATTCTTTCTTTTCAATCTTTTCAATACTTTTATTTATCTTACTTTATTGCATTGATTTAGATCTCTAGTATAATGCTGAATTGAAAAAATAACAACAGATATCCTACTTTTTTCTCTGATTTAATAGAAAAGCATTCAATCCTATGCCATTTAATATAATGTTACCTGCGAGCTTTTTTCAAATCTACCCTTAACAGGGTTGGAAGTGTTGCCTTCTGTTCTTATCATGCTGAGTTTTCTGGGGTTTGTTTTTATAAATCATGAAAAAAGTTTTCAATTTTGCCAAATGCTTTTACTGTGTATGAAAAGGTAATCATATGGTTTTTCTCTTTTGCCCTGATAATATATAAAATTATATTTTTTAAATATAAAAAAGATTTCTTGAATCAAGCTAGGGACAGTTTTTTTAATTATAAACTTTTAACAAATATATTGAAATATAACTTACATGCAATTGAGATGCATGAAAGTGTATAATCATTAAAGTGTATAATTAAAGCGTATAATTTTAAGAGTTTGAGCACAGTATACACGAGTCAAAGGACAGAAAATACTAAGGATGGCTCAGCATATGTGGTCTATCTTGGTGAATGCTCTATGTGAGTTTGAGGAGAGTTATTTGTTAGCCGTTCTTAGATGTATTTTGCTTAAATGTCGACTTGGCTAACTTGTGTCATTGATTGTGTGAATTAATTTTGTTCTAGTGGACAGTAAAATTACTGTCTGTTCACTTTGGACTTATGTGGACTGGTTTATGTTTTATTACAACGGATTCATGGAAAGCCCACAGCATTTCCCAAGACCCTCTAATTTGGCAAGACTCAATCACCAATCCACCCCTTTGTGGATTTTGTCAGGGTTTGGTTTTAGGCTTTACCAGGCTGGTCTACAATAGGCCTTATTGAAAAGTGTGACACTTATTCCTAAAGCACATCCATTCTAGTGTCTCAGTTGGATACCTGAGTGCTAATGAGGTGTGCATGAGTTCTTCCCACCATGGATGGCAGAAACTCCATCATACATTCCCCAACCCTCCTCCACCTCAAGTACCTCTGGTCCAAACTCAATTTTATAGCAGCCACCCCTCTGTTAAATCTGTTAGTCTTTTAATTGTGCAGGTACAGTCCAGTCCTTGATAAGTATGCACATGGAACCCCACATAGACTTTGAGAGCTGCACCTTTGAACAGCTGTCTCTTCATTGGTGCCCTGCTCTGCAGATGGCAGTTGTTTCAGTGGCCTTGGACTCTGATCTCTGCCTTCTCAACTCAGTGGGCTGCCCTGCCCTGAGTGGACTCTAGCCCACTATGCAGCTGCTGAGAAATTCTCCCCAAAGAATTAGGAAATCATGGGGCTTCCCCCTTAAGTTTTCTGTTGTACTGCCTGTTGTCCACTGTCTGAAAACAATTTCACGGTTGTTTATGGAGGCAGGGTTAGTCTGATATGATTTATTCTAACAGACAGAAGCGGAAATCTGTTATACTCTTTTAATTACTGTGTCTTTATAATATTATGGTAGACAGAATCCTAAGATGACCCCCAGTGATCTTTGCTCTTATATAATCACTTCTTCCTGAGTGTAGATGAAGCCACTGAGGAGACGTCAGTCCCATGATTGTGCTACAATTTATGGCAAAAACAAGTTAGCAGATGTAATTGAGATCCCAAATCAGTCAAATTTAAGATAGACAGATTATCTGATGAGCTTGACCTAGTGAAGGTGAGTTCCTTGGAAGGACTGAGGTCTTCCTGGAGAGATGTGAAGTGCAGGAGGGTTCTCATGCAGGGTGATTCTCCTCTGCTGGCTGGAGGAAGCATGCAGTGGGAACATAGGAGGCCTCTAGGAGCAGCGAGAGGCCCCTAGCTGACAGCCAGCAAGAAAACAGAGATCTCAGTCCTACAGTCACAAGGAACTGAACTCAGCTGACAACCTGAGGAAACTTGAGAGGAAGTTCTTCCCCAGAACCTCCAGAAAGAAACCCAGCATAATTTCAGCCTGTGAGGCCCTGAGAAGAAGACCCAGCTAATCCAGGCCTGAACTTCTGATCTGTGGACACTGCAAGAAAATAAATCATTCTTATTTTATGCTGTGAATGCTTGCAGTAATTTAGTATGCAGCAATAGAAAATTAATACAAATAAAATGGAGAAGGCTTTGGAGTGGGGACAAGAATGAAATGGTGGGAGAGGGATGCCTGTATGCTGATATGGTTGATGCCTGTATGGTTGAATTGGGTCTACCATTCCTCATCTAATTAGCTATGGTCTATTAAGGTGCATAGCTACATACAAATATTGGTACTAGGTTGAATTCAGAGGAATAAGATATTGCATTCTTGAGAATAGATGAGAACACCCTGAATTTGGGGTCACTGTATCATAAGTCATATTATCAGGTCCCTCTGGGAAGGCCTAGAGGAAGATTTCCAGGATACACTTGTGACAACATTGAAGGCTTCTTTCTTCCCTAAAGGGACCCGATCTCCCCTCAGTCAAGAAGCTCCAAATCTCTGAACTGGATGCCAGGTTGTAAATTCCTCCTATACTGACTCCATCAAGCTTCTGTCCTCAGAACTAGAGTTTATCAGTAAAAGGTACACTCATGGGAGTCTAGGCATTTATTCTCTTATTTTATATAAATCAGTTAATGTCCATGAACAAAACAGACTTTGAAGAAAAGAAAGTCACAGTTACCACAGGAAAACACTTTCGACATCCTCATGAGTCATCATGGGTGTTCTGTTGGGAGGACTTGATATGAGGCTTTCCTCCTCATAGGCTAATACAGATCCAGGGGAAATGTCATCAAGTCCTCCATTCGGAGCGCAGCAGCTGCGGCTGTTGATTCGTTAGGCCTCCTGCAGCTGGAGATGCAAGTAGTGCAGTTTCACAGTTTCATGGCCACCACAGGTGCCCTTAGTTTAGCATTCTTCAGAGCCAGAATCCAATAAGCCACAGAAACTCTGAGTATTTCCCTTTCCTCAGTCACCCGTATAAATGGCTTCAGGTCCTTCTGGGGAAGGCCTGGAGGAAGATTTACAGCATACACTTGTGGCAGCATTGAAGCCTTCACTCTTCCTCAAGGGATCCAATCTCCCCTCAGCCAAGAAGCTCCAGGTATCTGAACCGGATGCCAGGTCATAAATTCCCACTATGGTGACTCCATCAGGTCTCTGTCCTCAGAACTAGAGGTCTTCTAATTATTATGTAAGTTGATTTCTTAGTAGATTTCCCATCCATTACATTTCCAGACACCTCAGAATGATGAGAATGATTAGTAACCACCACATATCCCTGCCTCTCAAGGAAATCTCTCCTGCCTTGTCTCTAGATGGCCAAGTCCCACGGTCTGTCCTCTACTCTTCCAGAACCCTGTTGTTCTCACTGACAGCAGGGAGGGCAAATCCATGCAGCATCTCCCACCATGACCTCCAGCCTGCAGAGGATGGGCGCCACAGGACCTTTATACCCATGCCGCTGTTCCCCTTACCTGTGCATTTCTTAACGCCTTGGTGAGGAGAATGTCTCTGGATCTTCCTTGATGGGAGCCAAGGGAACAAAGGAAAATAATGCTATGGGACCCACTGAGAACTGGGGCTGTGGAAGCGTGGCCACTGAAGTAATAGACAGATGCAGCTCTTGCCAGATACTCAGTGCCAGAGCAGGGAGGGAGAGGGAAGAAATACGGACCTCACCTTCCTCTCACTTCCAGGCTCCATCAGGTGCCCTCCATTGCTAAACCTAACTAGAAGTGTGCACGCAGGGGAGCCAGGGATGCATTCTAGAAGGGACGAGCCCCGAGTGGCATGAGACAGGATGGAAATGAGTGAAGAGTGGATCTGTGGGAAGAAGGAGGGGATGTTATGGGGAAACAAAAGGAGAATGCTAGCTAATAACGCTAGGTGACACTAATATTCCAAAGTCTGGGCTCATATTCAGAAAAAAAAAGTTCAGCATAAAGCACTAACCCAGGAGTCAAGATATTGTACTTTCAACTGTTGTTCCAACAGCTGTATTATAAAGGGCCACTTGGTTTCATGCCTTTCTAATTTGACCTAAAGTGCCAGGTGGCATTGGGGCTGGCACAGCCTTGCTCAATTATGTGTTGAAGAGTACACAGAGACTGCCAGGCTGAGGGAAGATGCAAGAGAATAGAAGAGATGCTCTCAGGGAATAAGAGACCACATGGCCCCAGAGTCAGGGGCAGCATCAGCCACCGTCGGCTGCTCATTTTCCCAGACAGAGCCCACAAGCCTCAGCCATGCTTTGCTTCTGCAAGACGCTTCTTCACCTTTTCAATAAACTTGCCTGAATTTAAGCTGAAGGGGGTTTATTTCTCCTTCATCATAAACGAAATTCTTCACCGCAACAATCTCCAGTGAATTCTGGGCACAGCAGGCAGGCCCATCTCTGCTTCTGTTCCACTATCTCCCCTGTAGGTTGAAAAGGAGGAGGTACTGAATTACCTCCAAGTGTTCCTCTGGCTCTGATATTCTGTTATTCTGGTTTCTTTTCGGCTACTTTCTTTTTGGAAGCATGTATCCTAAGGCGTCCAGTTGAACAACCTTTGTCTACTGTGTCCAGGCATTCCTGGCGGTATTTCAGATAAGACACTCTTGGGTTGCTGAACTCACAACCACTGAACCAATTCTAAGACCATCTGTTTCATGGCCACATGTTTGCTCATTTTCTATGTACATAAAGGGAGGGGACAGACAGCACACTTGCATGTTATAAACTGTATCATCTCAAAAAGGAAACAAGGCAACACTTTGCAATAAAATCTTAAGATGCACTGAATTTAAGCCTAATGCAATAAAGAATACCCATAAAATTCTTATCTAAAGAATGTTTACAAAATTGTTGTACAAGGACACCATCATTTAAAGTGATATGAAGAAACCTTCTCAGCTAAGCATATTGGCTAGATTAGAGAGAAAAATAAATGACCTATCTCTGCCCTGGAAAAACTACTGGTAGCATCTTTCAAAAAGCTCTCTGTGTTTGAGTATGCACCTTGATCCATAGGCTCACATTTGATCCCAACTGGAGGCTGCTTCTTAGCATTAACATTGGATTCCCAACTAGTAAATCTTACCAAGATCTGAGTTTCTGCAGATATGATATTATTTTGTTTCAACATCCTTATCTTCAAGGGCTACCAAGAAGGAACCAAGAATTTATTTACCTCCCAAAGGGAAAAGGTTTTACCAATGAGACACTTTCTCACCATGACCCCAGGGCCTCCTATGCCCTGTTCACTTGAGTGCTCTTTGTGGCCTGACAGCAGCTCATGCTGGTCACAGGATTCCTTATAGGATTAACCTCCTTCCTGAATCCCAACTTCACGGTGGTGGTGATGACAGGTGTCCTGTATCCCATGCTCACGTCCCTGAAGTCATCAGCCTATCTCCAGTTAGAAAAAATTACATGTATATAGAGAGGCCTCTTTGGAAGGAGCAAAAGCTTTCTCACCTTTGTACGTTTGGAATGTACAATAGTATAAACACTTTGGGAAAAAATATCTGGCATATTCTTACAGAATCAAACAACTACCTATTCTATGACTCAGTAATTCCTAAGCATTTATCCAAGAGAAACTAAAACATATGTCCAGAAAATGATTTATACAAGAATGTTCATAGCAGTTTTATTCTTAATATGAAAAACTGGAAACATTCAAGTATCTGTCAATACAAGGATGGATCAATAAACTGTGATACATTCATTCCATGGAATGGCTAAAGGAACGAACTGTTGACACACAAAACAACATGGATGAATCTCAAAAACATTTTGAGTGCAATAGAAACCATATGGAAAAGAGTGTGAGAAAAAAGATAAATAATAATAGTTTCAAGAAATGCACAGCAGACAGCCCAGAGGCAAAGACCCACAGGACAGCGGGCTGGTCCCAGGCTGTTGATCCTAATTAAGAAACTTCTGCTGGATTTTGCCCAGCTCCATTTCCAAACTATTTTGGGTCAGTGACTTCTTTATCCCTTCCATGTTTCCTCATTTTGAACTAGAATCACTGTAGCTGTTATTCTATGTCTGTCCCGTCATTTCACATTAGGGGCAGATAAGCTGTTTGTTCAGTTTCACAGGTCAATGGAGGTAAGGGAATTATGTCAAAGACCTGTACTTTGTGGACACCCTCACAAGCCTCAGCCTCATCCACACCTGGTGTGGATGTTTTAGATGGAATTTTAAACTTTTGATCTGATGTGATCTACATGACATTTTTCATGTTGAACTAATGCTTTAATGACTTGAAATTTGGAAACCTTAGGGGAGAGGGAGTTGGGGGAATGTGAGTGTCCTACTGTGGTAGGTGGAATTTCTGAAATGGTCCCCAAATATGTCACACCCTTGTCTCTAAAGCCTGTTAAGGTGATGAGACACCATTCCTGTGATTATGTTGTTACGTGCCAGTTACATGACTTTGACCTGGTGAGGTTACCTGCATGAACTGGATCTAATCACATCACTCCATACATGACAGAACTTTCTGTGGCTGGTTGGAGAAGACGAAGTCACAGAAGGTAGGAGCTTGAGAAGGACTCCATGAGTTGTTATTGGTTGATGATGGAAAAGACAGGTAAGGAGGAAAGCACGTTGCCTCTGGAGTCAGAGTGTCTCCCGGCTGATAGTCAGCAAAGACAAAGGGCCCTCAGTCCCCCACAAACAAGAATAGGAACTCTTTCAACATCTGTAGTGAACTTGAAAAAATAACTTGAGCTCTAGAAAAAAACACAGCCAGCCCATTCCTGGATTTTAGCCTCATATGACTCTGATCAGAGAACCCAGCCACTTCATTCCAGATTTCTGTGGTTTCAAACCACTGGTTTGTGGTACTGTGATAATTGGCAGCAACAGAAAACTAGTACAGATGCCTGTCTCTTTCCTTGAATTACAATTTCAGATACATGGATGCTAACCTCTCTAAGAGAAAAAAATCAATCAATCAATCAATGAAAGAACTACAGTAAAAATATTGCCCTCACATTTATGTGGCTGTTCCAGAGCACTTGCCACCTGAAGAAGACAATGAGGGGTATTTCAGGCATGTGAGGAGTGTGGCTTTACTGTTATCAATCACATTTCTGAAAGAATAAAAATGGTTCAGGTTGGGCCGTGGCTCATGTCTGTAATCCTAGCACTTTGGGAGGCCAAGGCAGGTGGATCACTTGAGGTCAAGAGTTAGAGACCAACCTGGCCAACATGGAGAAACCATGTCTCTACTAAAAATACAAAAATTAGCCAGGCGTGGTGGCAGGTGCCTGTAATCCCAGCTACTCAGGAGGCTGAGGCAGGAGAATCACTTGAACTCAGGAGGTGGAGGTTGCAGTGAGCTGAGATCACGCCATTGCATTCCAGCCCGAGGAACAGAGCAAAAACTCCATCTCAAAAAATAAATAAATAAACAATAAAGATGCTTCATTACTTAACTCCACATACTATTATGTGAAAATGTATCATCTCGATTTTCATAGCAGATTTTTAAAAATTCCTTTTCTTGTGCTCACCAGACAAGGTTTGGTAGCAAATACCAGTCACCAGAACAGAAGAACCAATTCAAGGAGAGCCATAAACAGGACTACTATTATGTTCCCCAAAAAACCATCCCTAGAATGCAATCTCTTCTCTACCTGTCACAAAACGAACACAATAGTCCACTATATAAAGTCCCAAACACATGAAAATGTAAATATAATGAAGTCTACTTTCCAAATATTTATTCTATTCACACCCAGTCATGGGGACCAGGGAATTAGGAAATGACTACAAAGAGGCTCAAGGGAATTTGGGGAAGCGACAAAATGTGCTAAAGTACTGATCTGCTGATGCATCTGCTGATGGCTGCACAATTCTATATATCACCTTAAATCACTGAGTTGTACATGGACAATGGGTGACTTTTATAACAAGTAATCCTTTAAATGAACTTTTGGATATCCATTCCAACATGGAAAGAGCTAGGCAGTCATCACTTGTCCTCACAGCTAGAAAAAAGCTGAACAAACTGAAAGCCAACACTTCTAGGGTGGACCAGAGAATTGAGGTCACAGGGAAAACGGCCACCCTAAAAATGAGAAAAACAGGCTAACACACAAGGAGTCAGAGCTCACAGGGAAGAGAAGCTACTGGGGACAGCAAGTGGGAGGAGCACTTAAATGGTATTGACAGATTACTAGAAGCTGTGGGTGGCCTGGCCAGAGCATTAAAAACTCCTTGAAAACCAGACTAAGGGGAATCTCACACATTTCCAAGTTTTACTACAATGATCTCAACCAGGTTCTCATGATGAAGTTCAGAAAAACCCCCTGACATTTGGCACTACCAACTTGAGGACTTACACTAAGCTACAGTAACCCAAATAGTGTGAAGTTGGTGAAAAGAGAAAACACACACAAATAGATCCATGGAAAAGAATACAGAGCCCAGAAACAGGCCTACATACAGTCCACTGATCTTCCATGAAGGTTTAGAGACAATTTAAAACAGCAAAGACAGCCTTTCCAACTAGTGGTGCTAGAACAGCTGGACAACCACATGCAAAAAAAATAAATAAATAAATCCAGGTATGCATGTTATACCCTTTATAAAATAAATCTTACATGTAAATGTAAGGTGCAAAACCATAAGAATCCTAGGAGATAACATAGGAGAAAATCTTGGGGATCCTGGGTTGGATGATGGCTTCTTAAATACAAAACCAAAAGCACAATCTACTAATGAAAAAAAATTAAGTTGAGCCTCATTAAAATTAAAAACTTCTGCTCTGTGAAGGACACTGTTAAGAGAATGGAAAAAGCAAGTCACAGACCGGCAGAAAATATTTATAAAATAATCTGATGGAAAAACTGCTGTCCAAAATATATGAAGAATTCTGAGAACTAAACAATGCAAAGCAAAAAAAAAAAAAAAAAAAGACAGGTGAAAGATCTGAACACCTCATTAATAAGATATACAGATGAAAAATAAGCATATGAAAAAGATGCTCAAAATCATTTGTCATTAGGGAATTGCACATTAAAACAACAAGGAGATATCACTGTATTAGAATGGCTAAAATTCAAAAAGGCGAACATACCAAATGCTGTCAAAGATGAGGAGCAACTAGAACTTTCCATTGCTAGTGGAAATCAAAAGGGTACAGTCACTTTGGAAAACTTAAGTTCACTCAAAATCCTGCACATAAGTACTTACAGCAATTTTATTCATAATTGCCAAAACTTGGAAGTGCCCAAGATGTCTTTCACCAAGTGAATGAATAAAAAACTGTTGTAGCCATACAATGAAATCTGATTCACTGATTTTAAAAAACAAGCTATCAAGCCATGAAAAGACATGGAGGAACTTCAAGTACATAATGCTAGAAAGAAGCCAGTCTGGAAACCCACATACCATATGATTCCAACTCTAGGACATTCTTGGAAAGTCAAAAAGATAGAAGTAGTAAAATGATGAGTGGTTGTCAGGAGTGAAGGAGAGGAGGATGCACGAAATGGTGAAGCACAGGGAATTTTCAGCAGTGAAACTATTTCACATGATGCTGAATTGGGGATTTAGGACATTATGTAATTGCCAAAACCTATAATCTGTGAAACTCAAATAATGAACTCTAATGTAAACTATGGACTTTAGTTGATAATGACATATCAACAGTGGTTCATCAATTGTAACGAACGGACCACACTAATACAACATACTAATAGGGAAAATTGTGTGCTGGAGGACAGGAGAGCCTAGGAGAACTCTCTGTACTATCCACTCAAGTTTTCTGTAAACCTACAACTGTTCTAAAAAATAATGTCTATTAACTTTTTAAAATTAGGATGCAGCAGCCCCATATCAAGGTTTTGGTGGCATCCTGTTATTGTGTGGTTAGTACTTGGCATTGAAGTGCACCAACCTGGAGTCAGAGCAGTTGGAGATTTCAAGGCCTATGCCATTTACCTCTAACCCTGGGGTGCCCCCGGAATACAGATAGCAGATTGGTTAAGGAGAAGCAGCCTCAGCAATCTAGACAGTGCAGGTTTCTGGTAAGGACAGGTAAAAACCATCTGGGTGGGCAGAACTTGGTGAAGACTAGAAACCATTGAGACTCAGAAGCTGCCCCAGTGGCACCCACAAATCAAAGGAGGGGGCTGGGAAGAGCTAAGGGCTACTGGATGAGCTCTCTACCTGCCAGACAGAAGCAGCTCCAGAGATTTTGGTAAATAATGTAGGTTTCAGTACAGTGTGAGCTCTTCAAAAAAGTAGAGAGAATGAAAAGGAAAGAAAAAGAGAGAGCATGAGAGAGAAAGAAAAAGAAAAGAAGAAAGGAAGAAAGGAAAGAAGGGAGGGAGGGAGGGAAGGAGGAAGGAAGGGAGGGACGGAGGGTGGGTGGGAGGGACGGAGGGTGGGTGGGAGGGAGGGAAAGAATAGAGAGAGAGAGTTGGAGGGAAGTAGGGAAGGAAGGAAGGAAATGAACAAATTTACATGAAGATGAGAACAGTGGGGAAACTTACACCACCAATATTTTCCATTAACAGAAACATGCTAAGTAGTTACTAGAGAAAGACACGCTACTGTAAAACCATATACTGTTTCCATGGGGTACAACCCCTTCCTCCTCCTCTGAAACACATTCTATCTCTGGCCCACTGTTACCACAGACACTGAGTCTTGTCTTTGGATAAGTTCTGGTGCCCACAAGAATGAGATGAGACAGTGGATCCCAGAACACCAGGCCGCAAACTTCCCTGTTGCTCCTTGTCCACTCCAGAAGCTACCCGGCTGCAGTTGGGGGCCTCAGCCCCTGGGTCTGATGTCATCCATTTGCCTTTCTCACTGGACTTCTCTCCTTGAACTGGCTCCTACTCCCCCAGGACCTGTGGGCAACCACATGAGAAGAACACAGGCCATGCCCCTTTCTCCCCCTCTCAATGCCTGCAGTGGTGGGTTCTGTGGGGTAGTGACCTGAGATTTACTCATTGTGGGGTCTCTAGCCCAGAGCAGGGCCTGGTACCTAATAGTCACCCTATGAATGCTCAGTGAAAGAAGGCGTCCACCACAAGGTCCTGGGAAACCAAGAATTCCACCGTGGCCCATAAATTCTAAGTCCTACAGGATTCTGGAATGGGAGATGGGAAAGGCCTTCAAAAGTGGCCACTTTTAACCCATTATACTTTTAACCCATTATACTGGCAACTGAGACATGTTTCCCCATCCTGGACACATCCAGAGGGCACTGCCTAAAACCAGACACATCTCCCCACCCAGGACAGTGTAGGGGCCTTAGCCTGGGGGATGCAGGTGGACAGGGAGGGGGTGAGCCATGAAAGCTGAAGAGCAGAAAGCAGGTGAAAGGGGACAGTAGGGTGGAAACAGAGAGAAATGGGGGCAGAGAACGGGGGGTGAGAGGGGAAGAGCGAGGAGTGGGATGCAGATCTAGCTAGTAAGGAAAAGTCCTGGAGAGAACACTGTCCTCTCCTGAAGTAAAATCACTTCCACCTGACCACGGCACTGCAGGTCATGGGCGGCACACGATATTTGTTCATTCATTTAGCAAATATTTATTTAATATCTGTTTCATGCCAGGCAAGGCCCTGCGATGTTTAGGGACCTTGGCATCTTCCCTTCACATCTGAGTCATAATAGAAAGAGGACTATCTGACCCTACCGAGCTGGCAATGCCTCGGGATTTTTACCTGTTGGATCTGGCAGCTCTTGATGTTGGCCCACACCATGTGAGGCTGCTCTTGGTGCACCGAATGGGGAAGTTTCTACATCAGGGCCTCGGAGAATCCACTGGAAGCTCTGGACAGTGGGAGTCAGTGGCATCCCCAGCGTGGAGGCCAAGAGCACACAGCGCTGAAACTCCAGACACCCTCAGGAGGACGGCAAAGGACAATTGGCTGGTGAGAGCCTGGGTCACCAGGAACCTTCGTCTGGGTCTAAACAGGATTTGCCTTCAGATTGCCTGTGAGATAACAGAGAGAAATCAAGGTTAACATTGAGATTTGGAGCTTCGGCAACTTGAAGGATGGAGCTGCCATTTACGGAGACTGGGAAGACCCAGGGAAGAGCAGGTTGAAAGGTGGTGGGGAACTAGAGGTGGTTGGGTTTCTGTCATAGGTAATCAACAGTCCTGACCAGCCTGGGCAACATAGTAAGACCCCGTCTCAGAAAATAAAAAATGAAAAATAAGCTGAGCATGGTGGCGCACACTGTAGTCTCAGCTACTCGGGAGGCTGAGGCAGGAGGATTCCTTGAGCCTTCAGTTAGAGGTTAGTAGCTACGATGGCACCACTGTACTCCAGCCTGCGGGGAAAAATATAAAGAGTCCTGACTAAATACTAGAGTAGCCAGGGAAGTTTTCACAAAGTAAGTAATATTTGAGGCAGAGCTTAGTGAACAAGAATTCCATTATTTCTGTTAGGGAATTAAGAGTGTGGGTGTTGTTAGTTAATGCTTATTGAACTATCTTTGGAATCTCATCTACTGGTCTAGCTGGTCTATCTGTACACGTATATTCTACATGCTGTCTCACCGAGCTTTCGCTAGGTTATGCTACAGTAACAAAGCCCCCAAAATCTTAGCAGCTACACATACAAAGGTTTATTTTTCATTGACATTTCCCTTCATGGCAGGTTGACTGTGACTCTGCTCTATCCAAGCTATTTTATTTGTTAGATGGTGAAAACTGTGATACTTGGAGATTGCTGAATATGCTATTGGTATGTTCATTCATTCATTCATTTAAGAAATATTTATTCAATATCTGTTTCATGCCAGGCAAGGTCAAGTACTGAGAATACAGTGGTGAATAAAAGAGACAAAATCTCTAATTGCCAGGAGCTTATATTGAAAATCAGATTAAACACATACAAAATAATCATAATAACAACAATGAATACTATATTCATAAATAGCTGTAAGAGATTTTAGTAAATCTTTTAAATTAGAAAAATAGAAAAAATATTAAAACTAAAATGGCCAGGTGTGATGCCTCATGCCTGTGATCCCAACACTTTGGGATGCCAAGGTGGGAGGATCATTTCAGCCCAGGAGTTTGAAACTAGTCTGGGCACTATAGGAAAACCGTGTCTACAAAAAGGAGAAAATTAGCCGGGCATAGTGGTGCATGCCTGCAGACCCAGCTACTAAGGAGGCTGAGGTGGGAGGACTGCTTGAGCCTGAGAGGTCAAGGCTGCAGAGAGCCATGATCATACCACTGCACTCCAGCCTGGGCGACAGAGCAAGACACTGTCTCAAGAAAAAAAAAAATTATTGGATGTAGTCCTAAAACTATTATGTAGAATACTATTGTTTACATCTCATCACGTGAGCCCTTTAAATGGCTTAACACTTATTTAGGTATAGTCCATAAAGTTTTCCTGCTAATTAAGTAAACCTAAGAACAATTAAGTATAAAAGAGTTACTGCCTTGACAGGAAGATTGTAAAAACTTTAAAAAGACAAATAAAACAGTCAAAACTGCAGCTCTGTGAGGCTCAAATAACATCTAATTCAAGTCACAATGAACATCTAGCAATCATTCTGAACACCATATAATTCACTTAATACATTTTGCCTGAACACCCAACACATCTGAATTACCAACACCTGTATGTAGCCAAGAAACTGGCAATCATTTATAAATTATCACCTATGACTCCATCTGCTCTATGCACTTATTTTTTCAATTTTATTCATTTATTTATTATTTTTATTTTTTGTAGAGACGGGATCTCACTATGTTACCCAGGTTGGTCCAGAAACAGAAACAGACCCACACTAATTTCATAAATCAGATGACCATATAGTCATTCGATTTATGAAAAAAAGTGCCACATGGTGCAGAAGGAAAAGGATGGTCTTTTCAATGAATGGTGCTGGATCAAGCAGACACATCCATGTAGTAAAAAGTGAATCATAGCCAGGTGGGGTGGCTCACACCTGTAATTCCAGCACTCTGGGAGGCTGAAGCAGGCAGATTACTTGAGCCCAAGAGTTTGAGACCAACCTGGGAAACATGTTGAATCCCCATCTCTATAAAAAATACGAAAATTAGCCAGGCATGGTGGCACAGGCCTATAGTCGCAGCTACTCAGGAGGCTGAGGTGGGAGGATCACTTGAGCCAGGAGATGGAGGTTGAGTGAGCTGAGATCCTGCCACCGCACTCTAGCCTGGGCAATAGAGTGAGGCCTTGTCTGAAAAAAAAAAAATGCAAAAACTAAAATAAAATTGTTATAAGGTTAACACAGAAAAATATGTTCATACTCTTAGGTTAGGCATTGATTTCTTAAACAGGACACAAAAAGCAGTAACCATTAAGGAAAAGATTGATAAAGTATAATTTCATTAAAATTAAGAATCTCAGGCTGGGTGCAGTGGCTCATGCCTGTAATCCCAAGCCTTTGGGAGGCCGAGGGAGGTGTATCACTTGAGCCTAGGAATTCCAGACCAGCCTATGCAATGTGGCAAAACTCCATCTCTACTAAAAATACAAAAAACAGCTGAGTGTGGTGGTATTCCCCTGTAGGTCCCAGCTACTTTGGGGCTGAGGCAGGGGGATCACCTGAGCCTTGTGAGGTCAAGGTTGCGGTGAGCTGTGATTGTGCCACTGCACTCCAGCCTGGGCAATGGAGTGAGATCCTGTCTCAAAAAGAAAAAAAGAGAATCTCCATTCATGAAAAAACACCATAAAAGAGTGAAAATGCAAGCTACAGATTGAAAAAAGGGAAATGCAATACATATAAATCCTAGAAAGGAGGCATATCCAGAATGAAGTATTACAAATCAACAGGAAAACAAGCATATCAATGAAAACTGGATAAAAAGATTTAACAGGCACTTCACAAAAGAGGACACATAAATGGCAATAAAAGATACTCAATCTCAATGAAACCACGCTGATAAATTACTGCACCCCTACTAGAATGGCAAAATAATTTTTAACTGACAGGCATCAGCCAGGATGTGGGGTAACCAGCATATCCCTGCTAAATGGTACAACTACTTTGGGAAAATGTTCAACAATATGTAATACTAAAGTTTTATCATTCATATACCTCTAAAACCAACAATGCCACTCCTACAAATATACCCCAGTCTAGTAATGTTCTATTTCTTGATCTGTGGTGGTTCACTTGGTCAAAATTCATTACTTTTTTTTTTTTTTCTTTTGAGACAGGGTCTCACTCTGCCATCCAGGTCGGAGTGCACTGTCATGATCACGGCTCACTGCAATCTCAACCTCCCGGGCTCTGGTGATCCTCCCAACTCAGCCTACCGGGTAGCTGGGACTACAGGCACACACCACCACACACAGCTAACTTTTGTATTTTTAGCAGAGAAAGGGTTTTGCCACATTGCCCAGGCTGGTCTGGAAATCCTGGGCTCAAGTGATCTACCCACCTTGGCGTCCCAAAGTGCTGGGATTACAGGTGTCATCTACTGCACCCGGGCCACCTGCACATTTTAAATTGTGAACTTCTTCTGTATACTTCAGTAACTTTTCCAAGATTTCTTTGACACAAAGTTCTCAGAAATCTTAAAGCTAGCATTTCAGAATACAAAAAAAATGGCTTCTGGTTCACTAGTGAAATTTCACTAATAAAATTTAAAAACAAAAAGAAAGCTACTAACGCATATCAGTTCAGAACAAAGATTAAACACTACCAGCAGATCTTTTCTTTAACTTCGTGAAGCACTGGGATTCATTCTTTCGGCAAAGAAAGGATGAACAACACTGTAACCCAAAGAAAAGGTACCACTGCCAGAAAAGACTTCTTTTCGAAAGCAGCTCTAGCAGCAAAAGACAGGAGGAAAGCAAGGAAACCAGGCCAAACGTCTTGGTTAACTCTTCCGTGAAAGGACGCCACGTGAGATGATCTAAGAAGCCAGAAAAACAGACAGACACAAGGAAATCACAGCAACTCTTTGGAGTGCAAACAGCAACCCCACAATCCAACCTACCCGAAATCCTGCGGTTCATTTGAGGTTTGCCCCGCTAGTCAGGAGGTGATTCAGTGATGGCTACAAACGCTCCTCATGTGCATCCTGGACCTGGCACACCTGGCTTGCCCATCACCAGCCTGGAGACACCTGCCAGGAGCAGAAGCCCGGAGGCCAATAAAGACCCCAACTTTGCAAGTCAGGGGCGCGAGCGCTCTCGCCTCTCAGGTCCGCAGAGGGAACCGATTTCCGGCCTCGAGGGTGGGGTGCGGGGTCAGTGTTCTCTACAGGATATAGGAGGACGTGCCCCCGAAGCTGGTCCGTCCCTCCACCCCCTGGGATGCCACAGAACACCCGCCAGAGAGTTTCTTCCCCAGCGCCCACGAGAGCTGGGCTGCGGGCGGCAGCAGCAGGCGAAGAATCCAGCGCCGCGAACTCAGGCCCCAGCGGTGCACGACCCCCCCACACCCCCGCAACAAAACTTGCGGCGGCCGCCTCTCGACTCAGCTGTGCACCCAGCCTGGCGCGGCGCCCGCCCAGCCTGGCGCGGCGCCCTCACCTCAGAAACGCTGGGTGGACTTCGTGGTAATTTCCCATCCAGAGGGCAGCCGGCAGCCGCGCCGCCGCGCCTCGGCCCAGCTCCTGGCGCCGCAGGTCGCCCCTCCCGCGTTCCCAAAAGCACCGCGCTCGCTCAGAAGCTCAGGCAGCCTCGCGACCCTCACCGACCCCTCCCAGTACCGCCGCTGTCTCAACCGCCACCCAGCCCCTCGCCTGCGCCTGCGCCTGCGCCTGCGGCCCACTGGCTCCTCAGGGTCCCGATCGGCGCGTCAGGAGAACCCAAGGCGCAGGCCCGGCGGGGCCTTAAAGGGACCCGCGGCCTCTACTGCACAACGGGTTGGAGCAGGTTAGGGGCCGCGCAGGCGGAGAAAAGGAGTAACCGAGGGGACGGACCGAGTGCAGCGGGGACGGGGAAATCCCTCTCTTCCCTCCGTCTCTTTTTCAAAACATCAGCCCTCGACCCTCCAAATCGCTGGTTTCCCTGGCCACTTGAACAGCCCCTGCCAGGTTAAAGAGGCAGGAGACACACCCCCTTGGGGGCCCGGAGCGACCCCGCGCTTAGGACCGCAGGCCTCGCGCTGCCGCACCGCCCCCGAGTCTGACTTCCAGGCACGAGCACCCGGTGCAGTCCCGCAGGCTTCAGAAGAGCCCCCAGCTCCCCCAGAGGGGGCCTTAGGTCACTCGCAAAAACAATAACCAACCTGTCAATGGCACTTGTAGTTATTTTCTAATTTAAATTTATAACAGATTTTGCAGATGGGCTTCCATTGAAATAAGCCTTTGAGAAAAAGAAAAACTTTTTTTTCAACAGGATTAGAATACCAAGAAATAGAAGTAAAGCCATGCCATCCACCCAGCTAAAAACTTTGAAAACTTGATATTTTATCTAAGGCAAATGTTTGCATAACTTTAGGTCATGCCATTATTTAAAGTCAATTTCGATTAACAATTTCATTGCAACTGAGTCTATCTTGTATAAGAAAACTAAGATACATTCCTGATAATCTACCTCTCCCCTCCTATACTCCATCCGTCAGCAAATCCTACTGGTTTTTACCTTCCAAATTTTCCTTGAATCTGTCCTCTTCTGTCTCCTCCATCACCACCCTAGTCTAGGCTACCTTCACCTGGGGAGTGAGGGTGGAGGGACTACTGACCTAGTCTTCTTGTGGTTTACCCATATCCCCTTTATGGCCTCTCTAATCTCAACACAACAGGCAGAGTGGCTTTTTCAAAATATAATGTGACCGTGTCACTTCCCAGCCTAAAGCACTTAAACACCTTCCCATTCTCTTAGACAAAACCTCCTAACCAAGCCCCGAATGGCCAGGCTCCTTGCCCACTTCTTCATCTCTTCTCACTACTCAGACCAATTCCATTCTGCTCTCTCTGCTCCAGCCAAACTGGCCTCTTTTATTCCCTATTTACCAGCTTCCTGGCCTCCACAGAGCTTTTGCTCATGCTTTGCTCTGTGCCTGGAAGGTTCTTCTAACCCCTATCTTTCTGAGAACAGCTGTAGTCTCCACCTCTGGAAAGCACCTTCTGACCTCCCTATGGTGGTCCCTTACTCCTATCACATTGCATGAAACTGTAATCGGGTGGTTATTTTGGTGAATTTTTTTACTACCGGCTACGTAAGCCCAGGATTTGGTTTGGCTCATGATTTGTATTTCCACATTTGTTAAATACATATTTGCTCATAAATGAGAATGATAGATGCTAGAAGTTGAAGGAAATTTGACATAAAGTCAGAGAAAGATAAAATGTCACAATCTGACATTTGGAGTCAGAATGTAGAAACTTCAGTTATATTAAAACTGATTTTATATCGTTTTAGGCTGAGTTGTCATAGGATGCTTTGGGTAACCTTTAAAACTGAGCTCTCAAAGAGCCTTGTATAAACACCTGAATTAATAATGATAAGCCATAGGATGGCCCACATAAAACTAATAACATTGGTTGCTTCAAGAGAGGAAGACTGAGCCAGGCACAGTGGCTCATGCCTGTAATCCAAGCACTTTGGGAGGCCAAGGCCCGCAGATCATTTGAGCTCAGGAGTTTGAGACTAACCTGGGCAACTTGGTGAGACCCTGTCTCTACATAAAATACAAGCAAAATTGGCCAGGCGTGATGGTGGGCACCTGTAGTCCCAGCTATTTGGGAGGCTGAGGTGGGAGGATTGCTTGAGCTCAGAAGGTTGAGGCTGCAGTGAGGCATGATCATGCCACTGCACTCCAGCCTGGATGACAGAGCAAGATCCTATCTCAAAAACAGAGAGAGAGAAATGAAGACTGGTGACTGGTGGCTACTGGTGGGAAGGAGATTTTTACTAAATGCCCAAAAGGTTTAAAATTGTAACTTTTTTAAAGTCTGTGAAGATAAATGACACAAAAGAGCACATACCTTCCCATTTATTTGAAATTCTAGAAAGGGGAAAATTAATCTGTGGTTGAAAAACCTAACAGTGGTTCCCTCTGGCAGGGGATTGACTGGGAAGGTACATGAGAGAAATTTCTGGGTGGTAAAAATGGTCTCTGTCTTGATAGGGATATGAGTTATATAAGTGTATTCATTTGTCAAAAAACATACAGTTAACATTTCAATGAATGTAAATTTTACCTTAAAAACTATAAGAATAAATACAAATTTAAAATCTACTAGCTAACACCTAGTTGGGTACTCAGTGTCTATGGGCATTGGCCAAGGCTATACATACACGATTTTGTTTAGTCCTCATACCGTCCTCATGGGGTAGGTATTATTATCACAACCCCCTTGCATATGAAAAAGCCAAAATGTAGTAAATACCAAATAACTTGCCTCAATTTATACCCCTGGAAAATGGGGGAAGAGCTTTAAACACCATCAGTCAAATGCCAGCAGTTGTTAAACATTAGACCCTATAGCACTTCTCTGAAATTATAGTATTTTTGGTACATGTATATATCTATATATAGACAGATATGTATATATATATTTGGTATATATCTATATATATATCATCTACTAGATCAAGAGCTTCACAATGATTGAAATCATAGTTTGTCTTTTTGTTTGAGGTTTATGTTTTTATTTTATGTCATTATTTTAAAGACTGAGTCTCAGCCGGGCACGGTGGCTCATGCCTGTAATCCCAACACTTTGGTAGGCCAAGGTGGGTGGATCACTTGAGGTCAGGAGTTTGAGACCAGCCTGGCCAACACGGTGAAACCCCATCTCTACTAAAAATACATAATTAGCCAGGTATGGTGGCACGTGCCTGTAATCCCAGTTACTCAGGAGGCTAAGGCAGGAGAATCGTTTGAACCTGGGAGGTGGAGGTTGCAGTGAGCCGAAATTGTGCCACTGCACTCCAGCCTGGGCGACAGAGTGAGACTCCGTCTCAGAAAAAGAAAAAAAAAAAAAAAAAAAAAAAAGACTGAGTCTCACTATGCTGCCCAGGCTGGACTTGGACTCCTTAATTCAAGCCATCCTCCTGCCTAGGCTTCTCCTGGGACTACAGGCCCAATATTTTTGTCTTAAGTTTCTAAACAGTCCCAAGACTTTGCACAGTAGCTGTTCAATGTATTTTGAATGAATGATTAAAAACAAGCTTGATGTTGATTTTATTGGTACAATTTATATTTACATATGTAATAATTATATGGTTTTATATATTTATGTGTGTATGTATATAATTGGTACTAACTTAGCACTGCTGTGCTTAAGTGCCTGAGATGCATCTCAAATGAATAGGCCTGAGGAGAGAAGCTTGTGTCATTAGCTCTGACCCTGCAGCACTAATCCTGGTATACCCCTTTCTTTCAGTCTCCCTGAGCACATCAATTTATTTGCTGAAAGGCCACATCTCACTATGGAGTGAGGATCAAGAAGTAAAGGTCTGAAAGAGAGAAGCTGCGGGGCTGGGGAGACTGTTGGTCGGAGACACATCGGGGGCCCAAGGAAAAGGGAGGATTGTGGGGAGGAATCGGCGTAGAGATGAGAGGAGCAGCAGAGACAGTGTCTCACGCAGAGGTGTGCCCAGACACCCTGAACCAAGTTACTTAACCTCGTCAACCACTGTGGCATCCGTGGGGTCCGTGGGCCCGTCGGTCTTCAGGAAGGGATTCTGTGTCCCTGTTATTGTGTGTCAACATGTGCTAGCCTGATATTTATATTTTTAATGAGAGAAAATGAACTCCAGAATTTGGGAACTGTTTTTTCGGTTTTGCTTTATACCTCTTGGACACTCCTTCCGAAGGATTGGGTCTCAAGGGCATTGGGGTGTGACTATGGTAGACAAGGGTGATTAATTTTCATCTAAAACTCTTTGGCGGATTCCCCTGCTCTCCGGTTCTCCAGTCTAACAGTACTTTAAAACAGAAGATCAGCCAACATTTGGAGAGTTGTTTTCTTTGCATTTTAATGATAAACTTGATTTATTCAATTCTAAAAGTTTTCTTATTCTGAGGTTGTCTTTCTTTATTTTGAGTATAAAACGATGGCCATACTATGTTGGAACCACCAAGGTTCTTCTCTTCACTTGTTTATTTGTAATGTCTCTTTATATCTGAGAATTTCCTGAGTAAACTGGGAACTGTTATACATAATTCCTTGTTTTTCAACATTCTTTGTAAACAGGAATCAGGATTGGGGATGGGGAGGGAGGGAGGAGTAGGAGTCCTGATTTGTGGAACAGAAAATCATGCATTACTTATGTGATGGAGCAAAGGGTTTAAAAACTCTTAGCATCCCCAGATTTCCCCTTTTACTGTTTGCTGAAGAAAATTCTGTCTTTGACGCCCTTCCTTACCCTCTCCAGGCCTGTGAGAAGCTTCCTCCCTATTCATCAGTTTATTTCCTCCTCTGCTCCCCGCCCCGCCCCCTGCAGCCCCCTCCTCTTTTTCAGTGAAGCTGCTGGAGGAAAGTCGGGTTTGGGAGAAGACCCACACAGGCAAGGACAGCAGGAGAACACTGACATAGTTACACTCTTGTCACCAGCACTTTTATTAAGATGTGAAAAGACAAAGACAACAGAGGAGAGCAGAGAATAATATCTCTGTTTCAGCTATTCCAGGATGTTATGCCAATTATCCAGAGTCCTTGATCTGATGTAGTAAAGAGCTAGGGACATTTTCCCTGAAGGCTTTGATTACTGGCAAAATCTCATTAAAGGTGTATACACTGATAGGTTGGCCACAGGATGGATAAAAGAAGAGCCTCTGGCCTACATCTGCCAAGATATATGTGCAAAAATGCTCTCTGCAGCATTATTTTTTATTGTAAAATAGCAGAATGAATTTATTATTCAATAATTATAAAATGTTCAAATGTATGTGACTATATTCGGACAATGAAAAATGCAGCTGTTAGACAATACTGATGATTCAGATGATGTTACTAATGAAAATAATAACAGATAACAATTATTCAGCATTTATGGCACTCTTACATGCATTACCTTATTTAAAGTTCAGAACCACCAAGGAAAAGAGTAACTTGTGGCAGGCGTGAGAGGTTCCAAGGCACAAAAGGAAGATAGGCATTCAAGGAACACCAGGATAGAAGACCCAGAGTAGGAGAAGAGAGAGGAAGAGGAGTCCGCCAGGTGGGATGCTGGAAGCCAGGTGGGATGCTGGATACCTCGGTGGAGAGAGGGCGCTCCTGCTCCATAAGCCTCCCTGCAACCGCAGGCCTACCCGGTCTTGCTCCTGCCGGCTCTGGGCATCTCGTTTCTGCCGCTCCATGTCCAGGGAGATGGTGGCCAGGCTGTGCCGTGTACCCATCAACTTCTCTGACAGTGCCGTCTTCTCAGACTCCTTCAGACACAAGGCCTGGGCAGAGGCAGGGGACAAAGGGCTTGGGGGATGGGCTGGTCCTGGGGCATGCTCAGGCTTCTTGCTGCCTAGGCAATGTGCCCACTGGGGGCTTAGAGACCTGAGTGTGCCACTGCAGGTGGACCCAGGGCAGACATGCAGCCCTGGAAAAGGGCACAACGGCAGTCACAAGAATCCCGGATGTGGATACCACTCATAGAGCTCACTAACCTGCCACAGCACCCTGACAGCAGAGTCTTTCTTTCTACCCATTTTACAGATGAGGAAACTGAGGCTCAAGGAGGTAAAGCGACTTGCCCAGGTACACAGCGGGTGAGGAGAGGAGATGGGTGCAGTCTGCCCTGTCTCCGTTACATTATATAAAAGTTAGGGATCTGTTATTTGGAGGGATGGGTCAGCTGATGCCTGTGGGCATTGTGGGGACTGCTCAGAAGGCAGCCATGAGGATCCATGCCAGGCCTGGGATGGGACGACGCATGGGAGAATACGGAACAGCTTTCCTGGTGTCATGACTGTCACTGTCACTCAGTAAGTGCTCACTGTGTGCCAGGCATGGAGCACAGCAAAGCCTCATGAACCCCCTTCTAATCCTCCCATCCTGCAGGCGAGGAAACTGAGGCCCCCAAGAGGGCAGTGGCCTGCCCCAGGGCTCCTAGCTGCCAGGTGGCAGAGCGGGGCCCGGCCCCAGAACAGGAGCAGCTCAGAGGGCAGCAGAGGCCACACCAGGGCTCATCAACCTGCTGCTTCTCGCTCTCGGCCAGGAGGAGGCCCTCGTCGCGCTCCTGCTGCAGGGCAGCAATCTCCTCACTCAGCTCTTCCTTCTCAGCCTCCAGCCGGGCCAGCAGCTCCTCCTGCTCACGCTGCAGCTGACTCTGCAGCTGGGCCCGCTCGGCCTCCAGCTCCTGCCATGCTGCCTCCTAGGGGGCCAGGACTGGACGCATGTGACACACCAGGAGGGGCTCAGGCAGACCCCCCCAAAACATCAGGGCAGCAAGAGCCATCTGGCCCCCATACTCTCAGAGACAGGGAGGGTGACTACGTAAATACAAGGGAGTGATGAGGGCTGTGACGGGGACACGCCAAGGCCGTGAAAGTACCTAGGAGCAGCAGTGGGCTGGCCTGGAGGTCCGAACATGATCCCCTGAGGAGGGACAAGTAACTGTCGGCCAGATAAAGAGAGAAAAGACAACCCCAGGCCAAGAGCACAGTCCCTGGAAAGGCCTAGAGGATGCAGGGCGCAGAGGGAAATGGGATGCGGTGAGCCACAGTGCCAGAGCCCCAGGCAGTGGCCGGGCCAGGACACGCCGTGTGGGCCATGGGGATTCTAAGGACAGTGAGGGGAGTGGGAGAGAGGACTCGAGCCAAGGTGACAAGGAGCAATCTGATTTTTAGCTTAGGGGATGTTCCGACAGCTGTGGAAGAGGGATTGGGGTTGGGATGGAGGGGAGTTAGGACTGGCTGTGAGGAATGAAGGGGGTCAGGGGTTGCCAGAGGAGCTGGAGAGAAGAACACAGATTTGGGGACATTAATGAGGCCAAGCCAGGCAATGCAAAGGGCAAGAAGAGCAAGGGGGAGGTCACAGGCGTTCAGATCCCTGGGGACTGGAAAGGTGGGCAGGCAGAGCCCACAGGCAAATAGCAGCCCATCTGGGGAGCCCGAGGCCAGGTGCCTGCCTCAGCACTTGCCCTTAGCAACTCTGTGAGAAGCAGACAGAGCTGCCCCTTCTTTTTTTTTTTTTTTTTTTTAAGACGGAGTCTCGCTCTGTCACCCAGGCTGAAGTGCAGTGGCGTGATTTTGAATTTTTTGTGATTTTAGTAGAGATGGGGTTTCACTGTGTTAGCCAGGATGGTCTCAATTTCCTGACTTCGTGATCCGCCCACCTTGGCCTCCCAAAGTGCTGGGATTACAGGCATGAGTCAGCACGCCCGGCCAAGCTGCCCCTTCTTTAAGAGCTTCACCATAGCTCATGCCTGGAATCCCAGCACTTTCGAAAAGAGCTTTACCGCTCCCTGCTGGAGAAGCCTGGTAACAACCACCCAAGGCCATGGGGACTGCAGGGTGAGTGGCATGCCCTGGAGCCATGCAGTCATAGCCTGCACCTCTGTCAGAGGCAGCCCTGTCTAGGATTTGGTGGCCGAGGGCCCCTGTCCTGAGGGCCACTCTGGAGAGCATGTCAGTGCCAGCAATCATAACTTATGGAGCATTTGCTAAGTACCAGTCACTATGCTAAGTCCTCTATGCAGATGGTCTCAGCTCATCCTCAATACTTTCCACTATCCTATCCCTATTTCTACAGGTGGGGAAATGAAGGCACGGACACCTTGGGTAGAATCACCAGTAAATGACCAAGATTAGATTCAAATCCAGGCAATATAACCCCAGAGTCAGTGTTCTAGTAACTTCCCTGGCCCCTTGCCTTTCTATATGCTCAGGTCTGAGTGGTCCTTCCTATGCAAACAGTACTTCTTAGCAAATGAAAGTGCTTTCCTGCTGTACATTAGGTCAGCATTTCCCAAATGTGGTTGTGGACTCTCTGCATCAGGATTACCAGGGCTGAACCAGATTTGGGACCTGGGAATCTGCATGTCTAATAAGGACCACAACCTCCCCACCACCCCCCCAGTCCTCCCAGCTGTCCCCAGGGCCTCCACAACAGAGAGGAAGTCCCATTTCACAGATGTAAAGACCAAGGCAGAGCAAGAACGATGATGAGACACTGGCTCAGAGTCCTGCCCACCCCTCCCCAGCTGCCTGAACCTTTTCACGCTGAAGTCGCTGCAAGTCCTCCTCGTGGGCCGCCCGCTGCTCCCGCAGAGAGGCCTGGGCCTCCCGCTCAGCCTGCACCAGCTTCTGGGCCATCAGCTCCTTGTCTAGACTGGCTTTCTCCTGTGTAGCTATTATTTGCTGCCGTAGGCCCGCCAACTCCCCTGCACGAGAGGAATGGGGGAAAGGGCAGGGTTGGGTTGAAACTTTTCCTTGGGCCAGCAGACTTAGGCCAGGTGAGCCACATGGGCAAAATCCCAGAGGCAGAGGGCCTGCCTGGCATCTAGTTTGGGTCCTCTTGAAGAAGTGGCTTGCCCTCTCTGGGCCTCAGTTTCCCTATCTGCTACATGGGCCCACTGGCCCTGACCCCTTTCCTGCCTACCTTGAATGGCATTAAAGGCATAAAATGACTGATGAGAAGGCCTCCCAAATGGGACGGATGTCAAAGATATTAACAACCCTAGGCCAGACGCCATGGCTCATGCGTGTAATCGCAGCATTTTGGGAAGCTGCGGCAGGTGGATCACCTTAGGTCAGGAGTTCAAGACCAGCCTGTCCAATGTGGTGAAACCCTGTCTCTATTAAAAATACAACAATTAGCTGGGCATGGTGGCGGACGTATGTAGTCCCAGCTACTTGGGAGGCTGAGGCAGGAGAATTGCTTGAACCCAAGAGGCAGAAGTTGCAGTGAGCTGAGATCACACCACTGTACTCCAGCCTGGGTGACAAGAGTGAGACTGTCTCAAAAAAACAAACAGGCCAGGCGCAGTGGCTCATGCCTGTAATCCCAGCACTTTGGGAGGCTGGGACAGGTGAATCACCTTAGGTCAGGAGTTCGAGACCAGCCTGGCCAACATGGCGAAACCCTGTCTCTACTAAAAATACAATTAGCTGGGCCTCCCGTTGGGCCCAGAGAAGAGGCCCAGACACAGAGATGCATTCGAGAAGGGGCCTTCAGAGCTCAGAACCCAGGAGCAGAGGCCTCCAGCAAGACCAGGGTGAGCTGAGGGGCTTTCCAGAGAACAGGTCCAGGAGAGAACCCCCTGTAGCCCACCTGCCGGGGAGAGAGAGAATGGAGAACTCCCAGGCCAAGGCAGCTCCACCTAACCACAGCACCTTGTCCTTCTCTTTCATTGCACCAGTTGCACTAAGGAGTTCGTGTTAACCTTTTGTCTGAACTCCCCCCAATGAGACCACAAACATCTTTTATGTGTCTTATTCGAGGAGTATCATATACCTGGTTCAGCCTCAAAGCCCTCATGCCTAGTACTATTCCTGACACATAGTAAATGTTTGATAAATAGATTCACTGAATTAATAATGAACAAAAAAAGGTTAGGAGACACAGGAACACATAAAGATGTACATGTAATTGTTTTCTAAATTTTGTGTTTTTTAAAAACTTTTCTACAGCAAGAATGTATTCAAAAAGAGAAAATCAAGGGCGAGCCAGATAGAGGCCAAGTGAAAGGCTTGGATAATAGAAATAGTAAAGACTAGCTGGCTTCGTTGGATTTGACTATAACCAGAAGCTCCTAAATAGCCTCCTCTAGAAGAAAAGTTAGGAGAGACAACTCAAGCCAGATCCGAGGCCCACTGAGACAACTACTGCCTACCATGCTGGTGGAAATAGAAACCATTTAAGCACACCTGTTTCATCAACGTGGCAATTTGTTTAAACTGCCTTGAAACTCCCTTTATCCTCACCCATTTCTGGAAATAGGTCATGAGGAAGTAATTGGTGATTCAAGCAGTTTTATGCACAAAGACTTTCACTGTCACATTATCTTAAATACTAAAAAATGAGAAACCCCTTAAGCGCCCACACAATAGGGAAATGGTTAATGATGCTTATCTTTAAAATATGGAATTTTATACATTTAATGAACATAAAAAACATATAAAGCATGTTTCTCAAGGATTTTTAGCATGGGAAAAACACAGGCTATGATGTTAATTGAAAAAAGTAGATTAGGCCGGGCACAGTGGCTCACACCTGTAATCCCAGCACTTCGGGAGGCCAAGGCGGGTGGATTACCTGAGGTCAGGGGTTTAAAACCAGCCAGGCCAACATAGCAAAACCCATCTCTACTAAAAATATAAAATTAGCTGGGCGTGGTGGCACATGCCTGTAATGCCAGCTACTTGGGAGGCTGAGGCAGGAGAATCACTTGAACCCAGGAGGCAGAGGTTGCAGTGAGCCAAGATCACGCCACTGCACTCCAGCCTGGGCAACAAGGCAAAATTCTGTCTCAAAAAAAAAAAAAAAAAAAAAAAAAAAAAAAAATATATATATATATATATATATATATATATATATATGTATATATATAGCCAGGCACCATGGTTCATGCCTGTAATCTCAACACTTTGGGAAGTTGAGGTTGGCAGATCACTTAAGCCCAGGAGTTCAAGACCAGCCTGGACAACATGGTGAAACCCCCTCTCTACAAAAAATACGAAGATTGGCCAGGCATGGTGGCATATGCCTGTAGTCCCAGCTACTTGGGAGGCTAAGGCGGGAGAATTGCTTGAGCCCAGGAAGTGGAGGTTTCAGTGAGCTGAGATCATGCCACTACACTCCAACCTGGGTGACAGAGCAAGACTCTGTCTCAAATAAATAAATAAATAAGTATACATACGCATAGGAAGAAGCTTGGAGGAAATACTCCAGAATACTAAAGCGAGATTGGATAGACACAGCTTCAAATTTTGAACAGTTATCTTTAGCTTTATGACCTTAGGCTCAAATCTCTTGTCTTCTCTGCATCCCAGTTCTGATTTTTGTTTCATTTTTTTCCGAAAAACAGTTAAAAAATACTATAAAACTTAAATTCTAGGCTGGATGCAATGGCGTGTACCTCTAATCTCAGCACTTTGGGAGGCCGAGGTCAAAGATTGCTTGAGCCCAGGAGTTCAAGACCAGCCTGGGCAACATAGCGAGACCTTGTCTCTACAAATAATTGTGAAAGTTTAAATTTTAACTCCCCCAAACATTGACATCAAAGTGTCTATGATTTGGGGAATTCCTGTGAGTCCTTCATTGGTCCTTCCAGGCATTAGCTACGCACCTATGGTATGCCTACCCCTATAAAAATATATAAAACAGTGCCCCAGTCTTGGAACTGAAGTGTCACTTTGTCTATTTTCCCCAGGAAGAAACAGTCCTCTTGGGTCCCCCAGGAAGGGTCCCAGGAGCTGCAAGCAGGCCAGGATCAGAGTGAGCTGGGGTTTCTGCCTTCCTGGGTTCCTGAAGTACCTGAAGGGCTGCAGCAGCTGGGCTCCAGAAAGGAGATCAAGGGCCAGCAGGGGAGGCAACGAAATCGGGGAACCGGGGAGGATCAGCCTCCTGAGAGCTGCCAGGTAACCTAGGAGATCTGGGAAGAAGGGTATGGAATGACCTACCACAGAGGAGGTGAAAGACCCCCCCTCCTACCATGCACCCCATTCTGGTGCATGTACCTGTAGTCCCAGCTGCTTGGGAGGCTGAGGCAGGGGTGATCCCTTGAGCCCAGGAGGTCAAGGCTGCAATAAGCTATGTTCAGGCCACTGCACTCCAGCCTGGGTGACAGAGTGTTTGCTCCCCTCTGTGCCCTGAAGATGTCAAGCACTCAGTCTGTGGGTCATTGGGCTATTCCCCTAGCCTACATCACAAGCATTTAAGTCTTGTTTCCAGGCCGGGCATGGTGGCTCACGCCTGTTAATCCCAGCACTTTTGGAGGCCGAAGCAGGCAGATCACCTGAGGTCAAGACCAGCCTGGCCAACATGGTAAAACCCTGTCTCTACTAAAAATATAAAATTAGCCGGGTGTGGTGGCACATGCCTGTAATCCCAGCTACTCAGGAGGCTGAGGCAGGAGAATAGCTTGAACGGGGGAGGTGGAGGTTGAAGTGAGCTGAGATCGTGCCATTACACTCCAACCTGGGCGATGAGAGCAAAACTCCGTCTCAAAAAAATAAAAATAAAATAAAAATAAGTCTTGTTTCCAGAGTGGCCCCACGGTATGTCAATGGGTGCAGGGGGGAGGGAGGAGGTGCCAGGTTCTGTATAGAGATAATATTGGGACATGCTGAGTTGAACAAAGCTGAAACAGGTTTCTGTATGCTGGGATGTCCTGGAAGCAGTTTACTGGCTGCTGAGCCTTTGTAAGATTTTGCAAGATATGATTAGAGCCCAGGAGCCGTGGCTCGTGCCTGTAATCCCAGCACTTTGGGAGGCTGAGGCAGGAGGACTGCTTGAGCCCAGGAGTTTGAGATCAAGGCAACATGGTGAAACTCCGTCCCCACAAAAAATACAAAATTTAGCTGGATGTGGTGGCACATGTCTGTGGCCCCAGCTACTCCAGATACTGAGATGCGAGGATCCCCTGAGCATGGGGTCAAGACTGCAGTGAGCCAAGCACATACCACTGTGCCCCAGCCTGGGTAACAGAGTAAAACCCTGTCTCAAAAAAATAAATAAATAAAAATAAAAAATAAATAAAAAAATTTAAAAAGATATGGTTAGAGTATATCGCCTTTCTCAAACTTATTTGACCACAAGATCTTCTTTTATTTATCTATAAGATTTTTTTTTTTTTGTGAGACAGTCTTGCTCTATCGCCCAGGCTGGAGTGCAGTGGCGCAATCTTGGCTCACTGCAAGCTCCACCTCCCAGGTTCACGCCATTCTCCTGCTTCAGCCTCCCCAGTAGCTGGGACTACAGGCACCTGTCACCATGCCCGGCTAATTTTTTTGTATTTTTATTAGAGACAGGGTTTCACCATGTTAGCTAGGATGGTCTCAATCTCCTGACCTCATGATCTGCCCGCCTCGGCCTCCCAAAGTGCTGGGATTACAGGTGTGAGCCACTGCACCCAGCCTGGTAAGATTTATTTTTAACAGCTTCAGTGAGGTATAATTGGCATACACTTGCACATACTTTAAGTGTACAATTTAATGTTTTGACATATGTACACACCCACAAAACCATCCCCACAATCAAGAAAGCAAACATAGCCATTTCCTCATGCCCTTTCTCATCCAACCATTTCCTCATGCCCTTTCTCATCCTCCCTCCCACTAGTCTATCCCCAGGCAACCACCAACTATCACTATAGATTTGTTTGTATTTCGTGGAATTTTACACAAATGAAATTGTAGTGTACGTTCTTTCTGTTGGGCTTCGTTCACTCCACATGACTATTTGAGATTCATCTAAGTCGGGCGCGGTGGCTCAGCCTGTAATCCCAGCACTTTGGGAGGCTGAGGCGCGTGGATCACCTGAGGTCAGGAGTTCGAGACCAGCTTGGCCAACCTGGTGAAACCCCATCTCTACTAAAAATATAAACATTAGCTGGGCATGGTGGCAGGTGCCTGTAATCCCAGCTACTCGGGAGGCTGAGGCAGGAGAATCACTTGAACCTGGGAGGCGGAGGTTGCAGTGAGCTGAGATGCACTCCAACCTGGAGAACACAGAAAGACTCTGTCTCCAAAAAAAAAAAAAAAAAAGGAGAGAGAGAAAGAAAGAAAAAGAAATTCATGTATTGTGTGTATCAACATGTTGTTCTTTTGGTTGCTCAGTAATATTTCCATTCTATGGATATACCATAATATACCACTTTTTTTTTTTGACATGGAGTCTTGCCCTATTGCCCAGGCTGGAGTGCAGGGGTGTGATCTTGGGTCACTGCAACCTCCACCTCCTGGGTTCAAGTGATCCTCCCACCTCAGCCTCCTGAGTCGCTGGGATTACACGCATGCACCACCACGCCCAGCTAATTTTTGTATTTTTAGTAGAGACAGGGTTTCACCATGTTGGCCAGGCTGGTCCTGAACTCCTAATCTCGTGTGATCCACCCACTTAGGCCTTTATTTTTTTTTTTCAAGTGACAGAGTGAGACTTGTCACTTGAAGTGACAGGCTGGAGTGCAGTGGTGTGATCATGGCTTACTGCAACCTCCGCCTCCCGGGTTCAAGCGATTCTCTTGCCTCAACCTCTCAAATAGCTGGGATTACAGACATGAGCCACCATGCCTAGCTAATTTTGTATTTTTAGCAGAGACAGAATTTCACCATGTTGGCCAGGCTGGTCATGAATTCCTGACTTCAAGTGATCCACCTGCCCCTCAGCCTCCCAAAATTCTGGGATTGCAGGTGTGAACCACCACACCTGGCCAAAACCTCCTCTTTTTAAGGAGGCTCATGAAGGATTCTTGTTCTTTGAAATATCCCTTGGAGGACACAAGAAGGGGACCATCACACACCGGGGACTGTTGTGGGGTGGGGGGAGGGGGGAGGGATAGCATTAGGAGATATACCTAATGCTAAATGACGAGTTAATGGGTGCAGCACACCAGCATGGCACATGTATACATATGTAACAAACCTGCACGTTGTGCACATGTACCCTATAACTTAAAGTATAATAATAATAAAATTTAAAAAAAAAATAAATTTTATTGTGTATACTTAAGGTATGCCACATGTTTATAAATATATGTATAAATATATAGAACTAAACATATATATTTAGTAAATATACGTATTTACTATACATATTCACTATAGTATAGCATGCCATCTCTCTTGCTCCCTCTCATGCAGTGTGACACACCTGCTTCCTCTGTGCCTTCCACCATGAGTGGAAGCTCCCTGAAGCCCCACCAGCAGCAAATGCTGGTGCTATGCTTCTTGCACAGCCTACAGAACCATGAACCAAATAAAATTATTTTCTTTATAAATTAAAAAAAAAAAAAAGAAATATCCCTTGGAAAATCCCATTAAGGCTGGGCATGGTGGCTGATGCCTGTAATCCCAGCACTTTGGGAGGCCATACACACACACACAAAGGAAAATCCTATTTAAAGGGGATCTTCTCAATTTTCCAGGCTCTCATTCCACTCCCATAGGGAAGTGTGGTTCTTTGGGTAGGCCATGCCTTCTCTGGGCTTCAATTTCCTCACCCCTCAAAATGTGGGAGTACCTGTGCTACCTTCTAGGGGCACTAGAAGAATTAAGTAAGATGATGCCTGAAGTGCTGGGACCCTAGTAAGTGTGTAATAACTGGTCTCCAGTTCACCTGGAGCATTGAGGTTCACCTGGGAACCAGGATGGAGCTCCTCAGCCGTGGTGTCCTTGTCCTTGACAGGGCTCCGGATATCAATCCACCCTCGGTCACCAGGCAGACATGGTGCAGCCAGCAGAGCCTTGCTGCCGCTTGGCCAGCCGTGGCCAGCCACTGGGAGGCAGGCACCCCAAGGAGGCAGGTGTCCCACACATCAGGCCACAGGAGGCTCCGCCAGAGCCCAGCCCAGGAGGACATGGGGACAGCTCTCAGGAAGCAATGCCCCCAATGTCCATCGTGGCTCCAGAGGAAAAGACAGCCAACCCCTTCCTGCCATCCACGCCTGGACCTAAAAAACCAAAAGGAGGGTAAGTCATCCTCCAGTGCCATCATCCCCTGCCCCCAACAAGGATGCTCTTCTGCTGAGTTTCAGGTGAGGTGAATTCTAGTCCAGACTGCTCCTGACCTGGTAGAGGACCTTGGGCAAGTCATGCTCCCCTGGGTCTCAATTTCCCCATCTGTGTAATGGCTGAAATACCAGAATTCTTGGTTCTGTGAGCCTGTATACATGAGGATGTGGGGAAATAAGGAGCCCCCTGAGATGAGAAGGCCAAGGGGATGAGGCTGGGGTGGAACTGAGTGTCCTGGGGGCTGAGAGGGGAGGGCAGGGAGGCAAACCTTCAGCTGAGTGCTTCCCCCACCTGGGGGTTTCTCTTCTATTCAGGAGTGAGGCTGTGGAGACCCAGCCAGCACCGGGGCCTCTTCCTCCACCAGTAAGTAGGGCCATAGTGGGAATGGGGATGGGCTGTGTAGGGGAAGGGCAGGGGGGATGAGGAGGAGGAAGAGGGCAGAGACAGATATGGCACGTCAAACCCCTATTTGGAGTCAAACCAAGGAAGGTGTGTGTGGCTGTGTGTTAAAGTGCACATGGACGCGCACACGTGTGTGTGTGTGTGTGCGCCTGTGTGTATGCATGTGTGTGTATTCTGGGTGGGCGTCAAGAATGCTCTTACACTCTGGAGCCCTTGGGTTCATCCCAGGTGGTGGCCTGTTCCACATTAGCATGGATTTCTTCCACCCATTTGCCCTCGGCCACAGCCACACAATCCAAAGCATCCCTGAACACCTGGGAGGCTTCCCCGACCCCTCCCAGCCACCCTTCCCTCCCCCAGCTCTGCCACTTCCTAGTTCTTTGACCTGACCGGGCAACCTGCAAATACACAGTCACTAGCACCTGCCCTGTCTCATCCTGCTCTGTTCATTGGCAAAACCCCACCCTGGCTAAACCCACCCAGCCTTGTACCCATGTTGAGCAACTCAATGCGGTTGGAGAACATCTTGTCTTATTGATGGGTTTCACTTTCAAGCATTAACCACTCATGTCAGATGCTGCCTGCAAGTCTCACTTTTCCTTGGCCACACCGCCCTCTCCTCTGCTCCAGGTCATCATTTCACAACAGCATCCCCCACACCCCTCATGTCACTCATGTGTCACTGACAAACAGAAGCATCAGATGAGAAGAAGCATCCCCAAACCCACCACCCTCCCTGCCTTGATTTGGCTGCAATGGGAGCTGTGAAGATGGGCCCCTGCTCCCATGGCTGTCTCCCCATTTATTCATTAGCTCTTGTCCCCTCCCCCCATCACATGATCCCTCTCTGCATTACTACAGGACAATTCCATCAGCATACAAACACGGCTTAGCCTCCACAATATCAAAAGCTGCCTTTCTTTCTTTTTTTCCTTTTTTTTGAGACAGAGTCTCTGTTGCCCAGGCTGGAGTGCAGTGGTGTGATCACGGCTCACTGCAACCTCCACCTCCCGGGTTCAAGCTAGTCTCAGCCTCCCGAGTAGCTGGGACTACAGGCGTGCACAACCATACCTGGGGTCAAAAGCCGTCTTTCTTTGCTCCTCTTTGCAGCCCCATCCCTCAATAATTGTCCCCCTCACCTCCTCCGCTTGTCTTTTCTCAACACATCCCCATATAAGAGCTTTTATCGGGATCTCCATAATCTCCATCTGGCTTATCAAATGGAAGAGCTCTGTCCTTACAGAGCCCACCTCAAAACAGCAGAAGACACAGTGGCTCCCTCTCTCCTTCTCAATGCTGCCTTCTCCAGGCTCCGTGACAGCCCTACCTTGGTTCTCCTCCCATGTCACTAGCAACTCCTTCCCAGTCTCCCTCCCTAGTTCCTCCTCATCTTCTCCACCCTCGGGGCTCCACCCTCTGCTCTCCCATCTCCATTCTCTCCCTGGATGATCTCATTCAGTCCCTCTGATGATTCCCAAATCCGTATCTTCAGGCGAGACTTTGCCTTTTTTTTTTTCTTTTAAATTGGCAGAGTCTCTGTTGCCCAGGCTGAAGTGCAGTGGTACAATCTCAGCTCACTGCAACCTGTCTCTGAGGTTCAAGCAATTCTCTTGCCTCAGCCTCCCGAGTACGTGGGATTACAGGCATGCACCACCTCACCCGGCTAATTTCTGTATTTTTAGTAAAGATGGGGTTTCACCATATTGGCCAGGCTGCTCTCGAACTCCTTACCTCAGGTGATCCGCCCGCCTCGGCCTCCCAAAGTGCTGGGATTACGGGTGTGAGCCACCACACCCAGCCATAGACCTTGCCTTTAAATTCCATGTTCATATATCCGATGGCCTACTTGAATTTCCTCTGGCTGGCTAATTCACTTCTCAAACATGACCACAGCAGTCTTCTTCAGCCCAGCAAATGACACTGCCTTTCTCACCCGAGGGGCTCATGCAACCCAGCTCAAAATCACCTCTGATTCCTCCTTTCCCCTCTATAATCCTTTCACATGGAGACAAGCCCTGTTTAGTGCTACCTACAAAATAAATCCTGAATCCGTCCCTTCCTTCCACCCCCTCTTTCATTACCCTAGTCCAAGCCTCATCTTCTTAGAAGAAGATCCAAAATCTTCACCAAGAGCCATAAAGCCCTGTGTCTAGCCACTCTGGTCTAACTTCCAGCCCTTGAATATGCTAAGCCTAGTCTCTCCAAGGGCCTTTGAGTGTGCCTGTGCCTGAACTCCTCCCCATAGACAGGCTTATGGCTCTCTTGAGTCATTCACTTTCAATTTTGACATCAGTTTTTCCACAAGGCCTTCCCTGGCCAGCCGATCTCAAGGAGCCTGTCAGCCACACTCAGCCTATCACATTGCCCTGTTTTATTGTCTTTGTAGTACTTTCTCCCTCTGACATTATCTTTAAGTTGTCAACCTATTCATCATCTAGAACGCAAGCTCCCTGAGGGCAGCCTCGCTAGTTGACTTACTTCTCTATGCTTTGTGCCTCAAACAATGCCCAGCATGTGGTAAGTACTCAACAGGAATGTGTTGAATAAATGAATGGATGGGAATAACATGAGGTACCTCTCTGGACTAGTGAGAAGTCAGATGAAAAATAAGAACTAGGCCGGGCGCAGTGGCTTATGCCTGTAATCCCAGCACTTTGGGAGGCCAAGGCAAGTGGATCACCTGAGGGCAGGGGTTCAAGACCAGCCTGGCCAAAATACAAAAATTAGCAGGGCATGGTGGCGTGCACCTGTAGTCCCAGCTACTTGGGAGGCTGAGGCAGGAGAATCACTTGAACCTGTGAGGCAGAGGATGCAGTGAGCCAAGATAGCACCACTGCACTTCAGCCTGAGCAACAGAGCAAGACTCTGTCTTGGAAAAAAAAAAAAAAAGAGAGCGTATGGTGGCTCACGCTTGTAATCCCAGTACTTTGGGAGGCTGAGGCGGGCAGATCACAAGGTCAGGAGAGCGAGACGATCCTGGCTAACAAGGTGAAACCACATCTCTACTAAAAATACAAAAAAATTAGCCAGGCATGGTGGTGGGCACCTGTAGTCCCAGCTACTTGGGTGGCTGAGGCAGGAGAATGGCGTGAACCCAGGAGGCAGAGCTTCCAGTGAGCTGAGATCATGCCACTGCACTCCGGCCTGGGCGACCGAGCGACACTCCGTCTCAAAAAAAAAAAGAGAGAGAGAGAAATAAGAACTATTCTTTGCCTGTGTGTTTCTGCCTTTTACCCCATCCCTACCCCATGCACAGCGTGGGCTGGATACCATGGGGGAGAAGAGGAGAAGGCACAATTTGGCTCTGCAAGTACATACTGAGTGTCTGTAGCATACCAGGCCCAGTGCTTGGAGGGAAAAGACAAGGAAAGCCAGGGAGGGCCCCTGCTCCCTGCTCTGGAGGATGCAGCTGAGCTGGTGGCACCACAAGAGATGAGAGGTCCTGGACAGGAAGTCCTGCAGGCACTCAGAGGAGCCCTGGGGCCAGCAGGTAGCTTTCTGGAAAGGGAGGACTGATATTAGGCCATACAGAGGGAACAGAATACAGACAGAACCAGGGAGTAGAAAGGGCAACCAGGGCCAAGTGCAGTGAGTGGCTCACGCCTGTAATCCCAACACTTTAGGAGGCTGAGGTGGGTGGATCACCTGAGATCAGTAGTTCGAGACCAACCTGGTCAGTATGGTGAAACCCCGTCTCTGTTAAAAACACAAAAAATGGCCAGGATCAGTGACTTATGCTTGTAATCCCAGCACTTTGGGAGGCCGAGGCAGGCAGATCACCTGAGGTCAGGAGTTCGAGACCAGCTTGGCCAACATGGGGGAAAAAACCCCGTCTCTACTAGAAATACAAAAAAATTAGCCAGGCATGGTGGCACATGCCTGTAATCCCAGCTACTCAGGAGAGAATCGTTTGAACCCGGGAGGTAGAGGTTGCAGTGAGCCAAGATCGCGCCATCGCACTCCAGCCTGAGGAACAAGAGCAAGACTTTGTCTCCAAAAAAAAAAAACCCACAAAAAAATTAGCTGCGCGTGGTGGCCGGCACCTGTAGTCCCAGCTACTCGGGAGACTGAGGCAGGAGAATCATTTGAACCCAGGAGGCGGAAGCTGCAGTGAGCCGAGATCGTGCCATTGCATTCTAGCCTAGGCAGCGAGTGAAACTCCGTCTCAAAAAACAAAAAAAAAAAGCAAAGAAAAGAAAGGGCAGCCAGGCAGCAGATCCATCACAAGGAAAGTAACAGAGATGGGAAGGAAGGTGAATGAAGAGTGACGATGGAGAGGGCCATCATCTGGGCCTCGTGGGACAAGCATATTGGATATGATGGACAGAGTGGCTGAAAAGCTAGGCTGGCTGTGATATGAAGCCTCCAGAATGTGAGGCAGGCTCACCGTGTACTGGTTACCAACTTGTCTTGAGTCCAATGAGGCAGAATACCCACGCATACATGTTATATAAAGCGAGTTTATTACTAAAGATGGGCAGCAAAGGACAACAGAAGCCTAGGACCCACTGTGAGCCTGGCCCCCAAGGCTCAGGAAAGCTGTCTGGGGCAGAGGGAGTCTTGTCTGCACGTGCCGCACTTGTTGAGGGACCCCACAAAGCAACCCACCCTGGGTTTTCTACGTCAAGGTGACATGATTTGCTGGGCTAAAGCCTTGAAGGCCATCCTATTTCTAGAGCTCAGGGAGTGGGACAGATCCTGGGGTGTTCCAGCCAGTCCCTCCCTATCTTAGGATATTGCATTCCCACCACATTCTTTTTTTTTTTTTTTCGAGATGCAGTCTCTCTCTGTTGCCCAGGCTGGAGTGCTGTAGTGGTGGGATCTCAGCTCACTGCAACCTCCGCCTCCCGGGTTCCAGTGAGTTTCATGCCTCAGACTCCCCAGTAGCTGGGATTACAGGCATATGTCACCATACCTGGATAATTTTCGTATTTTTAGTAGAGATGGGGGTTTCACCATGTTGGCCATGCTGGTCTTGAACTCCTGACATCGGGTGATCCACCCGCCTCAGCCTCCCAAAGTACTGGGACTACAGTACTGGGATTACTGACTAATGTCCAGTAATTACTGGGTAAGCGTCCCAAAGTACTGGGATTACAGGCATGAGCCACCTACTGCACCCTGACCAAGCTCTTTTTTCTACAGCCTAGTGACCACAAGTGACATGAGAGGATGGAGTCTGAACGTGGTTTCACAGAGTCACAGGCTGGCCACCTCAGTGGGTTGCAGAGAGACTCAGGCAGACAGACACAGGGAGACACATGTAAGAGTTAGATACCCACTCAGGCACACACATTCCCCGTCGCCCCGCTGGCCCTCAGCTCCTGCCCACCTGGCTGGCCCGGAGCTCGCTCTCAGTGGCCTGCAGGCTCCTCTCCAGTGTGGCCACCTGGTCCAGCGTGGCCCGGCGCTCCCGTTCACTGTGCCGCACACTCTCCTGCTGCGGCGCCAGCTCCGCCTGGACCCCGCTCAGCCGCCCATCCACACTGCGCCGGGCTGCAGCCACCACCCACCCCGTCAGGCATGGCCAAGCACAGCCCCGAGACCCAAACCAGGTCACAAAATGTCCAGCCTGCACTCCACCAAGTGCAGGGCCAGACTGTCTGCACACTTTATAGTGTGCGGATCTGCACACAGGTGAGGCTGTCCAAGGAGGGTCCTCTTGGAGACAGCCCAATTGCTTCAAGCAATTCTCCGACCTCAGCCTCCTGAGTAGCTGGGATTATAGGTGCTCACCACCATGCCTGGCTAATTTTTGTAGTTTTAGTAGAGACGGGGTTTCCCCATGTTGGTCGGGCTGGTCTCCAACTCCTGACCTCAGGCGATTTGCCTGCCTCGGCCTCCCAAAGTACTGGGATTACAGGCGTGAGCCACCGTGCCTGGCCTGTTTTAAGGATACAAATTTCACATGTGCTTAAAAGAGTGCCTGACACATCTCCCCAAGGGCCTTCAGAAACAAGAATAATATGCTCCACCAGTCTACTAAACATCATCATCGATCTCGTCCCAGAGAGGTAAGCAGCGCAGTGGTGAAGAGGTTAACTCTGAAGGCAGAATGTCTGGGTTCAAATCCTGGCTCTTCTGCTAACTAGCTGTGTGACCTGGGGCAAGTGACATGGCTTCCCTGTGCCTCAGTTTACCACCCACAAAATGGAGATAACAGCTTCTATGTCATAGAGTTATCATGGAGTTAAATGAGAGAACTGAATTGCTTAAAATGGTATCTGGCACTTAGTGAAATTAGTAAGGATATTATTATTATCATAACTAAATTTTAAAAATACTATTACTAATATTACCACTGTTATTTTAACTATTGTTATTATCATCCAAGTTCTACCTTTTAACTAGTTCTCTGACCCCAGGTAAGTGACCACACATCCCTGAGCCCCAATTTCCTGAAATGGGTCTGGTTAGAAAACCTGACATCAGAGGAGTCCAGATGGTAGGAGGCCCGGGACCCAGTGGGTGCTCCCTAACCCCCCTGGGGGCACTGTCAGGGGACCCGAGGCACATTTGAAGGGCCCTGGCAGGGTAGCGAGATGCTGCTCACCTGCGCCATCCTGCACCACGTCCTCCTGCTCTTCCTCCAGCCGGTCCCGCTGGCGCCGCAGCTCCTCCTGGGCAGCCTGCAGTTTCTCCCGCTTCTGCTGCAGCTCCTTGGTCTGCTGCTGGGTCACCTGCAGGCTGTGGGCCAGGTTGCTCTTCTCCCTTCAGGACAAGGGGAGGGGGAGCAGAGGGGATGCTGGGGCTGCTCTCTCCAGAGAAGGTAGCTGGCTGCTGCTCTAGCCATGAGCTACATCCTCCTGTCTTCCAAGGCACCTGCCTCCAGGAAGCCTTCCCTGACCACCCTGTCCATGGCTGACTCATTTCACTCACACCCTCCAGCAGAAGAAGCTGGCTTTCCTTCTCCCCAGCCCGCCCACTTGGAGGCCTAGTGGAGTGGATGGAGGCACTGGTGTGATCTCCAAGCACCCTACCAGGTAGAAGAGGCCAGGCTAGGCTCCTGGGACGCACGGGCAATTGTGCCACCAGTTCTACTACACCATGTGACCAGGAAATGCCCTCTAGAACACCCCATGCCCCTCAATTCTGGGAAGCCTCATAGAGCTGAGTCTGCAGGTCCCACAGCTTCCTGCTACATAGGCACATGTTGGCCACAGCAGGGGAGGGAGGAGAAGGCAACAAATGGGACCCCAAAGACTTGCCAGGAGCTGCCACTTTCCCCACTGGTGGTAGGTGCAAAAACACTTCACGACGTGATTTTTTTTTTTTTTTGAGACAGAGTCTCGCTCTGTTGCCCAGACTGGAGTGCAATGGCGCCATCTCAGCTCACTGCAAGCTCCACCTCCTGGGATCACACCATTCTCCTGCCTCAGCCTCCTAAGTGTCTGGGACTACAGGCGCCCGCCACCATGCCCGGCTAATTTTTTTTTTTTTTTGAGATGGAGTCTCGCTCTGTCGCCCAGGCTGGAGTCAGTGATGCCATCTCGGCTCTGCAACCTCTGCCTCCCGGGTTCACACCATTCTCCTGCCTTAGTCTCCCGAGTAGCTGGGACTAAAGGCACCCGCCACCATGCCCAGCTAATTTATTATATTTTTAGTAGAGACGGGATTTCACTGTGTTAGCCAGGTTGGTCTCGATCTCCTGACATCGTGATCCGCCCGCCTCAGCCTCCCAAAGTGCTGGGGTTACAGGCGTGAGCCACTGCATCCAGCAATTTTTTTTTTTTTTTTGATGGAGTCTCACTGTGTTGCCTAGGCTGGAGTGCAGTGATACAATCTCGGCTTGCTGCAACCTTCACCTCCTGGGTTCACGCCATTCTCCTGCCTCAGCCTCCCAAGTAGCTGGGTCTACAGGCGCCCGCCACTATGCCCGGCTAATTTTTTGTATTTTTGGTAGAGACGGGGTTTCATGGTGTTGGCCAGGCTAGTCTCAAATTCCTGACCTCAAGTGATCTGCCTGCCTCGACCTCTCAAAGCACTGGGAATAGAGGCGTGAACCACCACACCCGGCCCTAATTTTTTTTATTTTTTACTTTTATTTTTATTCATTTATTTATTTTTATTTTTTATTTTTTTGAGATGGAGTCTGGCTCTGTCGCCCAGGCTGGAGTGCAGTGGCGCAATCTCGGCTCACTGCAAACTCCGCCTCCTGGGTTCACACCATTCTCCTGCCTCAGCTTCCCGAGTAGCTGGGACTACAGGTGACCGCCACTACACCCGGCTAATTTTTTGTATTTTTAGTAGAGATGGGATTTCACCGTGTTAGCCAGGATGGTCTCGATCTCCTGACCTCGTGATCCACCCGCCTCGGCTCCCAAAGTGCTGGGATTACAGGCGTGAGCCACCGCACCCGGCCTATTTATTTTCTTTAACACAGAGTTTCACTCTTGTTGCCCAGGATTGGAGTGCAATGGCGTGATCTCGGTTCACTGCAAACTCCGCCTCCTGGGTTCAAGTGATTCTCCTCCCTCAGCCTCCCAAGTAGCTGGGAGTACAGGCATGCGCCACCACGGATGGCTAATTTTGTATTTTTAGTGGAGACAGGTTTTCTCCATGTTGGTCATGCTGGTCTCGAACTCCTGACCTCAGGTGGTCCTCCCACCTTGGCCTCCCAAAGTGCTGGGATTACAGGCGTGAGCCACTGCCTGGCCAATTTTTTTTATTTTTAGTAGAGATGTCTTTTCGCCATGTTGGCCAGGCTGGTCTCAAACTCCTGACCTCAAGTTATCCACCTGCCTTGGCCTCCCAAAGTGCTGGGATTACCCACCCATGACTGCTCACCGTGCCCAGTCGACAATGTGCTGTTAAGTAAAAATAGCAGAATGCGAAATGAGATGTTTGCTGTGAACACAACTACTTAAAAAGACCTTCTCCTTTCCAGGCATGGAAAGCCTCAGTTTACTCTCACATGGACCTGAATTCCAATTCCCACCCTGCCACCCCCAGCCACACACACTGTACGAGTCTGAGCAAGTCTCTCAAGCTTACAACAACAGAGTTCCAAATTGCATGAGTTTGACAGGAAGACTAAATCACAGAGTACATAAAAAACACTCGGCCAAGAGCCTGGCACACAGTAGGTGTGCAGGAAACAGTTACTATCTCACTGTCAGGAAACACAATGGGAAGGAAAACCAGTGCCCTAAATGAATTAGGATGGGCAGATGAGGCTGTCAGAAGGTGCTGTCTTTTTATTTCTATTTTTCAAACTTTTCATTAGATGGTTACATTTATGAAGAGAAAAACCAAACAACAAAATATCAAAAACAACCTGGCAGCTAAGTGGATAATTTCTTGTCTTAAAAATCTTCAAGGTGCCAAGAACAGTGGCTCATGCCTGTAATCCAGCACTTTGGGAGGCCGAGGTGGGCGAATCACCTGAGGTCAGGAGTTCTACACCAGCCTAGCCAACATGGTGGAACCCCATCTCTACTAAATTTATAAAAATTAGCCAGGCATGGTGGCGGGCACCTGTAATCCCAGCTACCAGGGAGGCTGAGGCAAGAAAATCACTTGAACCCGGGAGGTAGAAGTTGCAGTGAGCCAAGATCGTGCCACAGGCAACAAGACTGGGGGGGAGGGAAAAAAAGAAGTGGATAATTTCTTGTCTTAAAAATCTTCAAGGTGCCTGGTGTGATGGCTCACAACTATAACCCAGTACTTTGGGAGGCCGAGACAGGTGGATCATTTGAGCTCAGGAGTTAGAGATCAGCCTGGGCATAAACCCCATCTCTACGAAAAACAGAAAAATTAGCCAGGCATGGTGGTGTGTGCCTGTAGTCCCAGCTACTCAGGAGGCTGAGGTGGGAGGATCACTTAAGCCTAGGAGATGGAGGTTGCAGTGAACTGAGATCGCACCACTACACTCCAGACTGAGTGACAGAACAAGACCCTGTCTCAAATTAAAAGAAAAAAAAATCTTCAAGGCTAGGCATGGTGGCTTATGTCTGTAATCTCAGCATTTTGGGAGGCCGAGGCAGGGGTATTGCTTGAGGCCAGGAGTTTGAGACCATCCTGAGCAACACAGCAAGACCACATCTCTACAAAAAAAAAAACTCCAAGAAATACGGTCCAGAATAGTGCTGTCAATAGAACTCTCTGAGATGACAGAAATGTTCTATGACCATGTGTGGTTGATGAATGCTTGAAATGTGGCTAGGACAACTAAAGAACTGAATTTTCTTTTTTTTTTTTTTTCAGACAGAGTCTCGATCTGTCACCCAGGTGGGAGTACAGTGGCGCAATCTCAGCTCACTGCAAACTTCGCCTCCCAGGTTCACACCATTGTCCCGCCTCAGCCTCCCAAGTAGCTGGGTCATGTCACCATGCCTGGTTAATTTTTGTATTTTTGTATTTTTAGTAGAAAATATTTTGTATTTTTAGTAGAAACAGGGTTTCACCATGTTGGACAGACTGGTCTCAAACTCCTGACCTCAAGTGATCCACCCACCTTGGCTTCCCAAAGTGCTGGGATATAGGCATGAGCCACCACACCCAGACTGAATTTTCACTTTTTCAAATTTTTAATTAAATTTTAATAGAGCCAGGCACAGTGGCTTATGCCTGTAATCCCAGCAATTTGGGAGGCTGAGGTGGGAGGAGTGTTTGAAGCTAGGAGTTCAAGACCAGCATGGGCAACATAGTGAGACCCCCATCTCTAAAAAAATTTAGAAATGTTGGGGGCTTGTCTAGCATCCTCAGGGCTGAGATCAGAGTTGCCCAGGAACCCAGGGAGGTGAGGGCTCAGAGGGAGGTGAGGGCTTAGAGGGTGGTGAGGGCACAGAGGAAGGGAGTAGAAACCTACCTCCGAAAACTATGCATGCATAGGACCTTCCCCACCGGCTCCTCCTCTAAGAATATATCCAAAGATATACCCCAGCACAGAGGAGACGGCTTGTGGACAAGGAAGTTCACTGCAGCATTGCTCATGTAAGAAATCCTGGTGACAACCTAAATGTCTATCAAAAGGGAACTGCTACTAAGTACACGATGGTACATCCTTTAAGTGGAAAACTGTGGCCAAGAAAAACCAGTGGAGAAGTTCTTCCTGGCCTGATCCAGAGCCACCTCCCAGTTATAATTAGTAGGTGAAGAAACCATCTTTAAGAACTGTGAAGATGAAATTTTACCAGGAGTATATACAAAAAAGTGTGTGTGTGTGTGTGTGTGATCTGCTTTATTTGCTTATATAAAATAACCCTGGAAGGTCACTTAAGAAACTGATAGGCCGGGAACGGTGGCTCACGCCTGTAATCCCAGCACTGTGGGAGGCCGAGGTGGGAGGATCACCTGAGGTCAGGAGTTCAAGACCAGCCTGGCCAACATGGCAAAACACCGCCTCTACTAAAAATACAAAAATTAGCTGGGTGTGGTGGCTCACGCCTGTAATCCCAGCTACTTGGGAGGCAGAGGTGGGAGAACCGCTTGAACCCAGGAGGCTGAGGTTGCAGTGAACCAAGATCATGCTACTGCACTCCAGCCTGGGAGACACAGAAAGACTCCATCTCAACAAAAAAAGAAACTGATAATTCTTCTCATGCTAACTTGGTGGCCAAAAAAAAAAAGAAAGAAAAAGGAAAAAAAATTGTACATATAAAAATAAGGTGATAATGCTGCTTGCCTCCAAGGAGGGAAAAGGAATATCTGGGGTCAGAGGTGAGAGGGAGCCATTTCACTGTGTACCCTTTTGAAATGTGAACCTTGTGAACATGTGACTTAATCAAAATATAAAAATTTAAAGGCTACTTAAAAATTTTTGTTTTTGACTTTGTTTTTTTGAGGTGGAGTCTTGCTCTGTCACCCAGGCTGGAGGACAGTGGTGTGATCTTGGCTCACTGCAACCTCCGCCTCCCGGGTTCAAGTGATTCTCCAGCCTCAGCCTCCCAAGTAGCTGGAATTATAGACGTACATCACCACACCCAGCTAGTTTTTGTATCTTTAGTAGAGACTGGCCTTAAGGCCAGGTGTGGTGGCCCATTTCTGTAATTCCAGCACTTTAGGAGGCCAAGGCAGGTGGATTGCTTGAGTCCAGGAGTTCGAGACCAGCCTGGGCAACATAGCAAGACCCTGTCTCTAAAAAAAAAAAAAATTAGCTGGGCATAGTGGTGCACACTTGTAGTCCCAGCTACTTGGGAGGCTGAGGGGGAAGGATCACTTAAGCCTGGGAGGTCAAGCCTAACATGAGTTATGATTGTGCCACTGCACTCTAGCCTGGAGACACAGAGACTGTCTCAAAAAAAAAAAAAATGTATTTTAAGTCCATAATACAGGTTAAATCCTTTCCTTTCCTGAATGAACTGTACCACTGGTTATCCAATAGTAAGGAGGGAAAGTGCCTCATTATAGAATTCTAATGAATAACAAAGGAGTGACTAAATGAGAAGCTCACAGTTTTGCAGCCTCTCATGAGTGGGTTGGATCTTGAAAAGAGAGACAGCAGGCACAGGGGCATCCTGCTGGAAGAACACATTCTACTTTTGGAGTCTTGATCAAACAAAAAAGCAAGCAGAAGAACCTGAATCTGACCTAGCTTTAGATCCAACATCCAATTTACAGGAAATACATGGGATAAAGAAACATGTTAATTGATACCATAAGGATGCAACCAGCAAAATCCAGACCATGAGAATCTCCAAGGACAACTGGCCCAGTTTCCTGAACAAGTAAGTTAAAAGGGACTTAAAGCAGGGGCCGGGCACAGTGGCTCGGGCCTGTAATCCCAGCACTTTGGGAGACCAAGGTAGGTGGATCACCTGAGGGCAAGACCAGCGTGGCCAACGTGGTGAAGCCCCCATCACTACTAAAAACACAAAAGTTAGCTGGGCGTGGTGGCGCACTCCTGTAATCCCAGCTACTCAGGGGGCTGAAGCCATAGAATTACTGAACCCAGGAGGCGGAGGTGGTAGTGAGCTGAGATTGCGCCACTGCACTCCAGCCTGGGCAACAAAGCGAAACTCCATCTCAAAAAAAAAAAAAAAAAAGAAAAAGCAAGCATTCACATTTTGTGAATGTCTGTGGATCCGGAATCAAACAAATTGTAAAGAAAAAACTAAAGCAAGACTATATGTGAACTTTTCTTTTTTTGAGACAGAGTTTCAGTCTTTCACCCAGGCTGGAGTGCACTGGTACGATCTTGGCTCACTGAAACCTCCACCTCCTAGGTTCAAGCGAGTATCGTGCCTCAGACTCCCCAGTAGCTGGGATTACAGGCATGTGTCACCATACCTGGATAATTTTCGTATTTTTAGTAGAGATGGGGGTTTCACCATGTTGGCCATGCTGGTCTTGAACTCCTGACATCGGGTGATCCGCCCGCCTCAGCCTCCCGAAGTACTGGGACTACAGTACTGGGATTACTGGCTAATGTCCAGTAATTACTGGGTAAGCCTCCCGAAGTACTGGGATTACAGGCATGAGCCACCTACTGCACCCTGACCAAGCTCTTTTTTCTACAGCCTAGTGACCACAAGTGACATGAGAGGATGGAGTCTGAACGTGGTTTCACAGAGTCACAGGCTGGCCACCTCAGTGGGTTGCAGAGAGACTCAGGCAGACAGACACAGGGAGACACACGTAAGAGTTAGACACTCACTCAGGCACACACATTCCCCGTCGCCCCGCTGGCCCTCAGCTCCTGCCCACCTGGCTGGCCCGGAGCTCACTCTCGGTGGCCTGCAGGCTCCTCTCCAGTGTGGCCACCTGGTCCAGCGTGGCCCAGCGCTCCCGCTCAATGCGCCGCACACTCTCCTGCTGCAGCGCCAGCTCCGCCTGGACCCCGCTCAGCCGCCCATCCACACTGCGCCGGGCTGCAGCCACCACCCACCCCGTCAGGCATGGCCAAGCACAGCCCCGAGACCCAAACCAGGTCACAAAATGTCCAGCCTGCACTCCACCAAGTGCAGGGCCAGACTGTCTGCACACTTCATAGTGTGCGGATCTGCACACAGGTGAGGCTGTCCAAGGAGGGTCCTCTTGGAGACAGCCCCGAGTCAGGTCATGGGGCCACGGCAAGGTCAGAGGCCAATCCCCCGGCTCCTGCCTCAACTGCCCAAAACACAGCGGAGAGAACAGGGACCCCGAGGATCAGACTCACCTTCCTCACTCTCAGCCACCGCCTTCTGCAAGCTGCCTGGCCCTCGAGGTTACGCTGTCTGTCTCAGCCTCCATCTCGGCCAGCTGGTGATTCAGGGCACTGGTCTGGGTCCGAAGTTCGTGCTGCAGCCCCAACATGGGGGAACAAAGGAAGACCCCTGCTCTGACACCCTGCAACCTCCCCAGGGCCCTCCAGGTTTCCAATCCAGCCACGCACACCCAGGCTTACCCATTCTCTCTGGGCACTCCGCAGCTCCTGCAGGAATTCCCAGAGGGCCCCGCGAACTGCCTCCAGGTCCAGGTCTGGACGAGTCGGGGAGGTGGCAGGTCCTGGGGATGGTGGCTGAGACCCAGGGCTGCATTCTAAGGTGCTGGAGCTGCTGAGCCCTTTCCCGCTTCCTAGAAGAGAAGACTTGCTCAGTGATGCAGGAGCCACAGGCCACCCGACGCACCTCACTCACTCCCAAATGCATCTCACTCACTGTCATCCATGCCTTTCCCAACAGCCCTCACAATCAAGCCCAACTTCTCTGCTATAGCTTAGGGGCCTTCTTGCCCATCCCAGCTGAAACCCTCTCACCCTTTACAAACTGGCCACCCTGCATTCCCCATGTTCTAGAACATTCTTTATCCCAGCCCTAGGGCCTCTGTACATGCTGCTCCCCCTTTCCCCATGGTCTCTCTTTGACTGGCCCATCCTTTAGGGCCATCCCCCTCCCTCAGAGGCCTCTCTGGCCACATGCTGGTTTACAGTGAGCTCATCTCACCCTCAGGGAGTCTGATGTCTGACACCCAACCCTGACCATGAGCACCATGAAGACTGGGCCTCGTCTCTTCCATCCACCGCTGTTCCCAGGGCCCAGTGCAAGGGTGGGCACTGCATCACCTCAAGTCTCTCCATACTGAGTGCCTACTGTGCTAGGCACTTCATCTTCATGACAACTTCCTGACAGGTAAGGAACAATTAAGCCTCTTCCCAGGCAAGGCTGGCACAAAGCAGTTAAGTGATTTGCTTGTTCTCTTGACTGGGTGTGGTGGCTCAGGCCTGTAATCCCAGCACTGTTGGAGTCCGAGGCAAGTGGATCACTTGAGGACAAGAGTTTAAGACCAGCCTGGCCAACATGGTAAAACCCTGTGTCTACTGAAAATACAAAAATTGGCCAAACGCAGTGTCTCAAGCGTGTAATCCCAGCACTCTGGGAGGCCGAGGTGGGCAGATCACCTGAGGCCAGGAGTTCGAGACTAGCCTGGCCAACATAGTGAAACCCCATCTCTACTAGTAAAACACAAAAATTAGCTGGGCATGGTGGCACGCGCCTGTAATCCCAGCTACTCCAGACGCTGAGGTTGGAGAATTGCTTAAAACCAGGAAGCAGAGCTTGCAGTGAGCCGACATAGAACCACTGCACTCCAGCCTGGGCGACAGAGCAAGACTCCGTCTAAAAAAAGAAGAAAGAAAAGACTGGGAACAGTGGCTTACGCCTGTAACCGCAGCACTTTGGGAGGCCGAGGTGGGCAGATCACGAGGTCAGCAGTTCGAGACCAGCCTGGCCAACACGGTGAAACCCTGTCTCTACTAAAAATCCAAAAATTAGGTGCGGTGGCGGGTGCCTGTAATCCCAGCTACTCAGGAGGCTGAGGCAGGAGAATTGTTGGAACTGGGACCCAGGAGGCAGAGGTCGCAGTGAGCTGACACTGCACCATTGTACTCCAGCCTCGGAGACAGAGGGAGACTGTTAAAAAAAGAAGAAAGAAAAGAAAGAAAAGAAAGGAAGGGAAGGAAGGGAAGGAAGCGAAGGGAAGGAAAGGGAAGGGAAAGGAAGGAAGGAAGGAAGGAAAAAAGAAAAATTAGCTGAGCATGGTGGCCACGCTTATAGTCTCAGCTACCTGGGAGGCTGAGGTCCAGAGGCCGAGGCAGGAAAATCACGGAGACAGAGGTTGCAGTGAGCTGAGACTGTGCCACTGCACTCCAGTCTGGGCGACAGAGCGAGACTCTGTCTCAAAAAAATTTAAAAAAAGAAAAAAAAAAAGTGGGCCGGGCGTGGTGGGTCACACGTGTAATCTCAGCACTCTGGGAGGCCAAGGCGGGCAGATCACCTGAGGTCAGGAGTTCGAGACCAGGCTGGCCAACATGGTGAAACCCCATCTCTACTAAAAATACAAAAACTTAGCTAAGCGCAGTGGTGCACGCCTGTAGTCCCAGCTACTCAGGAGGCTGAGGCAGGAGAATCGCTTGAACCCAGCAGGCAGAGGTTGCAGTGAGCTGAGATCACGCCATTGCACTCCAGCATAGGCAACAGAGCGAGACTTGGGCTCACACACACACACACACACACACAAGTGATTTGGTTGTTCTCAATGCTGGGAAGTTTCGGGGCTGAGATGGAAATCCAGGCAGCCCAACTCCCTGGCAGAAAATTGTGCACTCTGCTTGGAGTGATGGCCCGGGGAGGTGGAGGGGGCAGGGCAGGTGGAACCAGGGCATTACCTGCAGGCTGGCACTGGAACTGCAGGACATGGGTCCTGCCATGAGCATCCTGCCTTGGCGGCAGAGGGACACCGAAACTGCCCCTCAGCCACCAACTTGGTCACCACCCAAAAGGCCTCGCTCAGAGGTTCCCAAAGAAGCAGGCCTGCCCCTGGGGGCCTCCAGCTCTAGAAGGTCCCATCGTCTCGGGGTAAAAGTCCTCACAGAGGCCTATAATGTCCATTGGAGCAAGCCCTTCATCCCCAACCGTCACTCCCCTGCTTGATGCTCTGGGACTGCTGGCCCCTGCTGTCCACAGGACACGGGCACCTCCACTGAGGACCTCCCCTCTCGCCCCGAGTCCCTCCCCTAGCTGCTCGCTCACATTCTCCCCTTACCCATCACCTCCTGAGGCGCCTGCTGCCCCAGCATGATCTGCCCTAGCCCGTCCCTTGGCTTTGTCCTTTTTTTTTTTTTTCCCTAAGACGGAGTCTCACTCTGTCACCCAGGATGGAGTGCAGTGGTGCGATCTCGGTTCACTGAAACCTCCGCCTCCCAGGTTCATCGGATTCTCCTGCGTCAGCCTGCCGAGTAGCTGGGACTACTGGCACCCACCACCATGCCCGGCTAATCTGTGTATTTTTAGTGGAGACGGGGTTTCACCATGTTAGCCAGGATGGTCTCGATCTCCTGTGATCTGCCTGCCTTGGCCTCCCAAAGTGCCGGGATTACAGGTGTGAGCCACTGCGCCCGGCCTCCTAATTTTTTTGTTGTTTTGGCAAAACATATATAACATAAAGTGTCCCAGTTTCACCACCTTTTTTTTAGACAGGGTCTTGCTCTGTTGCCCAGGCTGGAGCCCAGTGGCGTGCTCACAGCTAACTACAGCCTTGACTTCATGAGCTCAACAGATCTTCCCACCTCAGCCTCGCAAGTAGCTGGGACTACAGGCATGAGCCACCATGCCTAGCTAACTTTTGTTGTTGCTGTTTTTGTTTTATAGAGATGGGGTTTTCCCATGTTGCCCAGGCTGGTCTCAAACTCCCAGATTCAAGCGATCCACCCACCTCAGCCCCCCAAAGTGCTGGGATTAACAGGCATGAGCCACTGCACCCAGCCCATTTTCACCACTTTTTTTTTTTTTTTTTTTTTGAGACAGAGTTTCACTCTTGTTGCCCAGGCTGGAATGCAATGGCACAATCTCAGCTCACTGCAACCTCTGCCTCCTGGGTTCCAACGATTCTCCTCCTTCAGCCTCCTGAGTAGCTGGGATTACAGGCATGTGCCACCATGCCTGGCTAATTTTGTAATTTTAGTAGAGACAGGGTTTCTCCAAGTTGGTCAGGCTGGTCTCAAACTCCTGACCTTAGGTGATCCGCCCATCTCGGCCTCCCAAAGTGCTGGGATTACAGGTGTTGTGAGCCACCATGCCCAGGCTTTTCTTTTTCTTTCTTTTTTTTTTTTTTTGAGATGGAGTTTCGCTCTTGTTGCCCAGTCTAGAGTGCAATGGTGCGATCTCGGCTCACCACAACCTCCGCCTCCTAGGTTCAAGAGATTCTCTTGCCTCAGCCTCCTGAGTAGCTGGGATTACAGGCGTCTGCCACCACACTCGACTAATTTTTTGTAGTTTTAGTAGAGATGGGGTTTCACCATCTTGGCTAGGCTGGTGTTGAACTCCTGGCCTCAAGTGATCCCCCCGCCCCGGCCTCCCGAAGTGCTGGGATTACAAGCATGAGCCAACGTGCCCGGCCATTTTCACCATTTTTAAGTGTACAACTGAGCAGCATGAATTACATTCACACTGTTGTGCAGCCATCACCATCATCTGCTCCCAGATCATCCCGACTGGAGGTCAAGAGTTTGAGACCAGCCTGTCCAACATGGTGAAACCCCTTCTCTACTAAAAAAAAAAAAAATATATATATATATATACACACACACACACACACATTAGCCGGGTGTGCCAGGCACAGTGGCTCACATCTCCGCTGGGCTACCTGGAGCTGGAGTGATGCCAGGAGGTGGGGGTCGGCAAGGCCTCACCCAACCCGACGCCCCACCCCTAAGGCCCAGACTGGAGCCCACCATCCCTGGCTGTGTGGTCAGCACAACACTTTCTCCTTTAGTGCTCGCCACTCAAGTAGGCGGTGCAAAAACATTCCCGTGGGAGGAAATACTAGAATTTGTTTATTAATCTCTTTATTCTTTATACAAGCCTTGTAATGCCCATAGTTTATTAGTAATAACAGCTGGCATTTGAATACATAGGGCTTATCAGTGCCAGGCACTAAGTAAATTTCCAAAAAATATTAACTCTAATTACTACTCTATGAACGGATCTCACTTTAGAGAAGAGGAAACAGGCACAGAGACGCTAAGTAACTTGTCCAAGGCCACACAGTTAGTACACTGCAGAGCTGGGATTCAAAGGCAGGCACTCTAGCTCCAAAGGCTGTTTTTGTTGTTGTCGTTTTTGTAGATTTTTTGTTTGTTTGTTTTTGGAGACAGAGTCTAGCTCTATCACCCAGGCTGGAGTGCAGTGGCACAATCTCGGCTCACTGTAACCTCTGCCTCCTGGGTTCAAGTGATCCTCTTGCCTCAGCCTCTGAGTAGCTGGGATTACCGGTGAGCAACACCAGGCCCAGCTAATTTTTGTATTTTTAGTAGAGACGGGGTTTCGCCACGTTAGCCAGACTGGCCTCGAACTCCTGGCCTCAAGTGATCTGCCAGCCTTGCCCTCCCAAAGTGCTGGGATTACAGGCGTGAGCCACTGTGCCCGGCTGTTTTTGTTTCTGGTTTTTTTTTTCATAGCTTGACAGTAGCTCATGAATCACATGTACTCACAGCCCTGGGGGTTGGGGGAAGGCAGGGAGGCACACCACATGGGGCCACACGGGGGCCGCGGGCTGCACTTGGGAACACAGTGAACAGCCAGGAAGGTTAAGTGCCCACTGGTTCCAGAGGGAGCTGTGTCCAGAGGCTGTTCCCTTAACCACTAGGCAACATTGCCACCCTTGCCCATAATTTATCAATCAATCTGCACACAGTGGGGGCATGCACTAAAAAATCATTTCCTGATGGGATGCATGGTCACACAGACACAAAGCCACCCCTGCCATTCAGAGTCAACCTCTCACAGTCACCAGTTGCACTGGAAACCCATCTACTGAGCAGCTGGGTGCCAGGACCTGTGCCAGGGCCCTTCATACATGCCCGGCTGTGCTAGCCCGTCTCTCATGAACGCTCTGAGGCACAGAGATGACGTGACTTGGTCCGGGCCATACAACAGATTCATGGCGATGAAACAGCCTTTCAAGGCAGAGCGGGTAGCGTGTGGGCTTTGGAGTCAGACAGACCTAGGTGGCTGTGTGACCTTGGGTAGATCTCTCGACTTCTCTGAGGGCTCTGTAAAATGGGGCTAATGGTAGGAAGGGCGTGGTGGCTCACACCTGTAATCCCAGCACTTTGGAAGTCCGAGGCAAGTGGATCACCTGAGGTCAGGAGTTTGAGATGAGCCTGACCAACATGGTGAAATCCCGTCTCTACTAAAAATACAAAAAAATTAGCTGGGCGTGGTGGCGAGCACCTGTAATTCCAGCTACTCAGGAGGCTGAGGCAGAAGAATCGCTTGAACTCAGGCAGCAGAGGTTGCAGTGAGCTGAGATCGTGCCAGTGCACTCCAGGCTGGGGGACAGAGTGAGACTCCATTTAAAAAAATAAATAAATAAAAATAGGGCTAATGGTACCTACCCCATGGGGCTGCTGGGAGAATCAAACAAGGTCGTATCTACAGGGCCCCTCCCTACCCATTTTGTGCCGGCACACAGTAGGCCCACTGTTCTTTGGGTTGTTGTTATTATAACTGGGGAAGAGTCTCAAGGAGTGGGGGAAGGAGCAAGCCCTGGGGAGTGGCCTTTCAGAATGGCCCCAGCATTGGGGTGCCCACCTGCTTCCTGCTGGGGGGGAGGAAAGATGCACCAGCCCGCCCGCCTGCTCAGTCACCTCCTGCCACATCACCTCCAGGCTGGCCTTGCCCTTCGTCAGCCCCTGCTGGAGGCCCAGGGTCTCCCGCCTGCTCTCCTTCTCTGCCCGCTCGCCCAGCGCCAGGAGGCCCTGCAGCTCCGCCAGCTCCCGGCCCAGTCTGGTGTTCTCACTGTCCAGCATCTTCATCTGTGAGAGTGCGGGAACGGCACGGGGTTCAGCTCTGCCCCTGTACCCTCCCAGTCCTGGCCCAAGGCCACTTGGGACCTACTGCTCTAGGGACACATGTATCAAATACCACCCCATATCCACTGGGAGCCGGCCCCTAGATAACCACACTGAACTTGGGCGATGCCAGGCACTTGGGCACCAGCGGCCTGTTTACCATTTAATCAATGGGTCAAAACTACTTTCACGAGGGCGTGGGTATAATAGAAGGAGGGCTCAGCCCTTAGCAGACCAGGAGTTCACAGGCAGGAACCACAGCTCCCTGGGTTATCTTTCCCCTCTACAATGGTGATGAACATTTTTGGAGCGCTTACCATGTGTCCAGTCCTGTTCTAAGCACTTCAGTTATATTAACTCGTTTAATCTTGGTACAATGCTATATGAGGTAGGTACTAACATTATCCCTATTTAACAGATGAGAAAACTGAGCCTCAGAGTGTCAGAGTAACCTGCCCGAAGTCACACAGCCCACAGACAGCAGACTGGGATTCGATCTGAGACAACGGCAATATTCTAAGCACCTATTTCCCCACAGGAGCAGGTGGGGGTACTGCCTACCTCCCCCATGTGCTACAGCAGGGGTAACAGGAGACGCCGTAGCATGCAACATGCCCAGCAAAAGCTGGCATGCAAACGCCAGCTCCTTTCAGGGAGTCTTGTGGTTTCTCAGGAAGGGGCCTGGGTGAAGGGGGCTGTGGTATCCTTGGCTATCAGAGTATCAGAATATCTCTGGCTATCCAGTTGTGATATCTCTTTTTAGTAATTAAAAACAAATTTAATTTAAAAATTTGGGGGGGCCAGGCATGGTGGCTTACGCCTGTAATCCCAGCACTTTGGGAGGCCGAGGTGGGTAGATCACCTGACATCAGGAGTTCGAGACCAGCCTAGCTAACATGGTGAAACCCCGTCACTACTAAAAATACAAAAAAATTAGCCAGGTGTGGTGGCGGGCATCTGTAATCCCAGCTACTCAGGAGGCTGAGTCAGGAGAATTACTTGAACCCGGGAGGCAGACGGCGCCATTGCATCCCAGCCTGGGCAACAAGAGTGAAACTCCATCTCAATAAGTAAATAAATATATAAAAATAAAAATTTTAAAAACTTCTTTAAGAGACAGGGTCTTGCTTTGTCGACCAGACTGGAGTCCAATGATGCAATCACAGCTCACTGCAGCCTTGACTTCCTGGGCACAAAGGATACTCCCACCTCAGCCTTCCGAGTAGCTGGGACTCCAGAAGTGTGCCACCACACCTAGTTATTTTTTAAATTTTTTGTAGAGACTGGTTCTCACTATGTTGCCTGGGCTGGTCTTGAACTCCTAGGCTCAAGCAGTCCTCCCACCTTGGCCTCTCAAAGTGTGAGATTAAAGGCATGAGCCACCACAGCTGGCTAATTTTTCGTATTTTTAGTAGAGACAGGTTTTCACCATGTTGCCCAGGCTGGTCTCAAACTCCTGGGCTCAAGCAATCCACTGGCCTTCGCCCCCCAAAGTGCTGAGATTATAGGTGTGAGCCACTGCGCCTGGCCTGGTTGTGATATCTCTGGGTGAGGCAGCGCCTAAGTGCTGAATGAGGCCATTTCCTGTTCTTTGCGTCTTCTAGAGCGAGAAGCCTGAACCCACAGTGTCCAGGCCAGTGCTCAGTAGACAGCAGGTGCTTGTTCAATGCATGCTGCTGTTGATGACTTTGGAGATCATCTAATTCATGGGTCAGCAAACTACGGTCCACAGGCCAAATTCGGCCAGTCTCCTGTTTCTATAAGGGTCTGAGCTAAGGATGTCTTTTTTTTTACATTTTTATATAGTTGAAAATGGATCATTTCTAAAGGAAGAACAACATTTCTTGACACATGAAAATGACAGAAAATTCACATTTCAGTGTCCCTAAATAAAGTTTTACTGGAACCCACACCCCTCTGTTCATGCACTGTTTGGGACTGCTTTCTCACTACCCCAGCAGAGTCAAGTAGTTGCAACAGAGACTGTGTGGCCCGTAAAGCTGGAAATATTGACCATTTCAGCTCTTTAAAAAACAATTTGCCAACCTCTGACCTAGTTCACAAAATCTGTACCTTTTGTTGTTCACAGATTCCTTTGAGAATTGGACAAGGACACCAGCTCCTCTCCTTGGAGAAATGTGAGCCTGAGCGTGCACACAAATGCACGCAGACTTCTGCACAGTTTCAGGGATTAAAGGACTCCTCAAAGCCCATCCATTCACACCAAGGTTAGGTGAGAGGGCTTGTCACAGTTCAAGCCCCTGGTTTTACATAGGGGGAAACGTGATTCCAGAAAGGGGGAGCTACTGGCCCGGGGCACACAGCAAGCCCCAGGATAAGGGGTGGCACAGGGAGAGTACCTGACGCCGGAGCTCCTGCAGCTCCCGCCGAGCCTCCAGCCGTGAGCGCTCCACCTCCTGCAGCCCAGTTCGCAGCTCCCTGGCCTCCTTGCCCATGGCTGTCCGTGCCTCCTCTAGGAGTGCCAGCTTCTGCTCCTTGTCCTCATTGGCAAGCTTCAGGCTGGAGAGGGCAGAGGTCAGGGGCTGCCCTGGGTCCTGGGAGTAGTCAGTGCCTCTACACAAAAGCCGCCTTCTCCAATTCCTGGAGTGGGTCAGGCACTGCCTGCCCATGCAGCCTCTCCCAAGAGCTAGGCCCTCCAGGGCTGGGGCCCAGGCCCTCGGCTGGGAGGCGTAGACCAGTGACTCTAGGAGGGGACCTGGTTTCCAGGGTGATGACGGTGGGTGGGTCTGAGTCTGGACTCAACCCTGCCCGCTGCCCCTCTGCCCCTTTCCCCAGTCAACAAGGAGGAAACCTTCCTAAAAAGACCCAGGTGCCAGGCTCTGCTTAGGAGACAGAGGATCCGTATCTGGGCAATTTCCCCAGAACCTTGGGGGTGAAGTTAGATTTCAGGGATGGGATCCCATGAGGATTCAGGGCTGGTCCTCCTGCAATGCCCCACCTGATGCGCTCGCTCTCTGCCTTCTTCACAGTGGCCCAAAGCTCCTCATTGGAGCGCTGCAGGGCCTCGGGCTCCTTGGCGCCATCGCCCAGCCTGTGCCGCAGCTTGCCTGCCTCCTGGCGCTGTACCTCCCGGCCCTCCTGGCTCTCAGGCAGCTTGCACTGGGCCTCCAGCAGCTCCCGCCACAGCCCATCAAAGGCATCCTCCAGCAGACGCAACTGGGTCCAAAGCTCTTCTGCCTGTGAACAAAGCAGGTGTCCCCAGGCCAGTGGTCAGGGACCACCCCATCAAGCTGGGTCTTGTACCCCAGATCCCTGGACCCAGGGAGCCTGCTCCATCCCTCTGCAGTGTTCAGACCGCAGGCTGTGAGTTATCATTTGAGCAAGGCATGCTGTAATCAGTAATGTTTTGACCTGAAGTCACCATCAGTCAAGACTGTCCTGAGCACAACACCAAGAGGGCAGAGACCCCACTCACCCCTCCTTGAGGCCAAATCCCACCTGTACACAACAGGTGCTTCATAATGCTTGCTGCCTCCTTTCTAAGTTGCTATTCATTGGTCCTCAAATGCAGGGAGGAATCTGACACTCTTCCGGGGCCCTGGGGAACTAGGCCCCCAGGCACACAGCTCCATTTAGGGTATGCTGCTCGGAAGAGGGGGGCAGCTGCTCACCTTGCGAAGACAGGAGTCCCACTGCTTGCCCAGTCTCGGGCCTGCTCTTGCAGCCTCCACATCTCCTGGGCATGGGCCTCAGCAGCCTCCTCCAGCTGGGTCCCGCACCTCAGACATCAGAGCATTCACGGTGCTCTGGGACAGAGGGGCTCCTCAGACTTGGTCCTGCTGTGTCCTCCAGCCCCTGGCTGCTCCCAACCCGCTTGGTGCACTGTCCACTTTCAGCTCTAAACACAGCCCCTCCCGCTGGCCTGCCGGACCCTCTGCCGACCCCTGGATGCATAGTGAGTGCTGCCCGTGTAGCCGGGCTCTCCTTCAGGCCCTGAGAGGCAGAGGTTGCAGTGAGCCAAGATCATGCCACTGCACTCCAGCCTGACGACAGAGCAGGATTCCATCTTACACACACACACACACACACACACACACACAGAGGGTCCTTCATTAAAGAGGAAAAAACAAAAACAAAATTTTCCAGCAAAGGTAAAACAGCATTACATAGGTTCTGCAGTAAGAACAAATGAGAGGGAGTATAATCTGATCGATAACATGTGCCCCCAGGACCTTATCAACTCAAAATTTAGTATTGTGTGACCTTAAAGATTAGTCCAAATCATTCACTTTACAGATGAGAAAACTGACTCTGAAAAAATTACATAATATGCCCAAGGTCATACTCTGGCAGCGACAATGACAGGACTAAAACCCAAAGTTCCGACGGGCACGGTGGCTCACGCCTGTAATCCCAGCACTTTGGGAGGCCGAGGCGGGTGGATCACGAGGTCAGGAGATCGAGACCATCCTGGCTAACACAATGAAACCCTGTTTCTACTAAAAATACAAAAAATTAGCCGGGCATGGTGGCAGGCGCCTGTAGTCCCAGCTACTCAGGGAGGCTGAGACAGGAGAATGGCGTGAACCCAGGAGGCGGAGCTTGCAGTGAGCCGAGATCGAGCCTGGGCGACAGAGCAAGACTCCATCTCAAAAAAATAAAATGAAAGTTCCCCAGTTCCCAGTTAAATGCTTACTTCCTTTCTTGTAATCAAAGGCTTCTAGAACTGCATAACAACAATGGTGCTATCTGTCATATGGCAATCACTTCAGTCAACATATGCTGTCAGAACCTCTAGTTCCACTATATCATCCTTATACATGGCATGGGCAATGAACTCTAGGCAATTAAATCAAAAAACCCACATAGAAAGTATTTCCAAATCCTATATCCAGTAAGAGACGAGTATCCAGAATATACAGAGAGATACAGAGTGCTTACGACTCAATAATAAAAAAATATCCAACTAAAAATGGGCAAAGGATTTGCACAGGCATTTCTCCAAAGAAGATATACAAATGGCCAATAAGCATATGAAAAGATGCTCAACATCATTAACTGTTAGGAAACTGCAAATCAAAACTAAAGTGAGGCGAGGCACAGTGGCTCACACCTGTAATCCCGGCACTTTGGGAGGCCGAGGCGGGTGGATTACCTGAGGTCAGGAGTTCAAAACCAGCCTGGCCAACATGTCGAAACCCCACCTCCACTAAAAATACAAAAATTAGCTGGGTGTGGTGGTGGGCACCTGTAATCCCTGCTACTCGGGAGGCTGAGGCAGGAGAATCGCTTGAACCTGGAAGGCGGAGGTTGCAATGAGCCAAGATTGCGCCACTGCACTCCAGCCTGGGCTACAAGAGCGAAACTCCATCTCAAAAAAAAAAAAAAAAAAAAAAAATGAGATGACACTTCATCCCCACTGGTATGGCTATAATAAAAAAAAAAAAGACAGACAATAACAAGTGTAAGAGAATGCAGAGAAACTGGAACCCTCATACATTGCTATTGAGAATGTAACATGATACAGACGCTGTGAAAAAGGTCTGACAGTTTGTCAAAAAGTTAAACATGGAGGTACTATATGACCCAGCAATTCTACTCTAGGAATTACACCCCCAAAAATGAAAACTTACATCCATACCAAAACTTGTAGAAGAAGTATTGAGGACAGCCAAAAAGTGAAAAATGTCCATCAACTAATAAACAGATAAACAAAATGTATTACTATTACTATTATTTTATCTTGAGATGGAGTCTTGCTCTGTTGCCCAGGCTGGAGTGCAATGGCACAATCTCGGCTCAATGCAACCTCTGCCTCCCAGGTTCAAGCGATTCTCCTGTCTTAGCCTCCTGAGTAGCTGGGATTACAGGTGCATGCCATCACGACTGGCTAATTTTGTGTGTGTGTTTTAGTAGAGACGGGGTTTTACTGTGTTGCCCAGGCTGGTCTCGAACTCCTGAGCTCAGGCAATCCACCCGCCTCAGCCTCCCAAAGAGCTAGGATTACAGGCGTGAGCCACCGCGCCCGACCACAAAATGTAGTATTATTATACAATGGGTTATTAGCCCTAAAAAAATAAAACGAAGTACTGATAGATACTACAAAATGTGGATGAACCTGGAAAACACTATAGCAAACGAAAGAAGTCAGACACAAAAGTCTACATATGGTATGATTCCATTTATACAAAATGTCCAGAATAGGCAAATCCATGGAGACAGAAAGTAGATTATGATTGCCAGGGGCTAGAATAGCAGAGAACAGAGAGTGACTGCTAATGAGTATGGGTTTCTTTTGGGGGTGATAAAAATGTTCTGAAATTAAATAATAATGATGGTTGCACAACCCTGTGAATGTATTTTTTTTAAAGCACTGAATTATACACATAAAATGATTTTTATAGTATATGGATTATGTGTGTGTATATATACACATATATACACACATATATACACATACATATACACATACATATACATACATATACATACATACACATATATACACACATATATACACATATACATATACACACATATACACACATATACACACATATACACACATATACAAGTATATATACACACGTATATACACACGTATATACACACACGTATATATACACACGTATATACACACACGTATATACACACACGTATATACACACACGTATATATACACACGTATATATATATATACATAAATGAGGCCAGGCACAGTGGCTCACGCCTGTAATCCCAGCACTTGGGGAGACTGAGTTCAGACTGCCTAAGCTCAGGAGTTCGACACTACCCTGGGCAACGGTGAAACCTCGTCTCTGCTAAAAATACAAAAATTAGCCAGGGATGGTGGCACATGCCTGTAGTCCCAGCTACTTGGGAGGCTGAAGCAGAAGAATCGCTTGAACCCGGGAGATGGAGGTTGCAGTGAGTCAAGATTGCACCACTGTACTTCAGCCTGGGTGACAGAGCAAGACTCCATCTCAAAAAAAAAAATATATATATATATGTATATTTTGTATATATAATGCGTGTGTGTATATATATATAGAGAGAGAGAGAGAGAAAGAGAGATTTTTTTTTTTCACATACACACACACAGACACCAAAGCGTACTTCCCACTCATTTCCCATTCATGCCCTCTCTGGTTGGAAAAAGTAAAATGCCAACACAAGGTGAAAGCATCAAGGTCTCAATTCAGTATCTATTGAGCAAGGCATGTACTATAAAGTGGGAATACAGAGATAGTCTGATCTTACGATATTCATAGTCTATTATAAATAAAGTATGCAAATAATTACAACACAACGTGTTAAGTGCAACAACAGATGTACAAAGGGCAGAAGGAGGTATGGGTGACCCTTGAACAACATGGGTTTCAACTGCACAGGTCCATTTATGGATGGATTTTCTTCTACCTTCACTACCCCAAGACAGCAAGACCAACCCTTCCTCTCCCTCCTCAGCCTACTCAATGTGAAGATGACAAGGAAGACCTTTATGATGATCCTCTTCCACTTAATGGATAGTAAATATATTTTCTCCTGCTTATGATTTTTGTAACAGTTTCTTTAGCTTAGTTTATTATAAGAGTACAAGTATATAATACATACAACACAGAAAATATGTGGGTCTAATATAGTGGTTCACACCTGGAATTCCAACACTTTTGAGAGGCTGAAGCAAGAGGACTGCTTGAGGCCAGGAGTTCGAGACCAGCCCTGACAACATAGCAAGACCTCGTCTCTACAAGGAAATTTTAAAAATTAGCTGGGCTTGGTGGCACGTACCTATAGACCCAACTACTTAGGAGGCTGAGGTGGGAGGATCACTTGAGCCTGGGAGGCTGACACTGCTGTAAGCTGTGCTCCTGCCACTGTATACCAGCCTGGAGGGCAGAGCAAAATTCTGTCTCAAAAAAAAAACAAAAAACGTGTTAACTGTTTATGTTATTGGTCAACAGGAGGCCATTAAGTTTTGGAGAAGTCAAAGGTTACACTCAGGCCTTGAAGAGAGTAAGGGCTGGGTGTATTTTCAAGTTGAGGGGCCACCCTACTACTACCCCCGCATCATGGTGTTTCCTCCAGGAGTCCAAGAGCCTTGCCATTCCTCTTGGTGCTTCCTTCAGGAGTTGAAGGGCCTGGCCATTCTTCTCACACCTATAGTAGCACCTATCCAGACTCTCTGCTGTTTTCTGACTTAGGGCAACTACAACCATGGCTGACAAATGGTAGCCACTCACATGGGTGGGAGAAAGGGTACTACACATATTACACATATGTACTACACATATTACACTTACACCAAGCTCCTGGCCATCTCTTGTGGCTTCAAGCAGAACCCCAAGCAGTTCATGATCACCTGGATCTTGCAGAAGCACAACCGGTGGGCCACGCCCTGTCCTTGAACTCCTGGGAGCTGGTGGTGCTACTGGGCAACTTGACTCACAACACCATCTTCAACTACCACTGCAATGCCTTGTGGGAAAGTGGCATGGCACTGCTTGCCTGGCTGCTCAGAGCCTGGTGCCAGCGCTAAAAGTCCTTCCTGCCCTTTGAGGCCACCGAGCTGCCTTTCTAGCCCTGGACCACCATGGAGGAGGGCATCTAGCTGGTGTGCAAGACAGGCATGTTCGATTGGATCTACTGTGAGCCCCTCTCGGCCTCCGTGACCCCTTGTCCCCCTCACATGAGCCAGTGGCACCCAAGGACATGCCCTTCACTCAGGGCCTACAGCAGTGTCTGCTGCTGGCAACACCTGCCGCTGGCAGCACCCTCAGAGCTACACCTCTCCCTGGTCACTCTGCTAGAGGCCATGATGGAGCTCCAGACCATCTCCGACATTGGCCTGCTCTGGCATCAGAGCCAGCCAGGCCACACCAGGCTCATGCTGGAGCCCAATCCAATGCTCAAGCACCTCACAGGCTGGATCCTTAGCCACAGTGTGCCCAGGGAGAAGGCGGATAAAGAGCTCACCAAGGTCCTCCTGGAGCTGTACGGCAAAGAGGCCAAGTACAACCACAGCTACCTGGTCTGTGGGCTGGGAGAGGAGCAGTCCCTACCACCCCTCTACTCTGACCAGGCCAGCAGGTTGGAGCCACCCATGCGTGACAACTAGCCCTCAGCCTGGCTCCTGGAGAATGGGACACGGCCTGGCGCCACATTCCTGGAAGGTGGGGGAAAGGAGGAAAGCTAGATTTCAGGAAACCTGCTTTCTGCTTTGAGTTGAGGGGAGCCAGGCAAGGGAGCCTGGGACCTTGTAGGGGAGACAAAAAGCCTTGGGCAGTGCCCTTCCAGTGTATCCCCTGAGCCTCCTGTGGGCAAGCCACACCCTCATGCCATGTTCAAGGGACCCAAGAAGACAGGTGTGTCCTTGCCCTCGACCACTCACATGGGTATCACTGGTCAGAGCTGATGAGGGGAGCAAGCCACATCACTGGCCAATTGCAATGAGTCTCTGGTGTCCCTGGAGGGAGTGTGAGCACCCAAGGACATAGTATTCAGTGTGTTACATTTTGGCCTGGGCAGCAAGGTGGGTGGGCACAGTGGTGCAGCCACCCCTCTGCTACATGGGCCACCAAAGCACTATAGGCCAAGCAGGGAGATCTCATGGTCCACAACATAAAATCATCTTGAAATTTTTACTCTAATTTTTGTGTTTTTTTGGAAACAGGGTCTCAATGTCCCCCAGGCTAGAGAGCAGGGGCGAGATCATAGTTCACTGGAGCCTTGACCTCCTGGGCTCAAGCGATCCTCTCACCTCAGCCTCCCAGGCAGCTGGGACCACAAGCACACACCACTATGCCCAGCTAATTTTTTTTTTTTTTTTTTTTGAGACAGTTTTGCTCTTGTTGCCCAGGCTAGAGTGCAATGGCGCCATCTCTGGCTCACTGCAACCTCCGCCTACCGGGTTCAAGCGATTCTCCTGCCTCAGCCTCCCATGTAGCTGGGATTACAGGCATGTGCCACCACACCTGGCTAATTTTGCATTTTTTTAGTAGAGATGGGGTTTCTCCATGTTGGTCAGGGTGGTCTCGAACTCCCAACCTCAGGTGACCCACCCGCCTCGGCCTCCCAAAGTGCTGGGAGTACAGGCATGAGCCACCGCGTCCAGCAAAAGCCCAGCTAATTTTTAAAAATATTTTGTAGAAACAAGATCTTGCTACGTTGCCCAGGCTGGTCTCGTACTCCTGGACTCAAGTAATCCTCCTGCCTTAGACTCCCAAAGTGCTGGGATTACAGGCATAAACCACCGCACCTAGCCTACTCTAAATTTTAAAAGATCTTTTTAATGCATTATTTTTACTTAATATTTTATTTTGTGGATACATGACACTTTAATTTTGGTGACAGTCATTTCTTCTTTTGTAATGGTTTTTCTCTTAAGGCAATTTTTTTCTTTTTGGCATTGCCTCCCACTTTGAAAGCATATTTTTGCTGTTTGATCACTAAGGAAGGAGCTGCCAGTCCCTTCTGATGAGTCTGGTTTCTCCAGGTGCATATGTGGCCTCGGGATAATCTGAGTTCTGAATCCGACTTTAGGGTATGATGGGGCCAGAATTACTCATTACAGCTTGCAAGAACAGAGCCCTGGTGGTCTGGCTTCACACCTGAGGTGCTGGGCACACAGGCATCCAATAAATGGTGGGTGCATAAAATATATATATATATATACACACACACACACAGATTTTTGACAGCACCAGAGGCTTGGCACCCCTAACTCCCACATTGTTCAAGAGTCAACTGCAACTTACTATGGATTAGGGAAGGTCTCACAGAAAAGAAGATACCTAAAGGTAGATTTTAAAGAATGAATAGGCCAGGCACGGTGGCTCACACCTGTAATCCCAGCACTTTGGGAGGCTGAGGCAGGAGGATCGCTTGAGCTCAGGAGTTTGAAACCAGCCTGGGCTACATGGTAAGACTTCGTCTCTATTTTTTTTTCTTTTTTGTTTTTCGACAGTCTTACTCTCTTGTGCAGGGTGGAATGCAGTGGCACGATCTCCACTCACTGCAACCTCCATCTCCTGGGTTCGAGCAATTCCCCTGCCTCAGCCTCCCGGGTAGCTGGGATTTCAGGTACCTGCCACCAAGCCCAGCTAATTTTTGTATTTTTAGTAGAGACGGGGTTTCACCACATTGGCCAGGACTGTCTCAAACTCCTGACCTCGTGATCCGCCTGCCTAAGCCTCCCAAAGTGCTGGGATTACAGGCGTGAGCCACCATACCTTGTCTATGGTAAAATTTAAGCTGACTCTTTTAAAATGAGTAGAATCTATGTATAAAAAAGAAAAATGACTAGATTTTCAGATATACTAAGGAAATAATAAATAGAGGGCAAAATACAACTGGAAATGCACATACTTAGTTCGGCACAGCCAGAGTAACCCAGATTGCTGAACTGGCACTGACTAGTTACTGGTGATGGTATGACTTCAGTAGAAACACCGTCTATAGTGTTTTAGTTGCTTCAGTTGTTTTTTGCACATATTCTTACCATAAACATCCCTCTAGGATCGTTATGCTGGATAAAACCTTTGCGCCAGGCTATCTGTTTACCATCCTTATTTCATTTTTACAACAAATCTGAGCTAAGTATTAATATCCCAATTTTAACGAGAAACTCAACTTCAGAAAGGTTCATAACAGTTCACAGTAATACATCCCAGCATTCTGTTAGGTGTTACAAATTTATTATCTCATTTAACTCTTCAAATAACCCTAAGAACTAGGTATTGTTGGTACTTCTATTTTACAGATGAGAAAACTGAGGTTCAGGGAGGTTATGCAATTTGTTCAGGGTCACAGTGGTATTAAGAGGCAGAACTGAGAATTAAAATTCAGGACTGCCTTATCCTAAAGCTCTCTTCCATTACAGTATAATGCTTTATCTATCTTCAATTGTAACTCAGTCTAATCCAATATGCTTTGATTGTTACACTCTCTGCATTTCCAGTAACTAATACGGTAGTAGCCTCTTGCAAGGAGAGGTACAATACACATTTGCTGAAGACAGTGCTTTTATGTATTAAATGTAAGGGAAGGCTACAGCCAGAGAAATGCTAGCCAAGAGAAGCCCCAACACAAGGTGACTTCTCAAAGACTCTTCTTTTCAGGTTTTTCCTAAGGATATGGAAGAGTCTCCAATGCTATAGCATACCAGCTTGAGGGAGAAATGCAAATAAATCTTTTCATCCAAGAGATGGAAAGAGTACATCTGACCAAGATCTGGTTACAGCAATGCAGAGATCTTGCCGTACATACTGCAGCTAAATCAGGTGCTGACAGCTGAGAGATATCAAGTGGCATAAGGCTGTAAGAAGGGAAAAAAGCCCTAGAAGTACTTAGATTCCAAAAATGTCTCTAAACGACTGCAAGAAACTGACCATTAAATCCATTTAAGAGTTAAATTGGTGAAACAACTCACATAACACCAACAGATCATACTGGTAGCTCACGTCTCCTCTCATTTTACCTTTTTTTCACATAAAAAGGTAAGCTGTCTTCCCAGTTCCCAGCAATGTGATATCCTTCAAATATTGTTTCTCAGCTTCCCAGATGGCTAGGCTAGACTAGGACATAAGAAAGATGCAGTAACATGCTCCCCACCTCCCATCTAACAGCAGGAAGAGAATAAAAAAACAAAAGAAGAAATGAGTAGCCAGCAATGATCTCTTCTCTCATTCCAAATACCACAAGTTAGTCCTGCTTATATAAGAGAGGTAACTAGTAGAACACATCCCAAGCCTTTTTATTTTTCTCTTTCAGGTTGGGGTGAAGGAATGTTTTACATTTTATTTCTTTTCATTTTGGTGGGGGTTTTGGGGGGATTTTTTCATCATTTTTTTTTTGAGACAGGGTCTTGCTCTGTCACCCAGGCTGCAATGCAGTGGCATGATCACAGCTCACTGCAGCCTCAACCTCCCAGACTCAAGTGATCTTCCCACCTCAGCCTCCCAAGTAGCTGGGACCACAGGCACATGTCACCACGCCCAGATAATTTTTTGTATTTTGTGTGTTTGTAAAGACAGGGTTTCACCATGTTGCCCAGGCTGGTCTCAAATTTCTGGCCTCAAGGGATCCTCCTGCCTCAGCCTCCCAAAGTGCTGGGCTTACAGGTGTGAGCCACTATGCCCAGCCTATTTCTTTTAATTTTGTTCTGGTGTGCTTAAATAAGTTTCTTCATGGATTTCTTTGTGAAACAAGACTTAATATAACAGACTCTAGACCCTACCTCTCTCATAGGAATGCTATTTGAAGGAAATGTTAAAGTACTTGAAAATCTTAAAAGCATAACACAATAATAGGTAATATTTATTGTGTTTGTTTTGTGTCATTTAAAGCCCACTGCGTGAACTAACGTATTGTCTCACAACAACCCTATGATGCAGATACTATTAACCTCTTTCTTTTTTTTTTTTTTTTTTTGAGACGGAGTTTCACTCTTGTTGCCCAGGCTTAGGTTGATTTTTTTTTTTTTTTTGAGATGGAGTCTTACTCTTGTTGCCCAGGCTGGAGTGCAATGGCGCAATCTCAGCTCACTGCAACCTCCGCCTCCTGAGTTCAAGGGATTCTCCTGTCTCAGACTCCTGAGTAGGTGGGATTACACGCGCAGGCCACCACGCCTGGCTAATTTTTGTATTTTTAGTAGAGACAGGGTTTCATTACTATTGGTCAGGCTAATCTCGAACTCCTGACCTCAGATGATCCGCCCACCTCAGCCTCCCAAAGTGCTGGGATTACAGGCATGAGCCACTGCAGCCAGCCAACCTCATTTTTCAGATGAGTAAACTGAGGCCCAGAAAAACAGAGTTCCTTTCCCTAGTTTACACAAATATTATATGGTAGAGCTGGAATTCAAACTCAATTCATTTGAGTCAATAAATTTGAGTATACATTACTCAAATATACTTATGTAATGAAAATTATGTTAGAATATTACTACACATGGATTAAGAAAGCAAACACAATAACCTAGTAAAACACTGAACAAATAATTTGAATTCTTTGTCCCCACCATCATAACACCACCATCTTTTTTTTCAAGACAGAGTCTCCCTCTGTCACCAGGCTGGAATGCAGGGCGCGATCTCGGCTCACTGTAACCTCCATCTCCTGGGTTCAAGCGATTCTGCTGCCTCAGCCTCTCGAGTAGCTGGGACTACAGGCACACGCCACCACGCCCAGCTAATTTTTGTATTTTTAGTAGAGACGGGGTTTTACCATGTTGGCCAGGATGGTCTCGATCTCTTGACCTCATGATCTGCCTGCCTCAGCCACCCAAAGTGCTGGGATTACAGGCGTGAGCCACCACGCCCAGCCCATGTACCATTATCTTTACGCATTCTGAGATTAACATGTAACAGATAAATTTATGCGGAACACAGGCTCTGGAGTCACACAAACCTAGTCACACGACGTCACTTAATAGCCGTATGGGCAAGTTACTTAACTGCGTCTGTGTCCTCATATGTAAAATAGGGATAATACCTATCACATAGAATTTAAGAACTAAATGGGACCCCCGTGCGGTGCCTCACACCTGCAATGCCAGCACTTTGGGGGGCCAAGGTGGGAGGATCACTTGAACCCAGGAGTTTGAGATCAGCCTGGGCAACATGGCAAAATCCCATCTCTATCAAAACAATACAAAAATTAGGTGTAGTGGTGTGCGCCTATAGTCTCAGCTACTTGGGCGGTAGAGGTGGCAGGATCACCTGAGCCCAGGAAGATCAAGACTGCAGTGAGTAGTGATCACACCACTGTACTCCAGCCTTGGTGACAGAATGAGACTCTGTCTCCAAAACTATAATAATAGCCTGGGTGCGATGGCTCACGCCTGTAATCCCAGCACTTTGGGAGGCCGAGGCAGGCAGATCACGAGGTCAGGAGCTCAAGACCATCCTGGCTAACATGGTGAAACCCCATCTCTACTAAAAATACAAAAAATTAGCCGGGCATGGTGGCGGGCACCTGTAGTCCCAACTACTCGGGAGGCTGAGGCAGGAGAATGGCATGAGCCCGGAGGGCAGAGGTTGCAGTGAGCCGAGATCGCGCCACTGCACTCCAGCCTGGGTGACAGAGTGAGACTCCATCTCAAAAAAAAAAAAATAAATAATAATAATAATAATAATAATAATAATAACTAAATGGGCTTTAAGAAATGCTTAATGCTGGCCTGGCACGGTGGCTCATGCCTGTAATCCCAGCACTTTGGGAGGCCGAGGCGGGTGAATCACCTTAGATCAGGGGTTCCAGAGCAGCCTAACCAACATAGTGAAACCCCATCTCTACTAAAAATACAAAAATTAGCAAGGCGTGGTGGTGGGAGCCTGTAATCCCAGCTACTCGGGAGGCTGAGGTAGGAGAATCACTTGAATTCAGGAGGCAGAAGTTGCAGTGAGCCGAGATTGCACCACTGCACTTCAGCCTGGGGTGACAGAGCAAGACTCTATCTCAAAAAAAAAAAAAAAAAAAAGAGAAATGCTTAATGCTTTAAGAAAGTTGGCCAAAGCCAGGTGCTCACACCTGTAAACCAAGCAACCACTTTGGAAGGCTGAGGTGGAAGGATCACTTGAGGCCAGGATTTTGAAACCAGCCTGGGCAACATAGTAAGACCCAGTCTCTACCAAAAAAAAAAAAAAAATTAAATGGATTATAAACTCATCTCAGAATAGTTGTTGGCACATAGTAAGTGCTAAGCAAACACGATTAGCTACTATTGTTAATATTTTTATTTCATTTTTCTTTGCCATTTTCCATGTAAACAAGTATCTAAAAAACGTTTGCCTCAAAGCTATCAAGTAATCTTGAAATGGGCATATGTTTTACATTTCACATTTCAGTGTCTCCATACTTTGGTAATATTTTCCAGTAAATTTATAATCCATGTAACTAATATTGCTGCCTATGCAAGCATCTCTTCTATCATTTTGAACTTAAGAAATACAAGAATACAATAGCTACATTGTTTTTCTTATGTGTAGTGATAATACTGCAAACTCTTATCTCTTAATATAAACTGCCACATTTCTAATTACATGAGAGTCACTCTGTATGGCTTTTCATCAAACGCCCCAAATTAAAATAGGTAGTGTCTTCTTAAAATTACTTACTTTTTCATTTGACAAATCTCAAACCCAAAAGGTAAAGGGATTTGCGACTTGCTCAAGTTCATACAGGTAAATAATGACAAAGACTGACCCGGAATCTTCAGACTGAGTTCAAAGCTCTTTTTCATCTCTCTGGGCTGAATAATTCCATTTCTTGTCAGGGGAGGTGATAAACATCTGAAAATAGTGAATGACTCAAATCTCCCAAGGTTAAAAAAAAATTTCAAGAAGACAATCTTCAAAGGTCATTTAATGTAGCACAACAAAACAATAACAACCAAAGTGGCATAACTCAGTACTGTTTCCTTCTCAAAAAATCAGGTCATCTCGAAAATTTGCTTTACTAAATTTGTATTAGCCTAACCCAAATCTCATGCTACTTCTTCCCAGCTATCTCTGCAACTTTCTGAAACTGGGCAACTTCAGCTCAAAATTCAATGACAAACTCCAGGGAACTGTCACAGTGCAATGTTATAGCAAATATTCCTGAAAATAAGTGATGCTTGTGAATTCTATTCTACTGAGATTCTCAGTGTAATTATTTTTCTGTGATAGAATCTGATTTGTTTCATGAAACCATACTAAAATAAAAGAGAACACAAAAATGTTCTCATTTAGGACACTAACTGATATTAAAATTTCCCAAAATTTTTGGAGCAGTTCAAATCTAACAAGCATTTACCAAAGGATTTAATCCATATCATTCTTTCAAAAAGTCTGGCCTATAATCCCAACGCTTTGGGAGGCCACGGTGAGAAGACCACTTGATCCCAGGAGTTCAAGACCAGCCTAGGAAACACAGAGAGACCAATCTCTACCAAAAATGTTTAAAATTAGCCAGGTGTGGTGGCACATGCGTATGGTCCTAGCTACTGAAGAGGCAGAGGTTGGAGGATCACTTGAGCCTGGGAGGTTGAGGCTGCAGTGAGCCATGATGGCAACACTGTATTCCAGCCCAGGTGACAGAGTGAGACCTTGCCTAAAAAAAAAAAAAAAAAAAAAAAAATTAAATTAAAAAATAAAAATTAAGAAAGTCCACTCTGAAAGCAACATAAGACTTTTTACTTGTTATAGATTTAACCAGAGTTAAGACCAGAAGTGACCAATCCATTTTACACACGAGCCACAGCAGGACTGAGGAGAGAGGAAGAGAAAACAGGAAGACTAGCAAGTCAAATCAATTATTTACTTAAAAGTCCACAGAGTACAGAGCACTATAAGATGTACAGTGCCAACATGCTCCACCCTTTCTCTGCTAGTCAGTACAGGCCACAAGATGAACACCAGAGTCCAATAACCAGCCAAATGCCAGGCAAAATGGCCTTACCAGGCTAGATGGGGTCAAACACATATATTTTTAACTCATAGTCAAAGAGGCTCAAGGAAGATATCAACAACTTAAATATTGCAGCAATATTAAGGAAAACAAGTCAAGGAAAATAAGGCTAGGAAAATGTCTGAATATACAGACATTGGGTCTTTTGAATGCACATTTACAGTAGTGTTGGGGACAGAAACAAGACAGGAAAAGTCTTAAAAAGTGAGTGAGTGTAAAAGCAAAAGCTGCATACAGAATGCCGTTTTAAAAATGTTTAGAAGTAAAAGGGCCGGGCGTGGTGGTTCACGCCTATAATCCCAGCACTTTGGGAGGCCAAGGTGGGTGGATCACGAGGTCATGAGATCGAGACCAACCTGACCAACATGGTGAAACCCCGTCTACTAAAAATACAAAAATTAGCTGGGTGTGGTGGCACGCGCCTGTAATCCCAGCTACTCGGGAGGCTGAGGCAGGAGAATTGCTTGAACCCAGGAAGCGGAGGTTGCAGTGAGCCAAGTTCACACCACTGCACTCCAGCCTGGTGATGGAGCCAGACTCCGTCTCAAAAAAAAAAAAAAAATGTTTAGAAGTAAAAGAAGAAAAAGATGGCAATAATTCAAAAAGATAAAAAGGCAGAAAATTTTTATTTGTTTTAGGATAGACAAGACCTCTGTATTTGTAGTCTGAAAAGAAAGACTCAATAGCGAAGCTGAAGATGGAAGAGAGAAAGATAACTGATGAGAGTGAGGTACTGGATACTAGAGAATGCAATGAAGAAGAAAACTGGTCCATGTACATCCTGGAAGTCATCAGACAAAAGCAAATAAAGTAATAAGACAAAAGACAAAAAGCAATAAAAATGGGGAGAGAACAGATGGTAAAGACTTTTTGAATAATCAGAAGCTGTGCAAAAATGGCAAAACAATGGTCTAGAGAGACAGTGAATGACTAGAACTACAATGATTGCTCCCCTCATCCAAGGAGTTGCAGAGTATTCAACCAATGAAACAGAAATAATAGCATTCATTACAGAAAAAGCCGTGTTTTCACTTATGGGTTAGGAGATGGAAGAAATATTGGAAGAAAAAAAATTAAGAACTTAGGACTTTGCTCACATTTGTGCACAGGTTCTACCAGACCCAGCAGAAACAGGTAGTAAAGGGACATCAAGAATGAGGTAGAAAAGAATGAGACTGAGCTTTTAAAATACTGAGGCAATAAGGCAGATGGAACTTTGAGATAACTTTTTACCAACAGTGAAGATGAAGAAGAGTAATTTAAAGAACTTTATGGCTGCAGAGGATGAGGGGAATGAAGACAAACATATCAAAAAACTGCTGGATACCACAGACAACAAGTCTTCAGCACTAACTAGCCCTAATTTTCAAGTGGACTCATCTCCAAAACCCACTTTCCCAGAAGCTGGACCTGAAATATCCTTTAATTTCATTTGCCAAGACTAGCAATTTGCTGAACTGTGTCAACAGTTTGTTTGTGTTTGTTTTTCGAATTGGACATTTGTTTTGAATAATGATTTGTTGCGTTCTACAAAGGCATAGGAGGGACATTCCCCAAAAGATAAATGAATGCCACATGACTAGAACTGGGTCTTCTATTTTTATTATTTAGAACTGGGTTATTTGTTTGTTTGTTTGTTTAGGCAGAGTCTCACTCTGTCACCCAGGCTGGAGTACAATGGTGCGATCTCGGCTCACTGCAATCCCCTGCCTCCCAGGTTCAAGCGATTCTCCCACCTCAACCTCCCAAGTGGCTGGGATTACAGGCACCTGCCGTAATGCCTGGCTAATTTTTGTATTTTTGTAGAGATGGGGCTCCACCATGTTGGCCAGGCTGGTCTTGAACTCCTGATCTCAGGTGATCCGCCTGCCTTGGCCTCCCAAAGTGATAGGATTACAGACATGAGCCACCGCACCCAGCCATAACTGGGTCTTCTCAGCCCCCTCTGCATGCTCAGACAGGATGGAAAAGGATAGATAACACCAGTTAATATTTAGTTAGCACTTCACTGATTCAAATTACTATCTAATCAATTAGCTCAACTGACCCACTCTTTATTCCTATTCTTATGATGTGTAATCCAAGGATAGAGGAGCAGAAAGAACATGGACTTTAAAGTCACTGATCTAGAATTCTAACTCTCCTGGTTCCCCCAGGGATATTTCTTAAATCTCTATGAGCTTCCATTTCCTCACCTGTAAAGTAGGAATAACAGTACCTATTTCATGAGGCAGTTGTAAAGATTAAAGTATAAGTCAAGTACCTACTACACAGTAGATGCTTAAGAAATGGTAGATAATGGCCAGGTGCAGTGGCTCACGCCTGTAATCCCTGCACTTGGGAGGCCAAGGCAGGTGGATCACAAGGTCAGGAGTTCAAGACCAGCCTGGCCAATACGGTGAAACCCCGTCTCTAATAAAGATACAGAAATTAGCTGGGCATGGTAGCACACACCTGTAGTCCCAGCTGCTCCGGAGGCTGAGGGAGGAGAATCGCTTGAACCCAGGAGGCAGAGGTTGCAGTGAGCCAAGATCACGCCACTGCACTCCAACCTGGGCAAAAAAGCAAGACTTAGTCTCCAAAAAAAAAAAAAGAAAAGAAATGGTAGATAAAATATTCCACATGTTGCAATGAAAAGAAATGGAAGACTATTTTAACTAATGTCATTATAAACTAAACCATCCAAGCTGAACCACAATTTATTGGTTACTGTTGTTAATACACACAGGGCAAATTATGTTAAACAAATCATAAAATAACAAATGTTTTCCAAAAAGTCCTCTCTACCTAACAGTTAACCTAACTAAGGATGACAGCATCTATTAAGGTATGATTTTCATAACTAGGAACTTATACAGTGTTTCACGGTTTGAAACGTACTGTGTTTTTTTCCAAATGATTACTTCCAAAATAAACTAAACTTTTAACTTCCAGCTTAATCCTGGGGCAATTTTAGAGAATCTCAACATCTCACAAATAAATGGAATTGAAAAAGCATATGGATATAATGCAGTCAGCAGAGAATCTGAGGGCAAAAGAGAGAGGCTATGGCTTGCCCCCTTTCCAACTTCAGTTAACTAATATCACAAATGTTCTTCAGTTCTACCCATTTCTTTCTTTATTTTTTTGAGATGGAGTTTCGCTCTTGCCCAGACTGGAGTGGAGTGACACAATCTGGGCTCACTGCAACCTCTGCCCCCTGGATTCAAGCAATTCTCCTGCTTCAGCCTACCGAGTAGCTGGGATTACAGGTGCCCACGACCATGCCCGGCTACTTTTTGTATTTTTAGTAGAGACAGGGTTTTGCCATGTTGGCCAGGCTGGTCTTGAACTCCTAGCCTCAGGTGATCCACCCGCCTCGACTTCCCAAAGTGCTAGAATTACAAGTGTGGGCCACCGTTCCCGGCCAATTCTACCAGTTTCATAAGCTTAAGAGCTATCTTCACTTTCTTTCCTTCTTTACGTTATTAAGTCTCATCTCTTCCTTCTCCAAAATCTCTCCAATATATTCCTTTTTCTTCCCATTCCACTTGCTAAATTCATGGCCTGCAGCACAATTTTATTTCTTTAAAAAAATTCCTTAACTGGCTCCCTTTCAGATAATCTATATAACACTTCTTGATTAATGTCATAATTCCAAGTTCATCAAGTCACTGCTCAAACTTGTAAACCTTCAATGATTCCCAAATGTTAGCAAGATCAGGTCCAAATTTCTCGGTATGACTGTTAAGACTGTTCATAATCTCAATGAGCATTACTTCACTAATCTTATCTCCTTCCTAGTCCATAATCTAAACTCTATCACTAGATCAGACAAGTATTCGAAGTTCCCATCAATAATACGTTTAATCTCTATCTTTGCCCTTGATTGGCTCTTGCCTAGAAAACTATCCCCTCATCCTTAATTTTCTCAAATACAAAAGAAAAAAATTTAAAAAGTAAAAGAAAAACAAAACCTTCTCTTTCCTTTCTGCCTCTTCAACCTCTATCCATCCACCACTGAAAAACTCTAGTCTAACCGCCTGCATGAAGCCCTCACAGACCACTTCAGCCTAAACTCATCTCAGTAAACTGTAACCTGTCATTTCAACATACACTATTAGCATAACAACAGACCTCCTAGGGCAGTCATTTTAGTCAATGGTATTTTCACCCAAGAATAGTAAATTTTTCATAAGGCTAAATTATTCAACATGAAAAACCCCTTTAATCTGAGATGATGCCCTTTCTCTTACCTGTTTTTGTTTTGTTTTGTTTTTAAGACAGAGTCTCAGCCAGTCATGGCACTTTGGGAGTTTGAGACCAGCCTGAGTGACATAGTGAGGTCTCGACTCTACTAGAAATAAAAAATATTACCCACGAATGGTGGTGCACACCTGTAGTCATCTCAGCTACTCAGGAGGCTGACATAGGAGAATCATTTGAGCCTGGGAGGTCGAGGCTGCAGCCCCCGCCTGGGCAACAGAGTGAGACTCTATCACACACACACAACCCAAATGCTCCTCAACTGGTCAATAAACAAACTATAATACATCTACACAATGGAATACTACTCAGCAATGTAAAGGAATGAGCTACTGATATATGCAATAATGTGGATGAACCTCAAAAATATGATGCTAAGTGAAATAAGCCAGACTAAAAGGCTACAGACTACAGACTACCACATACAGAACATTCTGGAAAAGGCAAAATGATAGGAATAGAAAACAACGCAGTGGTTGCCCGAGGGTAAGAATTGGGGTAGACTACAAAAGAGCAGAAGGGACTTTGAGGAGGTGATGGAACTGTGCAAAATCTTGATTGTGTTGGTGGTTGTTGGACAGTATACATTTGACAAAACTCACAGAACTTTGGGAGGCCACAGTGGGAGGATCATTTGAGGCCAGGAGTTCAACACCAGCCTGGGCAACAAAGCCAGACCCCCATCTCTACAAAAAAAAAAAGTTTTTTAATTACCAGGCATGGTGGCTTGTGCCTGTAGTCCCAGCTACTTGGGGAGACTGAGGTGGAAGGACTACTTGAGGCTGGGAGATTGAGGCTGGGAGATTAAGGCTGCAGTGAGTCATGATCACGTACTGCATTCCAGCCTAGGGAACACAGCGAGACCCTGTCTTCTTCTTCTTTTCTTTTTTTTTTTTTGAGACGGAGTCTCGCTCTGTCCCCTAGGCTGGAGTGCAGTGGCATGATCTCGGCTCACTGCAAGCTCCGCCTCCCGGGTTCACGCCATTCTCCTGCCTCAGCCTGCCGAGTAGCTGGGATTACAGGCGCCTGCCACCACGCCCAGCTAATTTTTTTTTTGTATTTTTAGTAGAGACAGGGTTTCACTGTGTTAGTCAGGGTGGTCTCGATCTCCTGGTCTCATGATCCGCCCGCCTCAGCCTCCCAAAGTGCTGGAATTCTTTTCTTTATTTTCCTTTTCTCTCTAAGTTACCTTATTATTTCCATATTATTTCTCCCTGCTCCATTAACTGTCCTCCCATCTATTTTTCCATCACATTTCTTTAAGATTCTGGTAGTCACTTTAAAACTGCCCTAGGATCTAGTCTCAAAACAAAATTCTAACATAATCATAAGTCCTCAAGTTTCTACAGAAAATATTTTCGCATATGTTGGAAAATGTCTAATTTTATCAAATTACACTAAGAATATATCATATTACACTCCATTACAGCTGTGGCAAGAAGCATAAAAACTGATATTCCTGATTTAAATCTACCAGGCACCATTACTTTGTTTACACACCCTAACTACATTTTGTAAATATCTCTATAAGAATCTTCTATATTTAACTAGCTTCTGTATTACTTCTGTAAAGTCTTCCATTTAATCAATCTTTTAAGTCCATCAAGATCTAAAAATGGCTTTCTTTCGATCCTGGGAAACATAAGACAATGTTGACCTCATTTACTTAGAGGGCAGTGCACAGTTCATAAAATCATTATGTGTTAAAACAATGTAATATTCAAGAGTAAACTCAAGGTAAAATCCTAGCTTGGCATTGACCTTGGGGCAAACCGATCTCACATCTTAGGGACTTAGTTTTTTCCTCTGCAAAATGAGAATAATAATAGTATTAATATCTACCCTAATGGGTTGCTGAAAAGAGATTAAATAAACACATAAAAAGTACTTAAGTACTGTAGCTGTCACATAGAAGTCAGCAACCGGTTTCATAATTAGTCCTCAATGACTAAGAATTCTTCGAAAAATCTGAATTATAAACTTAAATGGGCCAGGCGTGGTGGCGGGTGCCTGTAATCCCAGCTACTCGGAAGGCTGAGATGAGGGAATCACTTGAACCCAAGAGCCAAGATCGTGCCATTGCACTCACTCCAGCCTGGGCAACAAGAGTGAAACTCCATCTAAAAAAAAAATAAACACTTAAATGAGCTGCTCATTCACTGGTGAATCACTAAAATGGCCTAAATCAGATAAATACCCCCAGATAATTGGGAAAACAGCACATTTTTGATAAAGCTGTTCCAGGACTTAACCAAAAATTAACTCTATCTCAACATTTAACGTTACCAGTTAACTTGAAACTAGATGAAAACAGAGATTTATGTTTAGAAACAGAAAAAATGCTGTCAGACCAAGGTAAATGATACTATTTTTCTATTTGAGTTCTTCAGCATCTGTAAAAGCCTATGCAAATAAAGCCGGCCAGGCACGGTAGCTCACACCTGTAATCCCAGCACTTTGGGAGGCCAAGGCAGGCGAATCACTTGAGGTCGGAGTTCGAGACCAGCCTGGCCAACATGGTGAAACCCTGTCTCTACTAAAAATACAAAAATTAGCCAGGCATGGTGGCATGAGCCTGTAATCCCAGCTACTCGGGAGGCTGAGGCAGGAGAATCACTTGAACCCAGGGGGCGGAAGTTGCAGTGAGCCGAGATCATGCCACTGCACTCCAGCCTGGGCAACAGAGCGAGACTGTCTCAGAATATAAAAATAAAAAATAAAGCGTTGGAAAGTGGGCCATGAAAATACATTTCGCCCTTTAATTATACTTAAATTCGAATCTGTTCCTACACAGATTTGCCTGTCAGCAGATTAAAAATGTTCCTTTCTTAGACAAAATTTAACAATATTAATTTATTAACGTTATAAACAAAATCACAGTGACATTAATACAACCTAATGTTTTCATTAAGAGAATTCCAATTTAATCGTAATATGGGTTATATTCATACCATGATTTGTTTTATAGAGGGTTCAGCACTGAAAACAAGTGCTGTTATTCAATGGCGTCATCTTGGGAGGTAAGACCTTCCACGGATTGGGATGACTGGGATGGATTCCACGGATTGGGATGATTGGGATGACTGGGCGCATCCCAGTCCAATCGTGGCCAAGACTCAAAAGTTTTTTGACGTGCCATGTATAGGATTCTCAAAGACAAACCTCACACACACACAAAATCCTAGTCTCCACCTTTTAGAATAACATTTCATTTGTGACCAAAAACAATGCTGACCACTCACTTCATTCACCAGACTTTCCTATCTCCAAAAGGTAAATATAAGCACCTGCAAAATGAAGACTTACCAGAATTAAGAACACGCAGTATGCTCTAAAGACAAATTCAAAAGAAATATACCAAATATTTCAGAATCTGGAAATGTCACTAAAATAAATACATAACTTTCCAAGGCAGGGAGCAGTGGCTCATGCCTGTAATCCCAACACTTTGGAAGGCCGAGGTATGAGGATCACTTGAGCCCAGGAGTTGCACACCAGCCTGGCAACATGCCAAAATCCCATTTCTAACAAAAGATACAAGAATTAGTAGATGTGGTAGTGTGTGCCTATAGTCCTAGCTACTAGGGAGGCTAAAGTGAGAGGATTGCTAGAGCCCGGGAGTTCAAGGCTGCAGTGAGCTGTGATCATGCCACTGGAGTCCAGCCTGGGTAACAGAGTGAGACCCTGTCTCGATAAAAAAATAATAACTTCCCATTTGGAGAGTTCTGATGTTTGTTTTAAAAAAGCAGTCCCAGGCCAGGCACAGTGGTGCCCACCTATAATCCCAGCACTTTGGGAGGCTGAGGCAGGAGGATCATTTGAGGCCAGGAGTTCAAGATCAGCCTGGGTAACATAACAAGACCTGTCTCGCCGGGCACGGTGGCTCATGCCTATAATCCCAGCACTTTGGGAAGCCAAAGCAGGCAGATCACCTGAGGTCAGGAGTTCAAGACCAGCCTGGACAACATAGTGAAACCTCATCTCTACTAAAAATACAAAAATTAGCCCAGCGTGGTGGTGAGAGCCTGTAATCCCAGATACTCAGGAGGCTGAGGCAGGAGAATAGCTTGAACCCAGGAGGCGGAGGTTGCAGTGAGCCGAGATCGCACCACTGCACTCCAGCATGAGCCACAGAGCGAGACTCCATCTCAAAACAAAACAAAACAAAAATAATAAATAAATCTTGTCCCTACAAAAAAAAAAAAAATTTAATTAGCCAGGCATGCTGGCATGCACTAGTAGCCCTAGCTACTCAGGAGGCTGAGGCAGGAGGATTGCTTGAGCCCAGGAGTTCAAAGCTGTAGTGAGCTATTACTGAGCCACCGCACTCCAGCCTGGGCAACAGAATGAGAACCTGTTTCTTTAAAAAAAAAAAAAGGCAGTCATAATACCTTACAGTTGCCCCAGAGATGACTATGAAACTACATAGTAACAGAATTGGAAATGTGAAATATCATACCAGATCTGTGTAAAAGCAGTAAAATGATACTGAAAAGTAATGAAAAACAACGGAAATTGTCTAATTTAAACATTTAAACTCATACTTCTATTATATTTGCTTCCAGAGTACCCCTGAAGGCACAGTATTTAATATGGTTATTTATATCCACTCATCTTTTTATACTTAGTTCACCTTGGTTTGAATAAACTGGGATTTTCCAAAATAAAGACTTTCCATATTGTTTGTTGTTTTGTGAAATTTTTCTTGTAAAAGATGGGTTAGGCCGGGCACAGTGGCTCACGCCTGTAATCCCAGCACTTTGGGAGGCCGAGGCAGGCAAATCACTTGAGGTCAGGAGTTCGAAACCAACCTGGCCAACATGGTGAAACCCCATCTCCACTAAAAATACAAAAATTAACCGGGCATGGTGGCACACACCTGTAATCCCAGCTACTCGGGAGGCTGAGGCAGGAGAATAGCTTGAACATGAGAGGCGGAGGTTGCAGTGAGCCAAACTCACCACTGCACTACAGCCTCTGTCTCAAAAAAAAACAGAGCACTCTGTCTCAAAAAAAAACAAAGGGATGCTAACTACCACCTCACAAAATTATTGGGAAGACTGCCTAAGATCTATACCACCTAGCATAATAACTGGGCACAGAATAGGCAACTCAACATTAGTTCCTTTTCTTGGTCTTAAATTATTTAAGATTAAGAAAACACCTCATAATCAAGGAAGGCTAATTAACAATTCGCATTATTAATCACTGGTCAACGATGAACCTGTGTTTGCTGCCTTCTTCATACTCCAACCCATTCCCTTCCCAGCTCACTATTTCCAGCTTTTCAAACTTCAGTTACTATGTTTAGAAAAGTGATTTAATTTTAGAAACCTGGAAAATTCTTCTAGGAGTAAATTCTTCTAAGAGTAAATTGAGCAAAACCTTAATCTGCCCCCAGGGGAATTCTGAGTAAAACAATTATTTCTGACAAAAGTAGAATTTTCTATGGGGGTAATTCAATTTAACCACATGACTACTACCAAAGTTGCAAACAAAGTGACAGAAGACAATCTGGAACATACCGTCCAGATTCCCCAAAAAGAAATGTCCTCCTAAAATCCAAACCCCTCCCTCCCTAATTTGAGGTAGTCAAATCTTATTAGGTGATCTGAATTCTCCAGGCTCTGACACCAGTCCAGCTCCTTAGGCCAGAACTGCAGCCGTTTGTAAAAGAAATACCCTGAGCAAACCCCACCCCTCAAAACATCCCCAAAAGGCAGCGAGGTCCAGAGAGTATCTTCTCCAACGACACCAAGGGCTCGGCAGCGCAATCCTTCCCCCAAGGTCATTCAAGTCAGTGAAGGTGCTACGGTAGAGCTGCAGGCAGTCTCAGGTCTTCTGGAAATGACACTGTAGGGGTTTTGGGGGTGCCTATTCTCTTCCCCTCTCCCACCCGCAAGGGTGAGCACTAGCCTCGGCATTTCCGAAACAAGCCACAACAAGCTCTGCAGTGTTAGGAAAGGGGTTGACGCGATGAAGAAACAGATGCTCCAAAGCAAGATGTCTTTCTCGGCTCGCTGAGGCTCCTCCAAGGTTATGCACAGAAACCGCAGCCACCTCCAAGAGCTCTAAACCGGGCTCCGAAGCCCCAGCGCGGCCGCTCCGGGTCGCCAGCTTCCCTGCAGGCAGGCTCCGCAGCCAGAGGCCGCCAGCCCCAGAAACCGCACTTCATTCCTGCGCTCCGGGAAGCCATGGCTCCTTCCCCGCCCGGGCCGCTGGGCAGGGGCTGGGGATGCGCTGGGAGGCGGGCCCCGCGCTGCGGAAAGTTCACCACGGCGGGCGGGGGGAGGCCCCGGCCCCGCTCGCCGGCGTCCCCCTGCAGATTCCACCATTAATTAGTCCTAAGGACTGTCTACTGGCAACATAAACAAAGCGAATGTCTCGAATTCCTTCCCGGCCCAGCGGTCTGGCTGCCAGAGCAGCAGAGCGCCTGGGACACTGGCCGGCGCGGCCGACAGCTGCGCCGGCCGCGGGACCCCCTCCCCGCCCGGCCCGCGCCCGGCGCCCCGCGCCCGCAGCTGGCCCCGCACGCCGGCCCGACGCGCTCCCAAACCGCCCTCCTCCTCCTCCTGCTGGAGCTCCCGGACCCTTCCTGTCTGATCACTTCCTTCCTCCGGTGCCCGCCGGGCCCCGCGCAGCCCCCTCCCCGGCCGCCTCGTCGCCCCCCGCCCCAGTCCGGCCCGCGCCCCCTCTCCCAACCCCAAACTGTACCCCCGAAACTCTTCGCCGCCCCCTCGAAAACGTCTCCTCCGCGTCTCTGCCCCAAACATTTCTCCTCAGTCTCGCTCCCACCAAGAAGTCTCCTCAGAACCTTCCCTCCCCCTCCCGAGGAAAAATCTCCTCAGTCTCTTCCTCCAACTCCACAAACATGTGCCGGGTCTCGCCCCAAAAGGTCCCCTCCTGAGCCCTCCCTCCAAAATCCATTCCAACTCTTCCCCAACTCCACACCCCCATTCCTCCTCGGCTGCGCCCGCGGTTTCTTCTGCCCCGTGGCCGCGGGTGCCCCGACCTCACCCGGGACCGGCCTCCCAACCCCGCCGCCCTCCGCTTCCCGCGCCCGTTCCAGCCCCCCGCGCCGCGCTCCCGCCGCCGCCTCACAGACCCTCACCTCGGCGGCCCGGAACCGCGCTCCCGCCCGCGGACGGCTCCGGCGCTCAGCTGCCAGCGACCACAGCCTCCTCTGGCCCCGCGGGACTGACAATGAGGGGCGGGGCCGGATGGTGACGTCAGCGTTCTGAAAGGCGGGGTCTTTGCGATGGGCGGGGTTGGTCTGCAGGCCCCGCCCCCTCCGTCCTGTTTTTTTTCGCTACCCAGGACTTAGACTCCACCAGATTTTTATTGCCTCCGTAGCTAGGGCCTGTGCTAGGCGTCCTGGGAAATCGAAATGGAAGACAAGACTTCTCGATTTCAGGAGGGACGCTTTCGGCCCGCGTGGTGGCTCAAGTCCGTAATCCCACTTTGGGAGGCTGAGGCGGACGCATGGCTTAAACTCAGAAGTTCGAGACCAGCCTGGGCAACATGGCGAAACCCCATCTCTATAAAAAATACAAAAATTAGCCGGGCGTGGTGGCGCGCGCCTGTAGGCTAAAGTAGGAGGATGGCTTGAGCCCGGGGAGATCGAGGCTGCAGTAAGCCGTGATCGTGCCACTGCACTCCAACGTGGGTGACAGAGTGAGACCCTGTCTCAAAAGAAAAAAAAAAAGCAGGGCACTCTCAGTAGGGTTGTGAGGATTAAATGAGATAATCAATGGAAAGGTGCTTAGCCTAGAACCTGATATGGAATAATCACTCAACAAATGCTATTTCTATTACTCCGCAAATGCAGAGAAGGAACTCAGCTCAGACTCGGGAGGCATGGGTTCCAGTCCCACACTGTGCTATTAATTCATTGTGTGATGCTAGACAAGTACTTTCCCATCTATGTTCCCGATTTTCATCTTCTTTAAAATGGGAAGGGGGAATAACCAGATGATCTCAAAATCCCCTCCCATACTTCTATGACATACTTCCTTTAAGTCTACTATCTAAAAGGCACCTAGTGCCCTGAGAAGTCAGGAGGAGGGCTTCGAAGACAGCCCAAGACCCACACCCAGCATAGTACAGGACACAGCCAGAGACTGCTCTCGCTGCGGATGCCCTCCCACACGCTGGCACACAGCAGCATTCACAAGCCAGGACACAGATAGGCTGAGGGCTGCTTCCTCTCTGACTACAGCAGCATGGTTGGTCTCTTGAGATATCTCTTGTGTAAGCTCTTTATTGCCTATGGAATAAAGGCCAAAGCCCTGGCCTGGTATGATCACTTCCTACCTTTACACACACAAACACACACACACACACACACAGTTTATCCAAACTTCTCTTAGCACACCCACTGCTTTCCCACATTTGACCCTTTGCTCAAGCTCTTCCCCTGCTGTCTCACCTCCCAGCTTCTCCCAGCCAGAAAGCAATCCTCCCTGTTCTGAATAACCAATAACATTGTGTTTAACCCTCACGTGGGCATGAACACTATAACTTATAAAGAAACGACCTCCCATTTGTTTCTTAGCACTTCCTGGAGGTCAGAACCCACATGTTTGTGGAGCTCAAGCTTTGATGCCAGAAAACCCTGGGATCATATGTTCTGGGGTCATAATAGCCGTCTCTGAGCCTGTCTTCTCATCTATAAAATGGGGATAATAATATAGTCTTGTGGTGTTTGTTTTAAAATTACCTAAGATACTGTATGGAAAACATCAGGCACAGTGTTCCACAAACAATATGAACAATATGATTGTCATTCTTATTTTCTTTCTTTTTTTTTTTTTTTTTTGAGACGAATTTTCTCTCTTGTCGCCCAGGCTGGAGTGCAGTGGCGCAATCTCAGTTCACTGCAACCTCTGCCTTCCAGGTTCAAGAGATTCTCCTGCCTCAGCCTCCCAAGTAGCTGGGATTACCAGCACTTGCCACCACACCTGGCCAATTTTTGTATTTTTAGTAGAGACGGTGTTTCACCATGTTGGCCACGCTGGTCTCGAACTCCTGACCTCAGGTGATCCACTCACCTCAGCCTCCTTAAGTGCTAGGATTACAGATGTGAGCCACTACGCCAGGCCCCTGTCATTCTTATTTTCAATAGTATTATATTGACCAGGCGCGGTTGCTCATGCCTGCAATCCCAGCACTTTGGGAGGATCAGTTGAGTCCGGGGGGCGGGGGTGGATCACTTGAGTCCAGGAGTTTGAGACCAGCCTGGGCAACATGGCAAAACCCCGTCTTTACAAAAAATACTAAAAATTAGCCGGGCCTGGTGGTGCCCGTGCAGTCTCAGCTACTCAGGAGGCTGTGGTGGGAGGATCCCTTGAACCTGGGAGGTGGAGGTTGCAATGAGCCATGATAATGCCACTGCACTCCAGCCTGGTGACAGATCGAGACCCTGTCTCAAAAAAAAAAAAAAAATATATATATATATATATATATAAAAAATTACTGTATGATTTATATATTTTTTTATATATATAATTACTATCATCAGTATTATTTCTAGTTATTAACACCACACAGCACCTCATGACAATCCACCTAATCATTTCATATGGAAGACTTTAGGGTCTTGAGAAAGGAAGAGGCTTGCTGAAAGTGGCCCTGCAAAGCATTCCCATTGGAATGGAAACCAGCACTCCAGTCTGCAGACCCCAGATGGATTCAGCAGAGTCACATCTGATGATGCCCCAGGGCATCTCTGCCATTCAGCATGCCTGCAAGCTGGGGTCAGCTTGGAGTTCTCTCTGAGAGTTCTTTGCAGCAGAGCTGACCCATTTCTGCTTTGTGCCTTTCTCCTCTCACCTTCTTTACAGAGACGTGGATCTGTGTTAAACTGCCCTTGGCATCTCTGCAATCCTCTAGGAGAACTGCAATGAGGCACTGGGCATTTCTAGAGCACTGGCCTGTGGAAGGAGGGGAGGAACTCTGGGGTTCTGATTAATTTCCTATGCTGCAGGCAGGCACATGGGTGTCCTGAAATGCCTGGCTCGGTCCTCAAAGGCCCCTAATAAATTATAGCTTATTTTTAGAAAAAATATTCAAAAACACCACTTCCCATGAAAAGTAATCATGGCTGTAAGATTGCTGGAGGCAAAGTAAGGGCCTTTACTGAGTTGCTCCTAAGGGCTAAAGCTGATTCCAAGTACCACAAACCCTTAGAAGGAAGAACCCAGGACATACAAGGGAGGTTCTGAAGAAAGAACTTTCTCCCCAGGACCCATGAGCTCAGCAACCACTTATTGATTTATTCATAGCAAAAGCTTTGGCACAGGAAAGATCAGGATTCAAAACCCAGCTCTGCCACTTACTAGTTATGTAATCTTGGGCTTTTAGGTCTCTGCACCTCAGTTTCTCATCTGCAAAATGGAAATAATAATACTACCTTTCTCACACAGTGCCTGTGAGGGTTAAACATGTGAAAGAGCTGAGTTCAGAGCCTGGCACCTAGTTCATGCCAGGATATAGTGGTTGCTGTTACTATTTGAACAGGTCCTCATCCTCCCAGCAAGACCTCCCATATGCTGGACACTGGACTGGAAGTAGAGCTAAATAATAGCCCTGCCCTCAAGAAGCTCCATTAGTAAAAGGAAAGGAATAGATTTGTAAGATTGGACAATAAAAGCTCCCTATTGGGCATTGTTAAGTGAAAAGAGTAAGAGTAAGTTGCCGAATTACAAGTGTAGTAGGATCCTGTAGTTATAATTTGTAATATATGCTTAGTATATGCATAGAAAAATATGGAGACTATAAAGAACTACATAGGCCAGGCGCAGTGGCTCACACCTGTAATCCCAGTGCTTTGGGTGGCCAAGGTGGGAAGATTACTTGAGACCAGGAGTTTGAGACCAGCCTGGGCAACATAGTGAGACCCCTGTCTTTACAAAAAAAAAATTATTATTATTATTATTATTATGTTAGACAGAGGTCACCCTCTGTCGCTCAGGCTGGAGTGCAGTGGCACGATCTGGGCTCACTGCAACCTTTGCCTCCCAAGTTCAAGCGATTCTCCTGCTTCAGCCTCCCGAGTAGCTGGGATTACAGGAATGACCCACCACACCAGGGTAATTTTTGTATTTTTAGTAGAGACGGGGTTTCACCATGTTGTCCAGGCTGGTCTCGAATGCCTAGGCTCAAGCGATCCTTTAGCTTTGTCCTCCCAAAGTGCTGGGATTGCAGGCGTGAGCCACCATGCCTAGCCAAAATTTTACTTATTTATTTATTTTTATTTTAATTTTTTTTGAGACAGAGTCTCGCTCTGTCGCTCAGGCTAGAGTGCAGTGGTGCGATCTCGGCTCCGCCTCCCGCATTCAAGCAATTCTCCCGCCTCAGCCTGCTGAGTAGCTGGGATTACAGGCCTGCGACACCATGCCCGGCTAATTTTTGTATTTTTAGTAGAGACAAGGTTTCACCATGTTGGTCAGGCTGGTCTCGAACTCCTGACCTCATGATCCGCCCACCTCAGCCTCCCAAAGTGCTAGGATTATAGGTGTGAGCCACCACCAGGCATGGTGGCTCACACCTGTGGTCCTAGTTACTCAGGAGGCTGAGGAGGGAGGATTGCTTGAGCCCAGGAGTTGGAGGCTGCAGTGAGCTATGATCTCTGCACTGCACTCCAGCCTGAGTGACAGAGAAAGACACTGTCTCTAAAAAATAAATAAATAAAAAAGAGCTAAATAGAGAACCTTCAGTTTTTTTCTTTGTTTTTGCTTTGCTGAGTTTCATTTTGTTTTTGTTTTTTCTTTTTTTTCTTTTTTTTTTTTTTGAGATAGAGTCTCACTTTGTCATCTAGGCTAAAGTGCAGTGGCATGATCTCGGGTCACTACAACTCCACTTCCCAGGCTCGAGTAATCCTCCTACCTCAGCCTCCTGAGTAGCTGGGATAACAGGTGCCTGCCAACACGCCCAGCTAATTTTTTTTGTATTTTTGGTAGAGACGGGGTTTCACCATGCTGCCCAGGCTGGTCTCCATCTCCTGAGCTCAAGCCATCCACCTGCCTTGGCCTCCCAAAGTGCTGGGATTACAGGTGTGAGACACTGTGCCCAGCCTGCTTTGCTGTTCTGTGTGTGCATATAGTGAGAACTTTCAAAAAAGACTTTGCTATGGAGGGGAAAGGGGGTAAAAACACAGCTACAAGGTATACCAGCAGTGGGCACCTGAGCCATCTGTGCATACTGCAATAGAAAGTTCCACAGATCCCATCTCCTCCTTCGTGGGGATCCAAGAAAGCCCACGCCGAGACAATTTTCGCTTTCTCCCCTGACCCTAGCCCTTGGTTGCATTTGAACTTTCAATGCTACAAGCCAAAAGTAAGACACCTAATAGAAGTCTCAGGAATCATGACAAGGCCAGGACAAGACTTTTAAGCAGGGAGAATTTCTTTTTTGTCCCTGTCTGTATTAGTCAGAGTTCTCCAGAGAAACAGAACCGATAGGAGTATATATATATATAATTTACTTATTATGAGAATTGGCTCACAAGATTATGGAAGCAGAGAAGTCCCACAATTTGCCTTTTGCAAGCTGGAGAACCAGAAAAGATGGTGGTGCTAAGAATGGGGGTTTGTGGGCAGAGAAGTGCTGGTGTAAGTCTCAGAGTCCAAGGATCTGAGAACCAGGAGCTCCAATGTCCAAGGGGAGGAGAAGATGGATGTTCCAGCTCAATGAGAGAGAGCAAATTTTCCTTCCTCCTCTTTTTTGTTCTGTTGGGCCCTCAGTGAATTGGATCATGCCCACCCACATTGGTGGAGGCAATTTTCTCTACTCAATCTACCAATTCAAATATTAATATCTCCTGGAAATACTCAGAGATAATGTTTTACCAGCTATCTGGGCATCCCTTAGCCCAGTCAAATTGACACATAAAATTCACCATCACACTGTCCTATGCCCCTTCCACACCTTCCAAAGAATCACAATATGTCAGCACCTTGTGTCTACCATGTCTAAACTTGCACTTTCATTTTCACTCATTATATCTTTCTGCAACTTAATTTTTTACAAGTAGCAGTATTACTGTGCCATCAGAAAAAAAGGCAATAAAGATATACATAAAAAGAAAGCTAACGAAGCTGGAGTTGGCTCACTTTTGCTGGTTTGCAAACAATAAATGATTACCCAGTATGATTGAGGCCAGTGCAAAGTCCGCCAAGAATCATAGAAAGTCAGAATAGGAAGGAATAAAATAGCCCTCAATTCTCCTATCATCCCCAAAATGGCATGATTTTAAGTTCCCTCTATTCCTTTGCTCCCTCATGTTTCAGGGCAACCATTACTACATGCATTTCATTCATTCATTCATTCATTCATTCATTCATTCCACAAACATTTATAGATCCTTTATTCTGAACCAAGAATCATGCTGGGTACTTTACATATACTACCTCTTAAAGGTTATAGGGGTCATTATTGCTAGTATATTGCATATACTATCTCTTAAAGGTTATAGGGGGTCATTATTGCTATCTTGCAGACTGGGAAAATAAGGCTCAGACAGGGAAAGTCACTTACTGGTCACACATCTAGTAGGATCTAAACCAAGACATGTGCAACACCAAAGCCCAAGTCTGGGAGGAAATGGGCTGTATTCCAAAGCAAATAAGCTATGCACTCAGGCAGCCATTATTGGCTGGGTGGCTTTGGGCAAGTCATTGAACTCTTCTCAGCAGCAGTTTTCCCACCTCTGCAGAGTAAGTGTATACCCACCTATTTCATGTAAGCTAAGTGCTTTGTAAATCGTAACACATAATACAAAGGAAAGGCATCTCAGCTCTTCAGGGACTAGGTCTCACTCATCTTTGGATCTTTTGGTGCTTTTCCCCCTAGTGTTTGCCTCCATTAGTGTTCATCCCCCATTAGCGCAATTAGGACAGTCTTCCTCGCATGCATCTTATTTCCCCCTCCAGCCTGGGACTTCCTCGACCACAGGAATGATGCTTATTACTTTCTGATCCCTTTCTGTCCCTAGTACAGTGTCTGGCCTGCATCCCTCCATTCCTTTACATTTTAATTTATTTCATAAGAAATGGCTGAGTGCTTAAGATGTGCCAGGCACTACACAGACTCTAATACAGCAAAAGTCCCAAGTTTCCTGGACTGGAGGAGTGGAGAAACAGGACAACATTAAACACAATTACTTAATAACAATTTCATTAAGTGCTGCAAAGAATCAGGTGATATGCCAGGAGGGATTGGGGGATGCAGGGTGGGGACCTAACTGAATTGAGGAGCCAGAGAAGGCTTCCTAGAGGAGGTGGCCTGGAGGCTCAGAGAGGGTAAGGAACATGCTCAGGGTCACACAGCTGGTAAATGGGAAAACTGGGATTTTAACCCAGGAATGCCTGAGTCCAAAGCCCATACTCTACTAGAAAACACTGTCTTTTATTTCCTCCACCTTTTACTTCCTTGACTTTTTTTTTTTTTTTTTTTTAGATGGAGTCTTGCTCTGTCGCCCAGGCTGGAGTGCAGTGGTATGATCTGGGCTCACTGCAACCTCCACCTCCCGGGTTCAAGTGATTTTCCTGCCTTAGCCTCCCGAGTAGCTGGGATTATAGGCGTGCGCCACCACACCCAGTTAAGTTTTGTATTTTTAGTAGAGATGGGATTTCACCATGTTGGCCAGACTGGTCTTGAACTCCTGACCTCAAATGATCTGCCCACCTCAGCCTCCCCGAAAGTGCTGGGATTACAGGCGTGACCCACCGCGGCCCGCCGCCTACTTCCTTGACTTTTATTGATGAGAAAGGAGTAAGACCTGTCCAAATGAATGCTCTAAAGCAATGTTTTTTCCCAGCTTTTGACGGATCACAGATTCTTTTGAGAATCTAGTGAAATCCATGAAACCTCTCTCCAGAATTCCATGTATACAGACAGACCCACAAAATCTTGCATACAATTTCAGGGAGTTCATAGGCATCCTGAGGCCCAGGTTTAGAAATCATTCCATGGAGGACCATCGGACCTTATAGTGAGATTGTCAGAACCTCAGAAAGAGACACCAGGACCCCATAAAGAGCTCAAATCCCCAGAGAGATCTCAAGACCCTATAGAAAGAGTCTCAAGATCCAGTAGAAAGATCTGGGATCCTGTAGAGGCCCCCAAGTTGCTACAGAGTAACAGCTGGGGCTTTGCAGAAATATTCTCAAGAGGCTATAGACATAGATGAACCTCAACCTCTCATGAGGTATGATCTCTCATGAAGCTGGGGTCCTCAAAGCAGACTTGGAGAGCTATAATTTTGGGGGTTTTTTTGTTTTTTGTTTTTTGAGACAGGGTCTGGCCTCTGTCACCCAGGCTGCAGTGCAATGACACAATCACCCCTCACCACAGCCTCAAACTCCTGGGCTCAAGCAATCCTCCTGTCTCAGCCTCCAAAGTAGCTGGGACTAGAAGCGTGTGCCACCACGTCCAGCTAATTTTTAAATTTTCTGTAAGGATGAGGGGGTCTCACTATGTTTCCCAGGCTGGTCTCGAACTCCTGGAATCAAGCGATCCTCCCACCTCGGCCTCCCAAAGTGGTGGGATTACAGGCGTGAGCCACCATGCCCTGCAGAGGGCTATAATTCTTGTTGGATCACTGACGCCTCTGAAACTTCAAAGAAAAATGCAACACACACAACATTTTACACAATTACAAGGGGTTCACAGACCTCTGAGAGGACATCGGTAGCCCCTGGGTACAGAACTCCAGTTCCTGAGGTGCGGCAAGAACGTAACCCCCGCCCCCCAAACACCTCGAAAACCTGGAGCAGAACCACAGATCCGAGGCACAAACTTAGGATGAAACAGATCCCGAGTTGCACCCCGGCCCTGCCGTTTACTAGCCATGACCTTGAACACTCACCTAGAAACCCTCAGGCCTCAGCATCTCACCACCCAAAAGAGAGGGCTGGACACCCTTCCCTCCCCAGCCCGGCCCCCGCGGCCTGCGCTCCGTGCCGGGTGGGGCGCTGGCGCTTGACAGGACTCAGCCTCTCTCCCCTCCTGCGCCAGTGAGCCATGAATCCGGCTGCGGCACTTCTGGAAATACTCATGGGCCGACTGCACCAGGCTTGCGGGCGGCGGGGGAGGGGGCCGGCGCGTTCGCCGTTTGCCGCAGTGACAGCTCCCCGCCGCCAGCCGGCCGCGGGCCTGGGAAGCCGCCGGTGCCGGGCGCGCTCTCGGCCTTTCCCACCCACCAGGCAGGGCGTTCCCGCCAGCCGGCTTCCTGCAACCGAGGGCCAGGGAGGAGGGACGGCGCTGAGGGGCCGCAACCGAGGGCCAGGGAGGAGGGACGGCGCTGAGGGGCCGCAGGGCCTGGCGGGCCTGGTTCCTGGCTTTCTCTCCGCGTTTCCTGGGCAGGACCGGCCGGGGGATGGGACCCAGCGCAAACCTCCTACCCTGGGAGCGCAGCCAGGAAATCGCGTCCTTGTTAATTCAGGTTCCTCCTTTGCGCTGAACGGGGCTGGTTTCCGTCCGTGATCAAGTGGGCATGATGTGACACACTTATCCCAGGAGGAAGCGGAGACACGAAATGGCAGCTCCCGACCCCACGACACAACAAGATTCCAACCCCGTGATGTCAGTGTTAACTCCCATCCTATGGATGAGAAAGCTGAGGCTTTGAAAAACGAAGTGACTTATCCAAGGTCATCATAAAAATATTACTTCTAATAAAATAACATGCTTACTACATACCAGGCACTGTGCTACAAATGCTCCAGGTATATTTTGTCATTGGGTTCCTGTAATCTATGAAGATAACTGTTGTTCCTAGTTCATAAATGAGGAAACAGAACCAGAGGCCAAGTGGCATCTCCAGTGACGCACAGCTACGAAATAACAGAGCTAGGCATTAAACTCCAGCCTCCTGTTTCCAGAGCTCAGCCTTTCTCTATCCTGCTTCAGTATTTCAGTTGAGTAACCACGACCTTGTCTCATTTGTTTCTGGGTCCTCAGAGCCTTACAGAAAACTTGACACAAAGTAAGTGCTCAGAGGTGACTAAGGGAACCTTACATGGAAGTTCACACTTAGAAGGACTAATAGGACGCATCTGTCCACGTGACCCTTTCTAGAGCCTTCAGCCAAGTGAAAACTTAGCCTCTGCCTGAATACTCACTATCATGATAAACTCTCCCCCTCTCCACACCCCCATTCCATTCCCTTGTTGGACAAATACATTTGGTTTAAATGTAAATGCTCTTTTTTTTTTTTTTGAGACAGAGTTTCGCCTTAAAGCCCTGGCTGGAGTGCAATGGCATGATCTTGGCTCACTGCAAACTCTACCTCCCAGGTTCAAGTGATTCTCCTGCCTCAACCTCCCAAGTAACTAGGATTACAGGCATGTGCCACTACACCCGACTAATTTTGTATTTTTAGTAGTGACAGGGTTTCATTGGTTGATCAGGCTGGTCTCACACTCCTGACCTCAGGCAATTTGCCTGCCTCGGCCTCCCAACGTGCTGGGATTACAGGCATGAGCCACCGCGCCCAGCCTGTTTTAAGGATACAAATTTCACATGTGCTTAAAATAGTGCCTGACACATCTCCCCAAGGGCCTTCAGAAACAAGAATAACATGCTCCACAACAGTCTACTAAACATCATCATTGATCACGTCCCAGAGAGGTAAGCAGCGCAGTGATGAAGAAATTAACTCTGAAGGCAGAATGTCTGGGTTCAAATCCTGGCTCTTCTGCTAACTAGCTGTGTGACCTGGGGCAAGTGACATGGCTTCCCTGTGCCTCAGTTTACCATCCACAAAATGGAGATAACAGCTTCTATGTCATAGAGTTATCATGGAGTTAAATGAGAGAACTGAATTGCTTAAAATGGTATCTGGCACTTAGTGAAATCAGTAAGGATATTATTATTATCATAACTAAATTTTAAAAATACTATTACTAATATTACCACTGTTATTTTAACTATTGTTATTATCATCCAAATTCTACCTTTTAACTAGTTCTCTGACCCCAGGTAAGTGACCACACGTCCCTGAGCCCCAATTTCCTGAAATGGGTCTGGTTAGAAAACCTGACATCAGAGGAGTCCAGATGGTAGGAGGCCCGGGACCCAGTGGGTGCTCCCTAACCCCCCTGGGGGCACTGTCAGGGGACCCGAGGCACATTTGAAGGGCCCTGGCAGGGTGGCAAGATGCTGCTCACCTGTGCCATCCTGCACCACGTCCTCCTGCTCTTCCTCCAGCCGGTCCTGCTGGTGCCGCAGCTCCTCCTGGGCAGCCTGCAGTTTCTCCCGCTTCTGCTGCAGCTCCTTGGTCTGCTGCTGGGTCACCTGCAGGCTGTGGGCCAGGTTGCTCTTCTCCCTTCAGGACAAGGGGAGGGGGAGCAGAGGGGATGCTGGGGCTGCTCTCTCCAGAGAAGGTAGCTGGCTGCTGCTCTAGCCATGAGCTACATCCTCCTGTCTTCCAAGGCACCTGCCTCCAGGAAGCCTTCCCTGACCACCCTGTCCATGGCTGACTCATTTCACTCACACCCTCCAGCAGAAGAAGCTGGCTTTCCTTCTCCCCAGCCCGCCCACTTGGAGGCCTAGTGGAGTGGATGGAGGCACTGGTGTGATCTCCAAGCACCCTACCAGGTAGAAGAGGCCAGGCTAGGCTCCTGGGACGCACGGGCAATTGTGCCACCAGTTCTACTACACCATGTGACCAGGAAATGCCCTCTAGAACACCCCATGCCCCTCAATTCTGGGAAGCCTCATAGAGCTGAGTCTGCAGGTCCCACAGCTTCCTGCTACATAGGCACATGTTGGCCACAGCAGGGGAGGGAGGAGAAGGCAACAAATGGGACCCCAAAGACTTGCCAGGAGCTGCCACTTTCCCCACTGGTGGTAGGTGCAAAAACACTTCACGACGTGATTTTTTTTTTTTTTTGAGACAGAGTCTCGCTCTGTTGCCCAGACTGGAGTGCAATGGCGCCATCTCAGCTCACTGCAAGCTCCACCTCCTGGGATCACACCATTCTCCTGCCTCAGCCTCCTAAGTGTCTGGGACTACAGGCGCCCGCCACCATGCCCGGCTAATTTTTTTTTTTTTTTGAGATGGAGTCTCGCTCTGTCGCCCAGGCTGGAGTCAGTGATGCCATCTCGGCTCTGCAACCTCTGCCTCCCGGGTTCACACCATTCTCCTGCCTTAGTCTCCCGAGTAGCTGGGACTAAAGGCACCCGCCACCATGCCCAGCTAATTTATTATATTTTTAGTAGAGACGGGATTTCACTGTGTTAGCCAGGTTGGTCTCGATCTCCTGACATCGTGATCCGCCCGCCTCAGCCTCCCAAAGTGCTGGGGTTACAGGCGTGAGCCACTGCATCCAGCAATTTTTTTTTTTTTTTTGATGGAGTCTCACTGTGTTGCCTAGGCTGGAGTGCAGTGATACAATCTCGGCTTGCTGCAACCTTCACCTCCTGGGTTCACGCCATTCTCCTGCCTCAGCCTCCCAAGTAGCTGGGTCTACAGGCGCCCGCCACTATGCCCGGCTAATTTTTTGTATTTTTGGTAGAGACGGGGTTTCATGGTGTTGGCCAGGCTAGTCTCAAATTCCTGACCTCAAGTGATCTGCCTGCCTCGACCTCTCAAAGCACTGGGAATAGAGGCGTGAACCACCACACCCGGCCCTAATTTTTTTTATTTTTTACTTTTATTTTTATTCATTTATTTATTTTTATTTTTTATTTTTTTGAGATGGAGTCTGGCTCTGTCGCCCAGGCTGGAGTGCAGTGGCACAATCTCGGCTCACTGCAAACTCCGCCTCCTGGGTTCACGCAATTCTCCTGCCTCAGCCTCCCGAGTAGCTGGGACTACAGGCGCCCGCCACTACGCCCGACTAATTTTTTGTATTTTTAGTAGAGACAGGGTTTCACCATGTTAGCCAGGATGGTCTCGATCTCCTGACCTCGTGATCCACCCGCCTTGGCTCCCAAAGTGCTGGGATTACAGGCGTGAGCCACCGCACCCGGCCTATTTATTTTCTTTGACACAGAGTTTCACTCTTGTCGCCCAGGCTTGGAGTGCAATGGCGTGATCTCGGTTCACTGCAAACTCTGCCTCCCGGGTTCAAGTGATTCTCCTCCCTCAGCCTCCCAAGTAGCTGGGATTACAGGCATGCGCCACCACGGATGGCTAATTTTGTATTTTTAGTGGAGACAGGGTTTCTCCAAGTTGGTCATGCCGGTCTCGAACACCTGACCTCCCACCTCGGCCTCCCAAAGTGCTGGGATTACAGGCGTGAGCCACTGTGCCTGGCCAACTTTTTTTTATTTTTAGTAGAGATGTCTTTTCGCCATGTTGGCCAGGCTGGTCTCAAACTCCTGACCTCAAGTAATCCACGCATCTTGGCTTCCCAAAGTGCTGGGATATAGGCATCAGTCACCACACCCAGACTGAATTTTCACTTTTTAAAATTTTTAATTAAATTTTAATAGAGCCAGGCACAGTGGCTTATGCATGTAATCCCAGCAATTTGGGAGGCTGAGGTGGGAGAAGTGTTTGAAGCTAGGAGTTCAAGACCAGCATGGGCAACATAGTGAGACCCCCATCTCTAAAAAAATTTAGAAATGTTGGGGGCTTGTCTAGCATCCTCGGGGCTGAGATCAGAGTTGCCCAGGAACCCAGGGAGGTGAGGGCTCAGAGGGTGGTGAGGGCACAGAGGAAGGGGGTGGAAACCTAACTCTCAGGCTTCGGTTCCCATATCCTTCCCCAGGCCAGGCCCAGGCCGTGGCCACCATCTAGGGGCAGTTGGGAGGTAGAGGTGGGAGGACCGCTTGAGTCTGGGAGTTCCAGGCTACAGTGAGCTGTGATGGACCAATTGTGCCCCAGCCTGGGAAACAGAGCAAGAGTGTGTCTCAAAACAAAGCAAAGCAAAACAAAACAAAACTGAATACTAAAAAAAATAAAAATAAGTGTTGGCCAGTCGTGGTGGCTCATGCCTGTAATCCCAGTACTTTGGGAGACGGAGGCAGGTGGATCATGAGGTCAGGAGTTCAAGATCAGCCTGGCCAAGATGGCGAAACCCTGTCTCTACTAAAAATACAAAAAAAAATTGGCCGGGCGTGGTGGCGGGCGCCTGTAGTCCCAGCTACTTGGGAGGCTGAGGCAGGAGAATGGCGCGAACACGCGAGGCGGAGCTTGTAGTGAGCCGATATCGCACCACTGCACTGCAGCCTGGGCGACAGAGGGAGACTCCATCTCAAAAATAAGTAAATAAATAAATACATAAATGTTAATAAGCACATGCAGCTAGTGGCGACCATATTAGTGCAGAGCCACACCCATAACGCTCGACTGGTGTTATGCCCAGACGCTGACTTATTCTTCAGCACTCCCCAGCTCAGACCTCCCCAGCACCTGCTCAGGAGCTGGTTGGCGCTCCGCAGCCGCTGCACTTCGCCCTGTGAGTCCTCGTGGGCCTGCATGGTGCGGTCAGTCTTGTCCTGCAGGCGCTGCAGCTGTTCCTCTGGGGCCCGTCACTCACTCTCGCAGTCGCTCAGCTACTTCCGCAGGATGCCCAGTAGGTCCTGGCTTGCCTCATAGAGCCCACGCATGTCCTGGGGCGCGGGGATTTCAGGGTCTAGGGGGGTCCTTTGAGGACTCCAGAGCCACCTACTCTCTTCTGGTTCCAGGGATACACACTAGCCTACGCTAGGCGGGGTCCAGGGCCTGGACCTGGCCTGGGGCAGAATAGGGGCCTCGGCCTGAGGGCCAGGCTTCCGCTCCCCTCCTATGTGCCCTCACCACCCTCTGAGCCCTCACCTCCCTGGGGTCCCGGACAACTCTTACCAAAGCCCCCCGGATGCCTGACAAACCCCCAGGCACACTCGTCTCCCGGGTGCTGACCCCACCCCCAGGGCTCCCAGGCTCCTCCCCCTTGCATCCTGGTTCCACTCACAATCCTCCCTACCCTGGCTCTGCCCTCGTTCCCAGGCTCTCATCCCAGGCTCTGATTCCCCTTGTTAGACCTTTTCCCTGGGTCCTGGCTCTGTATGACCAGGAACCTGTCTCCCTCTCTACCAGGACCCTAACACTGCCGCAGCCTCCTCCCTCCACCAGCTGCCCAAGCGCCCACCCCCAGCTACCCAAGCACCCCCACTTCTGGGCTCGGCTTCACCGCAGAGCTCTCGGCCACCTCCTTGGGGGTCCTGACATCCGTAGACACTATTTCTCAGGGCTCTGGCTGCACCCCAGGGAGCTCAGACTCCCTCCCTGGCCCCTGGCCCCAGACCCGCCCCCGCCCCCACCCGAAGGGCGAGAGCCCCTCCCCCCGGGCCTCTGGCTGCCCCCAGAACGCTCACGCCCCTTCCTACCTGGACCTGCAGCTGGCGCTTGTGCAGGGCGGAGTGAATCAGGGCGAGCGAGCGTGGAGGAGTCTGAGCAGGCCGGGGAGGGGCCTCAGCGGGGCGAATGGCCTCGGCCCGGCGAGGAGCGCCGCAGTGGGGATGGGGTCCGCTGGCCCGAGAGCCCCCCAGGCTGCCATAGGGGGCATGGGCGATGCACTTGGAGCCGCTCAGCCAGACGCCGCTCACAGCCTCCGACAGGATGGCCTGAGGGTAGAGGAGGGAGGCAGGAGGCCGCAGAGTTAGGAACCGCGGGGTTGGCTGGGCAAAGACGCCCAGGCGAGGCTGGGGGCCGCCTCATCCCAAATGCCGCCTCCTACAAGAATCCTTCCTGATTTCACCCCCTCCACTAGCTCAGTCCTCAGCTCGTCGCTGAGGCCTCCCATTTATTGGGAAGACATCATTTGGCGTTGCTCAGAGATGGGCTCCGAAAGGGCCGTGCCTCCCCTCTGAGACTGGGGGCTTCCCAGGGCAGAGGCTGGGTGAGCTAGCAGGGGTGCTGAGCAACTACAGCCTGGGTCCCAGGCCCCCACCCATTTGCAGTTCAGTCCGAAGCCACTGAAAGTCGTGGCAGGGGAGCCCGGGATTGCCTGGCAGGTCCCTGTCTTCCCACCTCTCTGGGCTCACACCTGTGCCAGGTCCCTTAGGCTCTGCTGTAGCCCCTCTCTGTCCTCTGTCTCCAGGGCCACCTGCTCCTGTAGCCACAGGGTTCCTGGAGTGCTGTTAGGGAGACAAAGGGTGGTCGGGGTTCTGTCTTATCTGAAACCTCCCCTTCCCCTCCCTCCCTGGCCCACCACTGATCAGGTGGCCTCTGAAGCCATGTCCATAGGCCAGCCACCTGGTAGACCCCACAGCAGGCCCGAGGCCCTCACTGAACAGACCAGGCCCAAAGAAGAGCTGTGTCCTGCCCCAGGTCACACAGTTGATTGGAGGAGAGCCAGACCTAGAACTCAGGCCAGGCCCCACACAGAGGGGTGACCAAACCAGGCCGTACCCTGGAGGAGTGAGTGTCCCACTGGTTGGGGGTGGGGGGAGCTGGGTTGCCAGAGGCAGCATCTGGATCTGGAAAGCATGGATGGGAGTCCGAGTCCCGACTCTCCCACTTACTGGCTCTGAGACTGGACAAGCCTTTCCCCTCTGGGGCTTCAGTTTCCCCATCTGTGTCATGAGGATTACGCTACAGGGCTGCTTCGAGGAAGAAATGGGGTGGAGGAGGTGAGTGTGCTTACCACAAAGCCTGCACACCTGTGTGGGCTGAACCTGAGTGCGAGTGGGATGCTGGGGGCGACCCAGGCAGCCCAGCCCTAAGCCTGCGTCCATGGATCTGGCCGGTACCCCATCCCACCCTGCCACATCTCAGGGGCAGCTGCAGCTCACCAGGGCCTCAAGCTTCTCGATGACGTCCTTGTTGACCTGATCCTTCTCCAGATTCTGCTTCTGAAGATCCTCTACTGCCAGGCCCAGCTCTGTCACTCTGGAGTTGGGGGAACAGCAGAGGTGAGTGGGGGACCAACCCTGCCTCTCAAATCCACTACTTCTGTGTCCACCATGCTTCTCCAAACCGGAGGCAGGGATCCTAACATCCACCTCCCTGGCTGTTTGACCTTAGGCAAGTCCCAGCTCCTCTCCAGACGTCACACTTCTCATCTGTGAAATGGGAATGAGGTTGCCACCACTTTATCTCATGGGAAAGCACATGAGGACTTGTCCAGGTGGCAGGAGTAAGGGGCATAAGTTCTTTTTGTGTTGTGTGTGGTTTTTTTTTTTTCAGACGGAGTTTCGCTCTGTCATCCAGGCCGGAGTACAGGGATGTGATCTTGGCTCACTGCAACCTCCCCATCCTGGGTTCAAGTGATTCCCCTGCCTCAGCCTCCCTTGTAGCTGGGATTACAGGCACACACCACCACGCCCGACTAGTACCCACGAGATATCCACCTGGGACTGAGGTCAGCCTTGTCCAGGTCACTTTGCATCTGCTGCTGGGCCAGGTCCTTCTCATGGAGCACGTTGTCCCGCAGCTGCTCTTCCAGCTGGGCCTGCAGCAGGGCCTGCTTCTCCAGGGCTGCCTTGGCCCGGCTCCCTGCCAGCCGCAGGCCCGTGCTCAGTCCCAGGCCCACCTCCTGGACAGCTCATGATGTCTGGGCCAGCTCCCCTCCCAGCTTCAGCAGGTCCCTTGGGAAGAGAGCACAGGATGGGGATGGCATGGGACTCACTCCCAACTACAAATTAAAACTACGCTGGGGCTGGGCGTGGTGGTTCACACCTATTCCCAACACTTTGGGAGGCCGAGGTGGGCAGATCACCTGAGGTCAGTAGTTCAAGACCAGTCTGGCCAACATGGTGAAACCCCATCTCTACTAAAAATACAAAAAATTAGCCAAGCATGGTGGCTCACTCCTGTAGTCCCAGCTACTTGGGAGGCTGAGGCAGGAGAATTGCTTGAACCTAGGAGGTGGAGGTTGCAGTAAGCTGAGATCATGCCACTGCACTCCAGCCTGGGCAACACAGCCAGACTGCGTCTCAAAAAGATAAATAAATAAAAAGAAAAAGAAAACTACACTGGGCTGGGTGCGATGACATGCACCTGCAGTCCCAGCTACACGGGAAGCTGAGGCAGGATTGCTTGAGCCCAGGAGTTTGAGACCAGCATGGGAAACATAGAGAGACACCATCTCAAAAACAAAAGAGGAAAAAACAAACAGACAAACCCTACACTGGGATGCCATTTGTCCACTCTCAGATTGGGGAAAAAAAAAAGGGGTCACATAATACACAGGGAGGGGCTCTGGGGTAACAGGCCCTCCCCTACACAGCTGGTGGGAGGGTGAGTACAACCACAAGGTTGGGCACTGAGGGAGAGCTCCGAAAACTCTGCATGCATAGGAGCTTCCCCACCGGCTCCTCCTCTAAGAACGTATCCAAAGATATACCCCAGCACAGAGGAGATGGCTTGTGGACAAGGAGGTTCACTGCAGCATTGCTCATGTAAGAAATCCTGGTGACAACCTAAATGTCTATCAAAAGGGGACTGCTACTAAGTACACGATGGTACATCCTTTAAGTGGAAAACTGTGGCCAAGAAAAACCAGTGGAGAAGTTCTTCCTGGCCTGATCCAGAGCCACCTCCCCGTTATAACTAGTAGGTGAAGAAAGCATCTTCAAGAACTGTGAAGATGAAATTTTACCAGGCGTATATACAAAAAAGTGTGTGTGTGTGTGTGTGTGTGTGTTTGATCTGCTTTATTTGCTTATATAAAATAACCCTGGAAGGTCACTTAAGAGGAACTGATAGGCCAGGCGCGGTGGCTCATGCCTGTAATCCCAGCACTTTGGGAGGCCAAGGGGGGGAGGATCACCTGAGGTCAGGAGTTCAAGACCACCCTGGCCACCATGGCGAAACCCCTCCTCTACTAAAAATACAAAAATTAGCTGGGTATGGTGGCTCACGCCTGTAATCCCAGCTACTTTGGAGGTAGAGGTGGGAGAATCACTTGAACTCGGGAGGCAGAGGTTGCAGTGAACCAAGATCTTGCCACTGCATTCCAGCCTGGGAGACAGAGTGAGACACCATCTCAGAAAAAAAAAAAAAAAAAAAAAAAGAAACTGATAATGCTTCTCATGGTAACTTGGTGGCCAAAAAAGAAAAAGACAAAAAAAAAAAAAAACAAAAACAAACAAAAAAAAATTGTATATATAAAAAGAAAAAGAAGCTGATAATGCTGCTTGCCTCCAAGGAAGGAAGGGGTATATCTGGGGTCAGAGGTGAGAGGGAGCCATTTTACTGTGTACCCTTTTGAAATGTGAACCTTATGAACATGTGACCTAATCAAAAGTAAAATATAAAAATTTTAAAGGCTACTTAAAATTTTGTTTTTGTTTTTGTTTTTTTTGAGACGGAGTCTCGCTCTGTCGCCCAAGCTGGAGTGCAGTGGTGCGAGCTCGGCTCACTGCAACCTCTGCCTCTCTGGTTCAAGTGATTCTCCTACCTCAGCCTCCCGAGGAGCTGCAATTACAGACGTACGTCACCACACCCAGATAATTTTTGTATTTTTAGTAGAGACAGGGTTTCACCATGTTGGCCAGGTTGATCTTGAACTCCTGACCCCAGGTGATCCTCCCGCCTCGGCCTCCCAAAGTGCTGGGATCACAGGCATGAGCCACCATGCCTGGCCTATCAATTCCTCTTAAGTGACCTTCATAAGCAAATGAAGCAGATCACACATGCACACACACACACACAGATACACACATAATTTTTGTACATACGCCTGGTAAAATTTCATCTTCACAGTTCTTGAAGATGCTTTCTTCACCTACTAGTTATAACTGGGAGGTGGCTCTGGATCAGGCCAGGAAGAATTTCTCCACTGTTTTTTCTTGGCCACAGTTTTCCACTTAAAGGATGTACCATCGTGTACTTAGTAGCAGTCCCCTTTTGATAGACATTTAGGTTGTCACCAGGATTTCTTACATGAGCAATGCTGCAGTGAACCTCCTTGTCCACAAGCCATCTCCTCTGTGCTGGGGTATATCTTTGGATACGTTCTTAGAGGAGGAGCCGGTGGGGAAGGTCCTATGCATGCATAGTTTTCGGAGCTCTCCCTCAGTGCCCTCCGTTGTGGTTGTACACACCCTCCCACCAGCTGTGTAAGGGATAGTGGACAAATGGCATCCCAGTGTAGGGTTGTTTTTTTTTTCTTCCTCTTTAGTTTTTGAGATGGAGTCTCACTATATTTCCCATGCTGGCCTCAAATTCCTGGGCTCAAGCAATCCTGCCTCAGCTTCCCGCATAGCTGGGACTGCAGGTCCATGCCACCGTGCCCAGCCCAGTGTAGTTTTATTTTTATTTTATTTATTTATTTTTTTGAGACGCAGTCTGGCTGTGTCGCCCAGACTGTAGTTCAGTGGCATGATCTCAGCTTACTGCAACCTCCTCCTCCTAGGTTCAAGGAATTCTCCTGCCTCAGCCTCCCAAATAGCTGGGAATACTGGAATGCACCACCACACCTGGCTAATTTTTTGTATTTTTAGTAGAGATGGGGTTTCACCATGTTGGCCAGGCTGGTCTCGAACTCCTGACCTCAGGTGATCTGCCCGCCTCGGCCTCCCAAAGTGCTGGGATTACAGGTGTGAACCACCACTCCTGGCCCCAGCGTAGTTTTAATTTGTAGTTGGGAGCGAGCCCCATGCCATCCCCATCCTGTGCTCTCTTCCCAAGGGACCTGCTGCAGCTGGGAGGAGAGCTGTCCAGGAGACCGGCCTGGGACTGAGCATGTGCCTGCGGCTGGCAGGGAGCTGGGTTGAGGCAGTCCTGGAGAAGCAGGCCCTGCTGCAGGCCCAGCTGGAGGAGCAGCTGCAGGACAAGGTGCTCCATGAGAAGGACTTGGCCCAGCAGCAGATGCAAAGCGACCTGGAAAAGGCTGACCTCAGTCCCAGGTGGGTACCTGGTGGGTGCCACACAAGGCAGGCGTCCCTGCAGAAGGTAAAACTGGAGAGTTGGGGAGAAGGGAGCATCTATTCACTAGGGGCAGGGCCTTCCTCTGTGAACTCAGCCAGTCTTCCCAGGCACCCCACTGAGGTTCCCAGGCACTTGCCCCGTGTATATAATAAACAGCTTAGCCTCCAATGACAGAACTTGTGGCCGGGTGCGGTGGCTCACACCTGTAATCCCAGCACTTTGGGAGGCCAAGGTGGGGTATTACCTGAGGTCAGGAGCTCAAGACCAGCCTGCCCAACAGGTGAAACCCTGTCTCTACTAAAAATACAAAAATTTGCCTGGCGTGGTGGTGTGTGCCTGTAATCCCAGCTACGAGAGAGGCTGAGGCAGGAGAATCACTTGAACCCAGGATGTGGAGGTTGCAGTGAGCCAAGATCACATCAGTGTATTCCAGCCTGGATGACAGAGCGAAACTCTGTCTCAAAAGAAAACAACAAAGAAAGAACTTGTGCCCCTTACTCCTGCCACCTGGACAAGTCCTCATGTGCTTTCCCATGAGATAAAGCTGGTGGCAACCTCATTCCCATTTCACAGATGAGAAGTGTGAACTCTGGAGAGGAGCCAGGACTTGTCTAAGGTCACACAGCCAGGGAGGTGGATGTTAAGGTCCCTGCCTCCGGTTTGGAGAAGCATGGTGGACACAGAACTAGTGGATTTGAGAGGCGGGGGTGGTCCCCTATTTACCTCTGTTGCTCCCCCAACTCCAGAGTCACAGAGCTGGCCCTGGCAGTGGAGCATCTTCAGAAGCAGAATCTGGAGAAGGATCAGGTCAACAAGGACGTCGTCGAGAAGCTTGAGGCCCTGGTGAGCTGCAGCTGCCCCTGAGATGTGGCAGGGTGGGATGGGATACTGGCCAGATCCATGGTAGCAGGCTTAGGGCTGGGCTGCCTGGGCCACTCCCAGCATCCCACTGACACTCAGGTTCAGCTCTCACAGGTGTGCAGGCTTTGTGGTAAGCACACTCACCTCCTCCATCCCATTTCTTCCTCGAAGCAGCCCTGTAGCATAATCCTCATGACACAGATGGGGAAACTGAAGCCCAAGAGGGGAAATGCTTGTCCAGTCTCAGAGCCAGTAAGCGGGAGAGTTGGGACTTGAACCAGCATCTGCCCTCTCCAGGTCCAGATGCTGCCTCTGAAAACCCAGCTGCCCACCCCCACACAGCATGGTTTGGTCACCCCTCTGTGTCGGGCCTGGCCTGGGTTCTAGGTCCACCTCTCCTCCAATCGACTTTGTGACCTGGGGCAGGACACAGCTCTTCTCTGGGCCTGGTCTGTTCAGTGAGGGCCTCGGGCCTGCTGTGGGGTCTACCAGGTGGCTGGCCTATGGACATGGCTTCAGAGGCCACCTGGTCAGTGGTGGGCCAGGGAGGGAGGGGAAGGGGAGGTTTCAGATAAGACAGAACCCCGACCACCCTTCGTCTCCCTAACCACACTCCAGGAATCCTTGCTGCTACAGGAGCAGGTGGCCCTGGAGACAGAGGACGGAGAGGGGCTACAGCAGAGCCTAAGGGACCTGGCACAGGTGTGAGCCCAGAGAGGTGGGAAGACAGCGCCCTGCCAGGCAGTCCCAGGCTCCCCCCCAAGTCTTTCGGTGGCCTGGGACTGAACTGCAAATGGGTGGGGGCCTGGGACCCAGGCTGTAGCTGCTCAGCACCCCTGCTAGCTCACCCAGCCTCTGCCCTGGGGAGCCCCCAGTCTCAGAGGGGAGGCACGGCCCTTTCAGAACCCACCTGTGAGCAACGCCAAATGATGTCTTCGCAATAAATGGGAGGCCTCATCGGCGAGCTGAGGACTGAGCTAGTGGAGGAGGTGAAATCAGGAAGGCTTCTTGTAAGCGGGAGCATTTGGGATGAGGCGGCCCCCAGCCTCGCCTGGGCCTCTTTGCCAGCTAACCCCGCGGTTCCTAACTCTGCGGCCTCCTTCTGCCTCCCTACCCTACCCTCAGGCCGTCCTGTCTGACGCTGAGAGCGGCAGCCTGCCTCCCACTGCGTCAGATGGCAGCCCGTGGGGGCTCTCAGGCCGGCGGACCCCGTCCCCATTGCGGCACTCCTCTCCGGGCCGAGGCCCCTCCCCGGCCTGCTCAGACTCCTCCACTCTCGCCCTGATCCGATCCGCTCCGCCCTGCACAAGCGCCAGCTGCAGGTCTATTTAGGAAGGGGCTTGAGAGTTCTGGGCGCAGCCAGAGGCCCGGGGGTAGGGGTTCGCGCCCTCCAGGTGGGGGCGGGGGAGGGGGCGGGTCCGGGGAAGGAATCTGAGCGCTCTGGGGTGCAGCCAGAGCCTTGAGAAATAGTGTCTGAGGGTGTCAGGACCCCCAAGGAGGTGGCCGAGAGCTCTGCGGTGAAGCCGAGCCCAGAAGTGGGGGTGCTTGGGTAGCTGGGGGTGGGCGTTGGGCAGGTGGTGGAGGGAGGAGGCTACGGCAGTGTTAGGGTCCTGGTAGAGAGGGAGACAGGTCCCTGGTCATACAGAGCCAAGACCCTGGGAAAAGGTCTAACAAGGGGAATCAGAGCCTGGGATGAGAGCCTGGGAACGAGGGCAGAGCCAGGGTAGGGAGGATTGTGAGAGTGGAACCAGGATGCAAAAGGGGGAGGAGCCTGGGAGCCCTGGGGGTGGGGTCAGCACCCGGGAGACGAGTGTGCCTGGGGGTTTGTCTGGCATCCGGGGGGGCTTTGGTAAGAGTTGTCCGGAACCCCAGGGAGGTGAGGGTTCAGAGGGTGGTGAGGGCACAAAGGAGGGGAGTGGAAAGCTGCCTCTCAGGCCTAGGCTCCTATCCTGCCCCAGGCCAGGTCCAGGCCCTGGACCCCGCCTGCTAGTGTGTATTCCTGGAACCAGAAGAGCCTAGGTGGGCTCTGGAGGCCTCCCAGGACCCCCCTAGACTCTGTGATCCGCATGCCGCAGGACATGCGTGGGCGCTATGAGGCAAGCCAGGACCTGCTGGGCACCCTGCGGAAGCAGCTTAGCGACAGCGAGAGTGAGCGGCGGGCCCCAGAGGAACAGCTGCAGCGCCTGCTGGACAAGACCAACGGCACCATGCAGGGCCACGAGGACGCCCAGTGCTAGGTGCAGGGGCTGCGGAGCGCCAAAGAGCTCCTGAGCAGGTGCTGGGGAGGTCTGAGCTGGGGAGTGCTGAAGAATAAGTCAGCATCTGGGCATAACACCAGTGGAGCGTTATGGGTGTGGCTCTGCACTAATATGGTCGCCACTAGCTGCATGTGCCTATTAACATACATTTATTTATTTATTTATTTATTTTTGAGATGGAGTCTCCCTCTGTCGCCCAGGCTGCAGTGCAGTGGCGTGATCTTGGCTCACTACAAGCTCCACCTCCCGGGTTCACGCCATTCTCCTGCCTCAGGCTCCCCAGTAGCTGGGACTACAGGCACCCTCCACCAGCCTCGGCCAATTTTTTTTGTATTTTTAGTAGAGACGGTGTTTCACCATCTTGGCCAGGCTGATCTTGAACTCCTGACCTCATGATCCACCTGCCTCCATCTCCCAAAGTGCTGGGATTACTGGCATGAGCCACCGCGCCCGGCCAATGCATTTTTTAGTATTCAGTTTTGTTTTGTTTTGCTTTGCTTTGTTTTGAGTCACGCTCTTGCTGTTTCTCAGGCTGGGGCACAATTGGTCCATCACAGCTCACTCTAGCCTGGAACTCCCAGACTCAAGTGGTCCTCCCACCTCTACCTCCCAACTGCCCCTAGTTGGAGACCAGGGCCTGGGCCTGGCCTGGGGAAGGATATGGGAACCGAAGCCTGAGAGTTAGGTTTCCACTCCCTTCTTCTGTGCCCTCACCACCCTCTGAGCCCTCACCTCCCTGGGTTCCTGGGCAACTCTGATCTCAGCCCCGAGGATACTAGACAAGCCCCCAACATTTCTAAATTTTTTTAGAGATGGAGGTCTCACTATGTTGCCCATGCTGGTCTTAAACTCCTAGCTTCAAACACTCCTCCCACCTCAGCCTCCCAAATTGCTGGGATTACAGGCATAAGGCACTGTGCCTGGCTCTATTAAAATTTAACTAAAAATTTTAAAAAGTGAAAATTCAGGCTGAGTGTGGTGGCTCATGCCTATAATCCCAGCATTTTGGGAAGCCAAGGTGGGTGGATCACTTGAGGTCAGGAGTTCGAGACCAGCCTGGCCAACACGGTGAAACCCTGTTTCTATTAAAAATACAAAAATTAGCCAGGCATGATGGCGGGCACCTGTAATCCCAGCTATCTGGGAGGCTGAGGCAGGACAAGAGCTTGAACTTGGGAGGTGGAGGTTGCAGTAAGCCAAGATCATGCCATTGCACTCCAACCTGGGCGACAAGAGGAAGACTCTATCTCAAAAAAAAAAAAAAAAAAAAAAAAGCGAAAACGTACATAAAATATCCCTGGAAGGATTCATAGGAACAGCATCCCACAGATTGCCTACAGGGTGAGACTGGGAGACAGGAATGGGAGAGATGCCTATTTTAACTTTACAATTTTCTGTACTATTTAATTTTTTTTTTTTTTAATAGAGAAGGGGCTCTCTCTTTTTTGTCCAGGCTGTTCTCGAACTCCAGGGCTCACGCCTGGCCCTATTTGAATTTTGAACCATGTAAATGTACCATCTTTTCAGAAAAAAATAAAATCTGTCCGGGCGCGCGGGGACGCTCCGGGCCCGTAGCGGATGTGTCTCCTGCCTCTTTAACCTGGCAGGGGCTGTTCAAGTGGCCGGGGAAATCAGCGATTTGGAGGGTGGAGGGCTGGTGCTTTGAAAGAGAGGCAGAGGGGAGAGGGGGATTTCCCTGTCCCAGCTGCACTGGGTGCATCCCCTCGGTTACTGCTTTTCTCGGCCCTCAGGGCCCCTAACCTGCTCCAACCCCTTGTGCAGTAGAGGCTGCCGTGTCCCTTTAAGGCCCCGCTGCGCCTGCGCCTTGGGTTCTCCTGACGCGGCCGATCCGGACCCTGAGGAGCCAGTGGGCTGCAGGCGCAGGCGCAGGCACAGGCTAGGGGTTGGGTGGCGGTTGAGACAGCGGCGGTACTGGGATGGGTAGGTGAGGATCCCGAGACTGCCTGAGCTTCTGCGCGCGGTGCTTTTGGGAACGCGGGACAGGCAACTTGCGGCGCCAGGAGCTGGGCCGAGGCGCGGCGGCGCGGCTGCCGGCTGCCGTTGGGATGGGAAGTTACGGCGAAGTCCACCCAGCGTTTCTGAGGTGAGGGCGCCGCGCCAGGCTGGGCGGGCGGTGAATCCGGGACCAGCGGGCGCACACCTGGGTCGAGGTGCGGGCGTCGCAAGTTTTGTTGCGCGAGCGGGGGGTGTTGCAGGGGGGCGTGGCCCCCCCCCCCCGCGCCCCCCGGACTAAGTTCCCTGCGCTGGATTCTTCGCCTGCCGCTGCCGCCCGCAGCCCAGCTGTCGTGGGCGCTGGGGAGGAAACTCGCTGGCGGGTGTTCTGTGGCATCCCAGGGGGTGGAGGGACGGAGCAGCTTCGGGGGCACGTCCTCCTATATCCTGTAGAGGACACTGACCCCGCACCCCACCCTCGAGGCCGGAAATCGGTTCCCTCTGCGGACCTGAGAGGCGAGAGCGCTCGCGCCCCTGACTTGCAAAATTGGGGTCTTTATTGGCCTCCGGGATTCTGCTCCTGGCAGGTGTCTCCAGGCTGGTGATGGGCAAGCCAGGTGTGCCAGGTCCAGGATGCACATGAGGAGCGTTTGTAGCCATCACTGAATCACCTCCTGACTAGCGGGGCAAACCTCAAATGAACCGCAGGATTTCGGGTAGGTTGGATTGTGGGGTTGCTGTTTGCACTCCGAGGAATTGCTGTGATTTCCCTGTGTCTGTCTTTCTGGCTTCTTAGGCCATCTCATGTGGCGTCCTTTCACCAAAGAGTTAACCAAGACGTTTGGTCTGGTTTCCTTGCTTTCCTCCTGTCTTTTGCTGCTAGAGCTGCTTTCCAAAAGAAGTCTTTTCTGGCAGTGGTATCTTTTCTTTGGGTTACAGTGTTGTTCATCCTTTCTTTGCCAAAGGAATGAATCCCAGTGCTTCACAAAGTTAAAGAAAAGATCTGCTGATAGTGTTTAATCTGTTCTGAGTTGATATGCGTTAGTAGCTTTCTTTTTGTTTTTAAATTTTATTAGTAAAATTTCACTAGTGAACCAGAAGCTATTTTTTTATTCTGAAATGCTAGCTTTAAGATTTCTGAGAACTTTGCATCAAAGAAATCTTGGAAAAGTTACTGAAGTATACAGAAGAAGTTCACAATTTAAAATGTGCAGGTGGCCCGGGTGCAGTAGATGACACCTGTAATCCCAGCACTTTGAGACGCCAAGGTGGGTAGATCACTTGAGCCCAGGATTTCCACACTAGCCTCGGCAACGTGGCAAAACCCTATCTCTACTAAAAATACAAAAGTTAGCTGTGTGTGGTGGTGTGTGCCTGTAGTCCCAGCTACCCGGTAGGCTGAGGTGGGAGGATCACCAGAGCCCGGGAGGTTGAGATTGCAGTGAGCCGTAATCATGGCAGTGCACTCTGACCTGGATGGCAGAGTGAGACCCTGTCTCAAAAAAAAAAAAAAAAAAAAAAAAAGGGTAATGAATTTTGACCAAATGAACCACCACAGATCGAGAAATAGAACATTACAAGACTGGGGTAAATTTGTAGGAGTGGCATTGTTGGTTTTAGAGGTATATGAATGATAAAACTTTAGTATTACATATTGTTGAACATTTTCCCAAAGTGGTTGTACCATTTAGCAGGGATATTCTGGTTACCCCACATCGTCTCTGATGCCTGTCAGTTAAAAATCATTTTGCCATTCTAGTAGGGGTGCAGTAATATATCAGTGTGGTTTCATTGAGATTATCTTTTATTGCCATTTATGTGTCCTCTTTTGTGAAGTGCCTGTTAAATCTTTTTATCCAGTTTTCATTGATATGCTTGTTTTCCTGTTGATTTGTAATACTTCATTCTGGATATGCCTCCTTTCTAGGATTTATATGTATTGCATTTCCCTTTTTTCAATCTGTAGCTTGCGTGTTCATTCTTTTATGTTGTTTTTTCAGGAATGGAGATTCTCGTAACTTTTTTTTTTTTTTTGAGACAGGATCTCACTCCGTTGCCCAGGCTGGAGTGCAGTTGCACAATCACAGCTCACCACAACCTTGACCTCACAAGGCTCAGGTGATCCCCCTGCCTCAGCCCCCAAGTAGCTGGGACCTGCAGGGGAGTACCACCACACTCAGCTGTTTTCTGTATTTTTAGTAGAGATGGGGTTTTACCACATTGCATAGGCTGGTCTGGAATTCCTAGGCTCAAGTGATACACCTCCCTCGGCCTCCCAAAGGCTTGGGATTACAGGCATGAGCCACTGCACCCAGCCTGAGATTCTTAATTTTAATGAAATTATACTTTATCAATCTTTTCCTTAATGGTTACTGCTTTTTGTGTCCTGTTTAAGAAATCAATGCCTAACCTAAGAGTATGAACATATTTTTCTGTGTTAACCTTATAACAATTTTATTTTAGTTTTTGCATTTTTTTTTTTTTTCAGACAAGGCCTCACTCTATTGCCCAGGCTAGAGTGCGGTGGCAGGATCTCAGCTCACTCAACCTCCATCTCCTGGCTCAAGTGATCCTCCCACCTCAGCCTCCTGAGTAGCTGCGACTATAGGCCTGTGCCACCATGCCTGGCTAATTTTCGTATTTTTTATAGAGATGGGGATTCAACATGTTTCCCAGGTTGGTCTCAAACTCTTGGGCTCAAGTAATCTGCCTGCTTCAGCCTCCCAGAGTGCTGGAATTACAGGTGTGAGCCACCCCACCTGGCTATGATTCACTTTTTACTACATGGATGTGTCTGCTTGATCCAGCACCATTCATTGAAAAGACCATCCTTTTCCTTCTGCACCATGTGGCACTTTTTTTCATAAATCGAATGACTATATGGTCATCTGATTTATGAAATTAGTGTGGGTCTGTTTCTGTTTCTGGACCAACCTGGGTAACATAGTGAGATCCCGTCTCTACAAAAAATAAAAATAATAAATAAATGAATAAAATTGAAAAAATAAGTGCATAGAGCAGATGGAGTCATAGGTGATAATTTATAAATGATTGCCAGTTTCTTGGCTACATACAGGTGTTGGTAATTCAGATGTGTTGGGTGTTCAGGCAAAATGTATTAAGTGAATTATATGGTGTTCAGAATGATTGCTAGATGTTCATTGCGACTTGAATTAGATGTTATTTGAGCCTCACAGAGCTGCAGTTTTGACTGTTTTATTTGTCTTTTTAAAGTTTTTACAATCTTCCTGTCAAGGCAGTAACTCTTTTATACTTAATTGTTCTTAGGTTTACTTAATTAGCAGGAAAACTTTATGGACTATACCTAAATAAGTGTTAAGCCATTTAAAGGGCTCACGTGATGAGATGTAAACAATAGTATTCTACATAATAGTTTTAGGACTACATCCAATAATTTTTTTTTTCTTGAGACAGTGTCTCGCTCTGTCGCCCAGGCTGGAGTGCAGTGGTACGATCATGGCTCTCTGCAGCCTTGACCTCTCAGGCTCAAGCAGTCCTCCCACGTCAGCCTCCTTAGTAGCTGGGTCTGCAGGCATGCACCACTATGCCCGGCTAATTTTCTCCTTTTTGTAGACACGGTTTTCCTATAGTGCCCAGACTAGTTTCAAACTCCTGGGCTGAAATGATCCTCCCACCTTGGCATCCCAAAGTGTTGGGATCACAGGCATGAGGCATCACACCTGGCCATTTTAGTTTTAATATTTTTTCTATTTTTCTAATTTAAAAGATTTACTAAAATCTCTTACAGCTATTTATGAATATAGTATTCATTGTTGTTATTATGATTATTTTGTATGTGTTTAATCTGATTTTCAATATAAGCTCCTGGCAATTAGAGATTTTGTCTCTTTTATTCACCACTGTATTCTCAGTACTTGACCTTGCCTGGCATGAAACAGATATTGAATAAATATTTCTTAAATGAATGAATGAATGAACATACCAATAGCATATTCAGCAATCTCCAAGTATCACAGTTTTCACCATCTAACAAATAAAATAGCTTGGATAGAGCAGAGTCACAGTCAACCTGCCATGAAGGGAAATGTCAATGAAAAATAAACCTTTGTATGTGTAGCTGCTAAGATTTTGGGGGCTTTGTTACTGTAGCATAACCTAGCGAAAGCTCGGTGAGACAGCATGTAGAATATACGTGTACAGATAGACCAGCTAGACCAGTAGATGAGATTCCAAAGATAGTTCAATAAGCATTAACTAACAACACCCACACTCTTAATTCCCTAACAGAAATAATGGAATTCTTGTTCACTAAGCTCTGCCTCAAATATTACTTACTTTGTGAAAACTTCCCTGGCTACTCTAGTATTTAGTCAGGACTCTTTATATTTTTCCCCGCAGGCTGGAGTACAGTGGTGCCATCGTAGCTACTAACCTCTAACTGAAGGCTCAAGGAATCCTCCTGCCTCAGCCTCCCGAGTAGCTGAGACTACAGTGTGCGCCACCATGCTCAGCTTATTTTTCATTTTTTATTTTCTGAGACGGGGTCTTACTATGTTGCCCAGGCTGGTCAGGACTGTTGATTACCTATGACAGAAACCCAACCACCTCTAGTTCCCCACCACCTTTCAACCTGCTCTTCCCTGGGTCTTCCCAGTCTCCGTAAATGGCAGCTCCATCCTTCAAGTTGCCGAAGCTCCAAATCTCAATGTTAACCTTGATTTCTCTCTGTTATCTCACAGGCAATCTGAAGGCAAATCCTGTTTAGACCCAGACGAAGGTTCCTGGTGACCCAGGCTCTCACCAGCCAATTGTCCTTTGCCGTCCTCCTGAGGGTGTCTGGAGTTTCAGCGCTGTGTGCTCTTGGCCTCCACGCTGGGGATGCCACTGACTCCCACTGTCCAGAGCTTCCAGTGGATTCTCCGAGGCCCTGATGTAGAAACTTCCCCATTCGGTGCACCAAGAGCAGCCTCACATGGTGTGGGCCAACATCAAGAGCTGCCAGATCCAACAGGTAAAAATCCCGAGGCATTGCCAGCTCGGTAGGGTCAGATAGTCCTCTTTCTATTATGACTCAGATGTGAAGGGAAGATGCCAAGGTCCCTAAACATCGCAGGGCCTTGCCTGGCATGAAACAGATATTAAATAAATATTTGCTAAATGAATGAACAAATATCGTGTGCCGCCCATGACCTGCAGTGTCGTGGTCAGGTGGAAGTGATTTTACTTCAGGAGAGGACAGTGTTCTCTCCAGGACTTTTCCTTACTAGCTAGATCTGCATCCCACTCCTCGCTCTTCCCCTCTCACCCCCCATTCTCTGCCCCCATTTCTCTCTGTTTCCACCCTACTGTCCCCTTTCACCTGCTTTCTGCTCTTCAGCTTTCATGGCTCACCCCCTCCCTGTCCACCTGCATCCCCCAGGCTAAGGCCCCTACACTGTCCTGGGTGGGGAGATGTGTCTGGTTTTAGGCAGTGCCCTCTGGATGTGTCCAGGATGGGGAAACATGTCTCAGTTGCCAGTATAATGGGTTAAAATATAATGGGTTAAAAGTGGCCACTTTTGAAGGCCTTTCCCATCTCCCATTCCAGAATCCTGTAGGACTTAGAATTTATGGGCCACGGTGGAATTCTTGGTTTCCCAGGACCTTGTGGTGGACGCCTTCTTTCACTGAGCATTCATAGGGTGACTATTAGGTACCAGGCCCTGCTCTGGGCTAGAGACCCCACAATGAGTAAATCTCAGGTCACTACCCCACAGAACCCACCACTGCAGGCATTGAGAGGGGGAGAAAGGGGCATGGCCTGTGTTCTTCTCATGTGGTTGCCCACAGGTCCTGGGGGAGTAGGAGCCAGTTCAAGGAGAGAAGTCCAGTGAGAAAGGCAAATGGATGACATCAGACCCAGGGGCTGAGGCCCCCAACTGCAGCCGGGTAGCTTCTGGAGTGGACAAGGAGCAACAGGGAAGTTTGCGGCCTGGTGTTCTGGGATCCACTGTCTCATCTCATTCTTGTGGGCACCAGAACTTATCCAAAGACAAGACTCAGTGTGTGTGGTAACAGTGGGCCAGAGATAGAATGTGTTTCAGAGGAGGAGGAAGGGGTTGTACCCCATGGAAACAGTGTATGGTTTTACAGTAGCGTGTCTTTCTCTAGTAACTACTTAGCGTGTTTCTGTTAATGGAAAATATTGGTGGTGTAAGTTTCCCCACTGTTCTCATCTTCATGTAAATTTGTTCATTTCCTTCCTTCCTTCCCTACTTCCCTCCAACTCTCTCTCTCTATTCTTTCCCTCCCTCCCACCCACCCTCCGTCCCTCCCTTCCTTCCTCCTTCCCTCCCTCCCTCCCTTCTTTCCTTTCTTCCTTTCTTCTTTTCTTTTTCTTTCTCTCTCATGCTCTCTCTTTTTCTTTCCTTTTCATTCTCTCTACTTTTTTGAAGAGCTCACACTGTACTGAAACCTACATTATTTACCAAAATCTCTGGAGCTGCTTCTGTCTGGCAGGTAGAGAGCTCATCCAGTAGCCCTTAGCTCTTCCCAGCCCCCTCCTTTGATTTGTGGGTGCCACTGGGGCAGCTTCTGAGTCTCAATGGTTTCTAGTCTTCACCAAGTTCTGCCCACCCAGATGGTTTTTACCTGTCCTTACCAGAAACCTGCACTGTCTAGATTGCTGAGGCTGCTTCTCCTTAACCAATCTGCTATCTGTATTCCGGGGGCACCCCAGGGTTAGAGGTAAATGGCATAGGCCTTGAAATCTCCAACTGCTCTGACTCCAGGTTGGTGCACTTCAATGCCAAGTACTAACCACACAATAACAGGATGCCACCAAAACCTTGATATGGGGCTGCTGCATCCTAATTTTAAAAAGTTAATAGACATTATTTTTTAGAACAGTTGTAGGTTTACAGAAAACTTGAGTGGATAGTACAGAGAGTTCTCCTAGGCTCTCCTGTCCTCCAGCACACAATTTTCCCTATTAGTATGTTGTATTAGTGTGGTCCGTTCGTTACAATTGATGAACCACTGTTGATATGTCATTATCAACTAAAGTCCATAGTTTACATTAGAGTTCATTATTTGAGTTTCACAGATTATAGGTTTTGGCAATTACATAATGTCCTAAATCTCCAATTCAGCATCATGTGAAATAGTTTCACTGCTGAAAATTCCCTGTGCTTCACCATTTCGTGCATCCTCCTCTCCTCCACTCCTGACAACCACTCATCATTTTACTACTTCTATCTTTTTGACTTTCCAAGAATGTCCTAGAGTTGGAATCATACGGTATGTGGGTTTCCAGACTGGCTTCTTTCTAGCATTATGTACTTGAAGTTCCTCCATGTCTTTTCATGGCTTGATAGCTTGTTTTTTAAAATCAGTGAATCAGATTTCATTGTATGGCTACAACAGTTTTTTATTCATTCACTTGGTGAAAGACATCTTGGGCACTTCCAAGTTTTGGCAATTATGAATAAAATTGCTGTAAGTACTTATGTGCAGGATTTTGAGTGAACTTAAGTTTTCCAAAGTGACTGTACCCTTTTGATTTCCACTAGCGATGGAAAGTTCTAGTTGCTCCTCATCTTTGACAGCATTTGGTATGTTCGCCTTTTTGAATTTTAGCCATTCTAATACAGTGATATCTCCTTGTTGTTTTAATGTGCAATTCCCTAATGACAAATGATTTTGAGCATCTTTTTCATATGCTTATTTTTCATCTGTATATCTTATTAATGAGGTGTTCAGATCTTTCACCTGTCTTTTTTTTTTTTTTTTTTTTGCTTTGCATTGTTTAGTTCTCAGAATTCTTCATATATTTTGGACAGCAGTTTTTCCATCAGATTATTTTATAAATATTTTCTGCCGGTCTGTGACTTGCTTTTTCCATTCTCTTAACAGTGTCCTTCACAGAGCAGAAGTTTTTAATTTTAATGAGGCTCAACTTAATTTTTTTTCATTAGTAGATTGTGCTTTTGGTTTTGTATTTAAGAAGCCATCATCCAACCCAGGATCCCCGAGATTTTCTCCTATGTTATCTCCTAGGATTCTTATGGTTTTGCACCTTACATTTACATGTAAGATTTATTTTATAAAGGGTATAACATGCATACCTGGATTTATTTATTTATTTATTTTTGCATGTGGTTGTCCAGCTGTTCTAGCACCACTAGTTGGAAAGGCTGTCTTTGCTGTTTTAAATTGTCTCTAAACCTTCATGGAAGATAAGTGGACTGTATGTAGGCCTGTTTCTGGGCTCTGTATTCTTTTCCGTGGATCTATTTGTGTGTGTTTTCTCTTTTCACCAACTTCACACTATTTGGGTTACTGTAGCTTAGTGTAAGTCCTCAAGTTGGTAGTGCCAAATGTCAGGGGGTTTTTCTGAACTTCATTATGAGAACCTGGTTGAGATCATTGTAGTAAAACTTGGAAATGTGTGAGATTCCCCTTAGTCTGGTTTTCAAGGAGTTTTTAATGCTCTGGCCAGGCCACCCACAGCTTCTAGTAATCTGTCAATACCATTTAAGTGCTCCTCCCACTTGCTGTCCCCAGTAGCTTCTCTTCCCTGTGAGCTCTGACTCCTTGTGTGTTAGCCTGTTTTTCTCATTTTTAGGGTGGCTGTTTTCCCTGTGACCTCAATTCTCTGGTCCACCCTAGAAGCGTTGGCTTTCAGTTTGTTCAGCTTTTTTCTAGCTGTGAGGACAAGTGATGACTGCCTAGCTCTTTCCATGTTGGAATGGATATCCAAAAGTTCATTTAAAGGATTACTTGTTATAAAAGTCACCCATTGTCCATGTACAACTCAGTGATTTAAGGTGATATATAGAATTGTGCAGCCATCAGCAGATGGCTTCAGCAGATGCATCAGCAGATCAGTACTTTAGCACATTTTGTCGCTTCCCCAAATTCCCTTGAGCCTCTTTGTAGTCATTTCCTAATTCCCTGGTCCCCATGACTGGGTGTGAATAGAATAAATATTTGGAAAGTAGACTTCATTATATTTACATTTTCATGTGTTTGGGACTTTATATAGTGGACCATTGTGTTCGTTTTGTGACAGGTAGAGAAGAGATTGCATTCTAGGGATGGTTTTTTGGGGAACATAATAGTAGTCCTGTTTATGGCTCTCCTTGAATTGGTTCTTCTGTTCTGGTGACTGGTATTTGCTACCAAACCTTGTCTGGTGAGCACAAGAAAAGGAATTTTTAAAAATCTGCTATGAAAATCGAGATGATACATTTTCACATAATAGTATGTGGAGTTAAGTAATGAAGCATCTTTATTGTTTATTTATTTATTTTTTGAGATGGAGTTTTTGCTCTGTTCCTCGGGCTGGAATGCAATGGCGTGATCTCAGCTCACTGCAACCTCCACCTCCTGAGTTCAAGTGATTCTCCTGCCTCAGCCTCCTGAGTAGCTGGGATTACAGGCACCTGCCACCACGCCTGGCTAATTTTTGTATTTTTAGTAGAGACATGGTTTCTCCATGTTGGCCAGGTTGGTCTCTAACTCTTGACCTCAAGTGATCCACCTGCCTTGGCCTCCCAAAGTGCTAGGATTACAGACATGAGCCACGGCCCAACCTGAACCATTTTTATTCTTTCAGAAATGTGATTGATAACAGTAAAGCCACACTCCTCACATGCCTGAAATACCCCTCATTGTCTTCTTCAGGTGGCAAGTGCTCTGGAACAGCCACATAAATGTGAGGGCAATATTTTTACTGTAGTTCTTTCATTGATTGATTGATTGATTGATTTTTTTCTCTTAGAGAGGTTAGCATCCATGTATCTGAAATTGTAATTCAAGGAAAGAGACAGGCATCTGTACTAGTTTTCTGTTGCTGCCAATTATCACAGTACCACAAACCAGTGGTTTGAAACCACAGAAATCTGGAATGAAGTGGCTGGGTTCTCTGATCAGAGTCATATGAGGCTAAAATCCAGGAATGGGCTGGCTGTGTTTTTTTCTAGAGCTCAAGTTATTTTTTCAAGTTCACTACAGATATTGAAAGAGTTCCTATTCTTGTTTGTGGGGGACTGAGGGCCCTTTGTCTTTGCTGACTATCAGCCGGGAGACACTCTGACTCCAGAGGCAACGTGCTTTCCTCCTTACCTGTCTTTTCCATCATCAACCAATAACAACTCATGGAGTCCTTCTCAAGCTCCTACCTTCTATGACTTCATCTTCTCCAACCAGCCACAGAAAGTTCTGTCATGTATGGAGTGATGTGATTAGATCCAGTTCATGCAGGTAACCTCACCAGGTCAAAGTCATGTAACTGGCACGTAACAACATAATCACAGGAATGGTGTCTCATCACCTTAACAGGCTTTAGAGACAAGGGTGTGACATATTTGGGGACCATTTCAGAAATTCCACCTACCACAGTAGGACACTCACATTCCCCCAACTCCCTCTCCCCTAAGGTTTCCAAATTTCAAGTCATTAAAGCATTAGTTCAACATGAAAAATGTCATGTAGATCACATCAGATCAAAAGTTTAAAATTCCATCTAAAACATCCACACCAGATGTGGATGAGGCTGAGGCTTGTGAGGGTGTCCACAAAGTGCAGGTCTTTGACATAATTCCCTTACCTCCATTGACCTGTGAAACTGAACAAACAGCTTATCTGCCCCTAGTGTGAAATGACGGGACAGACATAGAATAACAGCTACAGTGATTCTAGTTCAAAATGAGGAAACATGGAAGGGATAAAGAAGTCACTGACCCAAAATAGTTTGGAAATGGAGCTGGGCAAAATCCAGCAGAAGTTTCTTAATTAGGATCAACAGCCTGGGACCAGCCCGCTGTCCTGTGGGTCTTTGCCTCTGGGCTGTCTGCTGTGCATTTCTTGAAACTATTATTATTTATCTTTTTTCTCACACTCTTTTGCATATGGTTTCTATTGCACTCAAAATGTTTTTGAGATTCATCCATGTTGTTTTGTGTGTCAACAGTTCGTTCCTTTAGCCATTCCATGGAATGAATGTATCACAGTTTATTGATCCATCCTTGTATTGACAGATACTTGAATGTTTCCAGTTTTTCATATTAAGAATAAAACTGCTATGAACATTCTTGTATAAATCATTTTCTGGACATATGTTTTAGTTTCTCTTGGATAAATGCTTAGGAATTACTGAGTCATAGAATAGGTAGTTGTTTGATTCTGTAAGAATATGCCAGATATTTTTTCCCAAAGTGTTTATACTATTGTACATTCCAAACGTACAAAGGTGAGAAAGCTTTTGCTCCTTCCAAAGAGGCCTCTCTATATACATGTAATTTTTTCTAACTGGGGATAGGCTGATGACTTCAGGGACGTGAGCATGGGATACAGGACACCTGTCATCACCACCACCGTGAAGTTGGGATTCAGGAAGGAGGTTAATCCTATAAGGAATCCTGTGACCAGCTCTCCCTCTCCCTCTCCCTCTCCCTCTCCCTCTCCCTCTCCCTCTCCCTCTCCCTCTCCCTCTCCCTCTCCCCTCTTTTTTCGGTCTCCCTCTCCTTCTTTTTTCAGTCTCCCTCTGTTGCCGAAGCTGGACTGTACTGCCGGGATCTCGGCTTGCTGCAACCTCCCTGCCTCGGGCTCCTGTGACTCTCCTGCCTTGGCCTGCCGAGTGCCTGGGATTGCAGGCGCGTGCCGCCACGCCTGAATGGTTTTTGTATTTTTGGTGGAGACGAGGTTTCGCCGTGTTGACCGGGCCGGTCTCCAGCTCCTGGCCTCGAGTGATCTGCCTGCCTCGGCCTCCCGAGGTGCTGGGATTGCAGACGGAGTCTCGCTAACTCAATGCTCAATGGTGCTCAGGCTGGAGTGCAGTGGTGTGATCTCGGCTCTCTGCAACCTCCACCTACCAGCCTCCTGCCTTGGCCTCTTAAAGTGCTAAGATTACAGCCTCTGCCCCACCGCCACCCCGTCTAGGAAGTGAGGAGCGTCTCTGCCTGGCCGCCCATCGTCTGGGATGTGAGGAGCCCCTCTGCCCGGCCGCCCTATCTGGGAAGTGAGGAGCGCCTCTGCCTGGCCGCCCATCATCTGGGATGTGAGGAGCGCCTCTGCCCGGCTGCCACCCCGTCTGGGAGGAAGTGAGGAGCGCCTCTGCCTGGCTGCCCCGTCTGGGAGATGAGGAGCACCTCTGCCCGGCCGCCCCGTCTGGGAGGAAGTGAGGAGCGCCTCTGCCCTGTTGCCCTATCTGGGAAGTGAGGAGCGCCTCTACCTGGCCGCCACCCCGTCTGGGAAGTGAGGAGCGCCTCTGCCCGGCTGCCACCCCATATGGGCAGTGAGGAGCGCCTCTGCCCAGCCGCCCCTTCTGGGAGGTGAGGAGCGCCTCTGCCCAGCCGCCCCGTCTGGGAGGTGAGGAGTGCCTCTGCCCGGCCGCCCCGTCTGGGAGGTGAGGAGCGCCTCTGCCTGGCCGCCACCCCGTCTGGGAGGAAGTGAGGAGCACCTCTGCCCAGCTGCCCCATCTGGGAAGTGAGGAGCGCCTCTGCCCGGCTGCCGCCCCCTATGGGAAGTGAGGAGCACCTCTGCCCGGCCGCCCACTCTGGGAAGTGAGGAGCGCCTCTGCCCGGCCGCCCACTCTGGGAAGTGAGGAGCGCCTCTGCCCGGCCGCCCACTCTGGGAGGTGAGGAGTGCCTCTGCCTGGCCGCCACCCCGTCTGGGAGGAAGTGAGGAGCACCTCTGCCCGGCCGCCCCGTCTGGGAGGTGAGGAGCGCCTCTGCCTGGCCGCCACCCCGTCTGGGAGGAAGTGAGGAGCACCTCTGCCCGGCCGCCCCGTCTGGGAGGTGAGGAGCGCCTCTGCCTGGCCGCCACCCCGTCTGGGAGGAAGTGAGGAGCACCTCTGCCCGGCCGCCCACTCTGGGAGGTGAGGAGCGCCTCTGCCTGGCCACTCCGTCTGGGAAGGGAGGAGCGCCTCTGCCCGGCCACCCCGTCTGGGAGGTGAGGAGCGCCTCTGCCCGGCTGCCACCCCGTCTGGGAGGAAGTGAGGAGCACCTCTGCCCGGCTGCCCCATCTGGGAAGTGAGGAGCGCCTCTGCCCGGCCGCCACCCCATATGGGAAGTGAGGAGCGCCTCTGCCTGACCACTCCGTCTGGGAGGTGAGGAGCGCCTCTGCCCGGCCGCCCCGTCTGGGAGGTGAGGAGTGCCTCTGCCCGGCCGTCACCCCGTCTGGGAGGAAGTGAGGAGCACCTCTGCCCGGCTGCCCCGTCTGGGAGATGAGGAGCACCTCTGCCCGGCCGCCCCGTCTGGGAGATGAGGAGCACCTCTGCCCGGCCGCCCCGTCTGGGAGGTGAGGAGTGCCTCTGCCCGGCTGCCACCCCGTCTGGGAGGAAGTGAGGAGCACCTCTGCCCGGCCGCCCCCTCTGGGAAGTGAGGAGCGCCTCTGCCTGGCCGCCACCCCTTCTGGGAGGAAGTGAGGAGCGCCTCTGCCTGGCTGCCCCATCTGGGAAGGGAGGAGCACCTCTGCCCGGCCGCCACACCGTCTGGGAAGTGAGGAGCGCCTCTGCCTGGCTGCCCCATCTGGGAACGGAGGAGCACCTCTGCCCGGCCGCCACACCGTCTGGGAAGTGAGGAGCGCCTCTGCCTGGCTGCCCCATCTGGGAAGGGAGGAGCACCTCTGCCCAGCCGCCACACCGTCTGGGAAGTGAGGAGCGCCTCTGCCTGGTCGCCCCGTCTAGGAGGTGAGGAGCTCCTCTGCCCGGCCGCCCAGTCTGGGAAGTGAGGAGCGCCTCTGCCCGGCCGCCCTGTCTGGGAGGTGAGGAGCGCCTCTGCCTGGCCGCCACCCCATCTGGGAGGAAGTGAGGAGCGTCTCTGCCCGGCCGCCCCGTCTGGGAAGTGAGGAGCGCCTCTGCCCGGCCGCCCCCTCTGGGAAGTGAGGAGCGCCTCTGCTCGGCCGCCCCAGTGAGGAGCGCCTCTGATCGGCCGCCCCGTCGGGGAAGTGAGGAGCGCCTCTGCCCGGCCGCCCCGTCTGGGAGGTGAGGAGCGCCTCTGCCCGGCTGCCACCCGGTCTGGGAGGAACTGAGGAGCGCCTCTGCCCGGTCGGCCCCGTCTGGGAAGCGAGGAGCGCCTCTGCCCGGGCGGCCCCGTCGGGGAAGTGAGGAGCGCCTCTGCCCGGCCGCCCCTTCTGGGAGGAGAGGAGCGCCTCTGCCCGGGCGGCCCCGTCTGGGAAGCGAGGGGCGCCTCTGCCCAGCCGCCCTGTCTGGGAGGTGAGGAGCGCCTCTGCCCGGCTGCCCTGTCTGGGAGGTGTACCCAACAGCTCCGAAGAGACAGCGACCATCGGGAGCGGGCCATGAGGACGATGGCGGTTTTGTTGAAGAGAAGGGGAGGAAGTGTGGGGAAAGGAAGGAGAGATCAGATTGTTGCTGTGTCTGTGTAGAAAGGGGTGGGCATAGGAGACTCCATTTTGTTCTGACTAGGAGAAATTCTTCTGCCTTGGGATGCTGTTGATCTATGGCCTTTCCCCCAGCCCCCTGCTCTCTGAAACATGTGCTGTGTCAACTCAGGGTTAAATGGATTAAGGGTGGTGCAAGATGTGCTTTGTTAAACAGATGCTTGAAGGCAGCATGCTCTTTAAGAGTCATCACCACTCCCTAATCTCAAGTACTCAGGGGCACAAACACTGCAGAAGGCCGCAGGGTCCTCTGCCTAGGAAAACCAGAGACCTTTGTTCATGTGTTTATCTCCTGACCTTCTCTCCACTATTATCCTATGACCCTGCCATATCCCCCTCTCCGAGAAACACCCAAGAATGATCAATAAATACTTCAGAAATAAAAAAAAAAAAAAAAAAAAAAAAAAAAAAGAGAACATAAAAAGAAACCACAATATAGGAGATATCATATTTATTTCCAACAAAGTGTTTTTTTAGATGGTGTGTATATATATATAGTGTGTATTTATATATATAGTGTGTGTATATATATAGTGTGTAGATATAGTGTGTGTGTATATATATATAGTGTGTGTATATATATATATATATGTAAGTCTGATAAGATAAACAGCACAATGAAACAATTTCTCAAAAGACTTGAATAGATACTTCAGAAGAGAAGATACATGAATGGTCTATTAGCCTAGGAAAAGAAGCTCTACTGTTTAGTCATCAGGGAGATCAATCAATACAACAATGAGATACCAGTACATATCCAAGAGAATGACTAAAATTTAAAAGGCTGAAAATAGCACATGTTGGTGAGGATATAAAGCACTTGGAAGTCTTATACTTGTAGGAATGAAAAATGGTAGGACTCGTTTGAAAATCTAACAGTTTCTTAAAGGTTAAACATACACAAATCAGATGGACAGTAATTCCATTCCTAGGAATTTACACACTATGTCTGCACATGATCTGTATGTGTATTTCCAGACCAGACTGAGGGGTGGGCTGCTATTTCTTGTGGCCCAGTAATGAGATGCAGATGAACTGGGGAGGAAGAGAGTTTTGACTTCTGCAACTGGTTTCAGGGAAAAGGCCTGGAAATTATCAGCAGACCAACTCAAAATTACAAAGTTTTCCTGAGCTTATGTACCTTCTAAACTATATGTGTATGTGGAAGTGTGCATTCATCTAAATACGTAAGTGATTAACTTCTAATCTATAAGTAAGGTCTGAGTCCTGAAGACCTTCCTCTGAAGCCTCAGTAAATTCACTTAATCTAAATGGGTCTAGGTGCTGGGCACCCTTGTCTCCTGCTAAATCACAGAGGTTTGGGGAGTTCCTTCAGACCTCCAATAAACTTGTTTGTGGAGGCCTGGGGAGTTTCTTCAGACCCCCAATAAAACTTGTTTAATACTAAATGACTCCTGTTAAGAATGCCTTCGTTATTTTGTCATGCTTTAAGGCCCAGGAAAAGCCTAGGCAAAACTCGGTGGGCTTTCGTTACATTCCAGCCTTTGTAATAAGGGGACTGGGCTTTTTTTTTTTTTCCTCTTAATATTTAACTGAACCACTCAGTCGGTACTGAAACAGTTGTTAGGGAGGCCTGTGTTAGTGAGACCTGGCCTGCCACATATGGATGCTTATGATAGTTTCTTCATAATAGCCCAAACGTGGAATGATAGAAACGTCCAATAACAAGTGAAAGTATAAACAAACGTGGTATAGCCGCACAAAGGAATACTACTCAGCAATTACAGGGCATTAACCGTTGATGCAAATACTCATATGGATGGATTTTAAAATTATGTTGATGCATGAAAGAAGGCAGACACAAAAGAATACGGGTATAATTTCATTTATAGAAAATGGTTGAAAATGGAAACGGATCTGAAGTGACAGCAGCTCCTTGAGGCCGAGGGCTGAAAGACTGATGAACTGCAAAGGGGTACAAGAAACTTTGGGGCATAGGGAAATTCCTCTATCCTGGTTGTGGCAGTAGTTCCATTAGTGTATACATTTGTAAACATGCATTGAATTACACATTTTAAAGTGGTGCACTCTGTTGTACCTAAATAATGCCTTTATAACGTTGATTTCGTCATGTTAATTTCTCCATACTAGCAAATAGCAGCTAGAAAATGAAATTCAATAAAACATAATAGAAATTAGTATTCGGAATCATTACATGCTTAAGAATACATGCAGTGAAGCAGGTACAAGGCCCCTAAAAGCAATTGATGAGAAAAATTAAAGAAGACTAAATAGAGAAATATATATCATGTTCATTGATTGGAAGATTCAATTTTGTTAGCATATTACATTAATACAATTCTGATTAATATTTCTAGTAGGAGATTTTAGAGAAATGTAAAAGCTAATTTCAAAATGTATTGGAAAATCCAAGAACCTAGAATAGGCAAGTCGGTCTTGAAGAAGCCTTACTCTGCTAGACTTCAAACCTGATTTTAAAGCTACAGTAATTTACAAACGGTAGTACTGGTGTAAGTATTCATAAATATATCAAAGTAAAAGAATACAGATTCAAACAATATGACCAGATATGTACAGTTATTTAGTTGTTTTAGTAGAATCTTTTTTATTCATAAAAAATCCCTCAAAAAAATTTTCCAAGCACACACAGGAGGGCCATGGGTAGGAGAAGGTGTCTGTCCATCTATCCCTGGCCCCCAGCCCATGTGGTTTTGGCAGCAATAGGGGTGTGGGGTAATGGCCCCCAAAATTAAAATGGCATATGTGTGTATGAGAAGTAAAGGAGGGCAAAGCTGTGGGGAACGGTTGAGGGGAAGGAACAAAGGAGGTCAGTACTGGGAACGCTGAAAGTGGGAGGCCATTTCATAACATTTCTTTTTGATGAAACTGCCATGGACAGCTTCTTTGCCCATCAGCAGGCCTAGCGTCTTGGCAGTCATGGTGACAGTGACATTGAAGGTGGGGGCTCCACCGATGCTCTTTGTTTGAAGATCCACGGTCAACTCCCCATCCTGCAGCAGTGAGTCCGGGACCACAGTACATTTCCGGCTCCGCAGTGTCAGTCCATTCACGAAAAAGCTTGACCAGTCTTTGCCAACCAGGACACCAACCTTAGCTTCGTGATGTTCACGAAGGTTTTCCCTGGGACGGCAGCCCAGATGGAGGTTGAGTCCTTGTTGCCCACGATGGCCTCAAACCTAACAGTTCCCATTTACCACGAGGCTGTAGATAGAGGTGTCCACCTGGCCATTGCGCGGCTGCGGGGGCTCCTTCTGGTCACTGCTGCTGGGGCCACCTGGGCTGGGGCACAGGGGAGGCGCTGCCCTCCTCACCACAGCTCTGCTAGCTGTGCAGCGGCCCTCACACCACCATATATATATATATATTTATTACGCTTTAAGTTCTAGGGTACATGTGCACAACGTGCAGGTTTGTTACATAGGTGTACATGTGCCATGTTGCTTTGCTGCACCCATTAACTCGTCATTTACATTCGGTATTTCTCCTAATGCTATCCCTCACCCAGCCCCCCACCCCATGACAGGCCGTGGTGTGTGATGTTCCCTGCCCTGTGTCCAAGTGTTCTCATTGTTCAATTCCCATCCAGGAGTGGGAGCATGCTCACGCCGCCACTTCTAAATGTTTTAAAAACAAAGACACCAATGCCCTTCATTGGGGAAATGAAAGACTTTTAAGTAAAACGATTTTGAGTGAAATAATATTTGTTGTTTTAAAAAGTTAATGTTAACCACTCTCCATCATACATTGAAATTAACTTAAGATGTGAAAGTTAAAATTAGAAACCGTGTAAAGGAAAAATAGGAAATAATTTCATGAACTTGACATAGGAAAATGTTTCTTAGACTAGATAATGTAACACCGCAATAAGAAATCAAGCGAATTGCACTTCATTTTAAAAAACCTTCTGCTTATTATGTTGTTGTTTAACGACTTACAAGCAATCTTAGACCAAACAATTATTTGCTATATAATATAGCAAAAAATTTGTGTATATAAGTGGATGCATTCAAAATATATAAAAATATATAAAGAACTCCTATAGATTACAAAGAAAATGACAAAGACACCTGTATATCAATGAACATAAAATTTTGAGAAGATATTTTCCATAAGAAGATATCTCACTGAACATTAGGCATGAGAAAACCAAAATAGGATATCACTACCCACCTAGTAGAATGGCTATAATTTAAAAGACTGAAAATATTAAGTGTGCGGGAATGTAGAGCAACTGGAAATGGCCTACATCTTTCATAGAAATGTAAAATAATACAATAACTTTGCAAAACTCTGTGTCCATTTTCTTCCCATTCACCAATCAACTCCATCCCTAGCTATAGATACCCAGGAAAATAAGTATGTACCTTCACAGAAATAATTGTATGAGAATATTCATAGTTACTTATGCACAGTAGCCAACAAGTAAACCTCTCTCCCATCAGAAAAATGGATATCAAATTGTGTGATAATCATACAGTCAATAGGATATTACTTGGCCAAAACAAAATGAAAAAGGGAAAAACACAATCAAACAAATTAGTGGCATATAGAAGCACCTGAGTAGGAGAAGTCAAAACAAGAGAAAGTACTAAATGATTCCTTTTTAAAATTTTTTTGAGATGGAGTCTCACTCTGTCCACCAGGCTGGAGTGCAGTGGCACGATCTCGGCTCTGCCTCCTGGGTTCAAAACATTTTCCCTGCCTCAGCCTCCCAAGTAGCTGGGATCACAGGCACCTGCCACCACGCCTGGCTAATTTTTTGTATTTTCTGTAGAGGCAGGGTTTTACCATGTTGGCCAGGCTGGTCTTGAACTCCTGACCTCAGGTGATCTGCCCGACTCAGCCTTGCAAAGTCTTGGGATTACAGGCATGAGCCGCCAGCCCCAGCCAAAATGATTCCATTTTTATGAAGCACATGATCAAGCAAAATGAATCTATGGTGGCTGCTAAGTTTTAAATATTGGTCCCCTCCAAATCACATGTTTAAATGTGGTCCCCAGTGTTGGAGGTGGGGGTAATTGGGAGGTGTTTGGGTCATGGGAGTGGATACCTCATGAATAGATTAATCCCCACCCTGGGAGAAGGTAGTGAGTGAATTCTCACTCTCTTAGTTCCTGTAGGAGCTGGTTATTAAAAAGTGCCTCTCACCTTTCCTTGCTCTCTTTTGCTTCCTCTCTCGCCGTATGATCTCTGCACACTGTGGTTCCTTTTCACCTTCTGCTGCAAGTGGAAGCAGCCTCAGGCCCTCATTAGGAGCAGTTGCGGTTGCCATGCTTCTTGTGCAGCCTGCAGAACTATGAGCAAAATGCACCTGTTTCCTTTATAAATTACCCAGCCTCTGGTATTCCTTTCCAGCAATACAAAGGGGCTAATGCAGTGACAACATTCAGAATATGTTCTTCATCTGGGGGATGAGTATTGACTGGCAAGAATCACATCAGAACTTTGTGGCATGGGGGAAAATGTTCTCTGTCTTCAACTGGGTGTTATTATACAATGTATAATTACAGTAAATTTTATTAAGCTGTACCTTTAGGTTTTTTGCAGTATACTCTATGCAAATTTTACCTCAGTGAAGAACTGTTAGCATACAACAGAGAGATAACAAACACTCAAAAATTGAAAATTGACAGAAAGTAGGTAACAAATATTTAGCCTAGAAATAAGAGGGATCCATTGAGAAGAAACCAAAAGCAATGGAATAGAACAAAGACAAAAAAGTATAATAAAAAGAGTATTAAATTTCAAAGTTTGATTAAAGTGGCACACTGTTTCCTTGGGAAAATCAAGTGAGAGACTAATTCCAGCAAAAGTATGCGAATCAGTTTGATCTAATGGTACAAGGTTAGCTTGGAAGGCCAAAGGAACTGGTCTCTAATTCTTATTCCTCTCCTCACTAGTTTTGTGACCTAGGGAAATTTAGCAATCTTTCTGAGTTTGTTTTCTCATCAGGAACAGGATAATACCTAAGTAACAGGATAGTTGATAGATTTAAATATGATTGCATGGCAGTGGACATGAGCCATAATTAGTTGTTAAGAATATATTGACACTGAACTCTCCTTTAGCCATCTTAAAATTGTAGATAAACAACAATTGACAAAGAATAGGCAAAATGTTCTAACATACATATTCTTCCTTTGTTTCTAGAAAGAAGTCACACATACAGTAAAAATAATTAAAGAGGACCTAATTCATATTGAACAATCTTCCCCAAACCCTGAAACAGGTCTTCTTTCTAACACCAGAGATATCTTGAGTGAGTCTAACCGCTGCAGTCCCCTCTGTCTGGAATAGACGGAGGAAGTTTGCTCCAGCCTTAGAACAGCATGGGCTGGCAAGCGTTCTCAGAGAGGTCTCGACTTCAACTCTAAAGGGCCTGAGGAATATGTGCAACTGGGTCGGGTTAAGGCCAAGCTGAATCACATGACCGGGGCTCACACCAGTGCCAAAGTCAGTTGAAGGATATCAGTCCCCAGATCTCTGTTACAGGCCATGGATGCTCCATGGAGGGGTGGTGAGCATATGAATAACAATCAGGAGGAACGTCAGTAATGGACAGGAGGCATAAATAAACAATGTCCACCCTCCTCTAAAACCCAGGAAAGTTCTCATTCAAAAGATGATGTCTTGAAGGAAACATAGGTACAAATCTTTGTGACTTTGGATTAGACATTTTTTCAGTAGGCACAAACAACTGAAAAATAGATAAATGGACTTAATTAAAATAAAAAACATATGCTTCAAAGGACACTGTCTCAAGGAAGTGAAAAGATAAGCCACATAATGGGAGAACTATTTCCAAGTTATATATTTGACACAGGTCTAGTACCTAGAGTATATAAGGAATTCATATAACTGAGCAATAAACGACAACCACATTTAACAATGGGAAAAAAGCTGTGAGTAGAGGTTTTTCTAAAGGAAACACACAAATGGCCAAGAAGCACATGCAAAGATGTTCAATGTTTTTCGTCATTAGGAAAATGTAAATTTAAACCAAAATGAGATACCACTTCACACCCAGCAGTATGACTTAAGAAAAAAATAAAGACAACACATGTTTCAAAAGTGATGGAGAATATGGAATTCTCATATATTACTATTGGGAATCTAAAATGATGTAGTTACTGAAGTTAGTAAACAGTGTGTGAGTTCCTCAAAAAGTTAAACATAAAAAAAGTTAAACATAAAGTGACATATGATGCAGCAATTGCACTCCTAGGTTTATAATCAAGAAAATGAAAAACAGGTGTTCACTCAAAAACTTGTACAAAGCTGTTCACAGCAGCATTATTCATAATAGTTAAAAAGTGGAAACATCTTAAACCACCATCAGTTGATGAATAAACAAAATGTGGTATAACCATATAGTGGAATATTATTTGGCCATAAAAAGTTGAAGTACTGATGCAGGCTAGAAAGGATGAAACTTGAGAACAGTATTCCAAGAAGCAGATAGAAAATACCACACTTTGTTATTCCATATAGAGGAAGTTCCCAGAACAAGTACATCAATATATAGAGAAAGTAGATTAGTGGTTGTCAGAGAGCGCAAGAAGGGGGGAATTGGAGAGTGACTGCCCATAGGTACAGGCATGCTTTTTGGCATTATGAAAATATTCTGGAATGAGGTAGTGGTGATGGTTGTGAAAGTTTTGGAATATGGTAAAAGACACTGAAATATATGCTTAAAAATGGTGAATTTTGTGATATATAAATTCTACTGCATAAATAATAATAATAACAAAAGTAATAAAGCAAGGTGTCTTTCCACATCTCCATGTCCTGTATTTTCATTAAAAAAAAAACATGAAAAGAAAAGCATTTCAGGGCTAGGTTCAGTGGCTAACTCCTGTAATCCCAGCAGTTTTGGAGGCCTAGGTGGGAGGATCGCTTGAGGCCAGAAGTTCAAAACCAGCCTGAGCAACATAGCAAGACCTTGTCTCTATGAAAAATAAAAAATTAGTCAGAAATGGTGATGTGTGCCTAGAGTTCCAACTACTTGGAAAGCTGAGGTAGGAGAATCGCTTGAGCCCAGAAGTTCAAGGTTGCCGTGATCTATAATCACCAGTGCACTCCAGCCTGCGTGACAGAATAAGACCCTGTCTCAAAAAAAAAAAAAAAAAAAAAAAAAGCATCTCACTTTAATAGTAAGTGACCAAAATATGATGCTGGCTGCATGTTGTGAGGAAATGTGTCAGATGAAAGAAGTGAAATTCCAGAAGTTTTCCTTTATTCAGAAATGAGGTATAGGGGAGAGAAGAACTGGTCCACCTTAGATCTGGCTCCAGGACTTACAGCAAGGGGAACTTGGGCAAGTTACAGACTCTGTGTGCCTCAGTTTCTTCATCAGCAAAACAGGAAGAATCATCCCATAAACTGTAAGGTCAATGCTATCAGTGGGTCCCCAAATTGACTGCACATCTGAGTCATGTTAACAAACACATTCCAGGCCCCACCTGAGCCCTCTGAATCAGAATCCCTGCAAGGAGGACAATGAACTTGTATTTGCACTGACTTTCCCAGCTGTTTCTTACTTTGATCAATTGGGGGTGGGACCCATTGAGCTGCATGACATCATTCCAAAGCCAAAACACAACAGCAGAACAAGAATATTTTCAATGCAGTCTCTAAAGCAGAGGAGAAACTGTTGAGGGAACCTAGAAGTAAAGGAGATCTGGCTTGCTGGGCTCCATTTAAACTCTGAGTATAGCAGAGACACGAGCCCTTCAGGACACATGCCTGATGCAGTGATGCTCCAACTTCGGCAGAGTGGAAGCCCTAATTTCAAATTCAAGCATGCTTTGAGTAGAAATTAAATTTACCTCTTTTTGCACAGCAAGATGGCCAATCTTTCCTAAGCTGCTCGCCTTACAAGAAAAAGAATCGTACTGCTAAGAATTCAAACTTCAGCAGTCATGGGTAAGTAAGGAAGTCTTATAAATCTATTTTAGGCACCTAAGAAGAAACTAGAAATTTAGCAAGTTCTTTCACTTTCAGGACAGTTGTGTTCACTAGATCAGAGGCACTGAGACATGAAGAACAGACCCCTAAAAAGGGAAAGTGTTCCTTTCAGTTTTAGGACATCACTGGAATATTAGGGAAGTGGAAACACAGCTGCCCACTCTACAGTATGGGTTGCCTTTGTGTCTGGAATGTTCCTAACGTCCTGATCCCTGTGCCCTTTTCAGGGAGTCTTGGGAGGAGCCCGAGTCACTGATGGAATTGGACAGTGCATGGAGATGGTTCAGCAGGATGAGGGTAAGTGCAGGGGCAAGTCCAGGTCATACTGAGAGACAACGAATGGCTCTGACAGGGACAGACAAAGATAAAATCAAAAGTTTGTGCTTCATCTTCAAAAACTCAAACTAATAACAAACTTGGCCTTATAAGCAATAATGAGTATTTTTCTATTTACATGAGAATTTAATCTCAAAACAGGAATCAGAAAAATATTAAGTCCAGGGCATAAAACCTAAACCATTGCTCATATTTATTCTTTCTAAATAGAGCAAAGCGTAAAATCTTCTCCACAAAATGCACATTGTGGTTATGAAAAGGCCAGTCTTAGTGAGAATCATTGGTATTCCATAGAAGAGTGAATTAAACACAGCCAAGGGAAGACCCAAGTCTCATACTTCTCTTGTATATTCCAGAGTTCCAGAGGAATTCCAGGTGATAGAGGTTATTTCCCACACTGTTAAAGCAAGGTTGCAGACACTTGGGAATTCTGGTCCCAGTACTCTAGGAAGTCACACCTCTGTCCTGGAAAATACTACAGGAATGTATACTCTTCCTATGACTCATTCTGGTCATTCTTCCAGCATCACAAAAACCAAAAAAAAAATGGAAATGTGTCCAAATACATGATTTGCTACCCGTCTTCTTCAGGTTACTTACCTGTTACTTATGGATAATAGCATTACCACAGGATTATGATGAAGATACAGTGTCCAAATATGAGCACAGTTTTGAGCAAAATGCCTTGTACGAATTGGTCAATGAACAACTAGTAAATAATTATGTGAATATTTACTGAATTATATGGATCCTATGAATAATTACTGAATAATTACTGTGATTGCTTTTATTGGCAGTGCTGAAAACTCATCGCTGTGTGACCTCAAGTAAGCCATGTAACTCTGTGAACTTGCAGTTTTATCATTTTTAAAATAAAGAAACATGACAGATTTTCATTATGACACAGGATGTCAGGTCTCCCAAATGCCGGAAAATATATTTACTTAAAGCCGTTGATACATCTTAAAGCAGTATCCTTACAGTGTGATTGGAGGACAGCGCGGGCTGCAGAGAGACACGCTTTGAAATGGGATTGATCCAGTCCTCCTTCCTTCACTTCCACATGAATACTGGACAGCCCAGGATCACACTCACTGCACCCTCAACTCAGGCAAGTCCAGCAGCCAATCTTAGGAGACCTGGGCTACAGAACAGTCTCCCAAGTTCCAGGCTCACAAAACCTAGGTGGGGATGAAAGCTCAGAAAGTGAGGAGGTGGTTCAGGGGATCACTCTTTCCTACTCATTCCTCTCATCTCAAACTCACGTTCTACTGCAACACTGAGGATCACCAACCAACCGTGATCCTCATGTTCTGTTAGATCAACCATAACCCTGATCTTGCCATGTTCTGTTAGAGGAATGAAACCAAAAATCAATGGTGTTAGTCCAACCCAACAAAAAAGATATCAAACCATATTCCATAAGAACCGCTCATAGCCCTGTTCTTTGCAGTATATGGGAAAACAAAATAGAAACAACAAAATAGCATCAGGTTTATGAAACTTCCCAAGACAGATGGTCACACATGTTTTCAGGAGATCTCTATATAAATGATTTTGATCACTTGATACCTTGAAAAGAGCTCTTGGAACACTAGAATGACATCCATAAGTGACAAGTATAAAATGTAGTGCTCAGTGACATTAAAAAATCAACCCACATAGAGGAAGAGCTCTGGATATAGGGATGTCAAACTGGTCTAGAGTGTAATGAAAAGCCAAGATGGTGCCCCAGTAAGAAAAAAGAAATCAAGATAACAATGGGAAGCAGCAAGAAGAATACTGAGAGAGGAAAGACAACTTTTTTACAAATGAATTATTCATTCACTTTCCAGTGGATACAGACAAAACTGGAGAAGACCCAGAGGAAATCAGGGCAGGCTAAAAGTTTGATATCTTACACTTGTGGAAAAGCCTTAAGATCTGTTTTAACTTAGAGCAGGTAGGGTGACTTCATGAGTACCATTATGAAAATATAACCTGTTGGGAAACTGGTTCTGCCTCGATGATGTTGTTCAGACAAGCGATAAAAAGTGAGGAATGTGCTTAGATGTATTGGGAAAGAGATGGGTCTGTGGCATTGTCACAAGTGTAAATGAATACTGAGAGTGAATTTTGGAGGAATGATCCCCATTGGTGGTGACCCTCAGGTGAGACCAGGGTGCCTGTGTTTCAGCAAAGCCTGGGCAATTGGAATGCAGGGCTCCTAAGATTCCATGGCACCCCCACCTTCTAATTCTGTTATTGCAACTGCAGACCGTTACCTGGCACACCGGCCACGATCTTCCTCACTCTTGTTGGAGACGGAGCTATTGGCAGTGCCTACAGCTCTGAGCTCAGGCAATTTGAACATTGTTTTTGTCGTTAACGATCCTAAAGTGCTGCGGGGACTGATCACATTTTTGTCAACAGTAAGTTAAGAATTTCAGTTACTGACATCCCTCAGTCGTGATAAAACTTATTGGATTTCACCAGTTTTTAACCCATCGTGTGTTTCGGTGTCTTCTCCCCAGTCCCTGGCCCCACCTCTTCTGCCACAAACGTCAACATGGTGGTGTCTGCTGGCCCTTGGTCCAGTGAGGAGGCAGAGATGAACATTCTAGAAATCAACAAGAAATCGCGCCCCCAGCTGGCAGAGAACAAACAGCAGTTCAGAAACCTCAAACAGAAATTTCTTGTAACTCAACTGGCCTACTTCCTGGCCAAGCAGCAGAATAATTACGGTAAGTTCTATAGGCTCACCATCACAAAAGTGATGAACGATGTCCTGTCTTCTCTCTGAGAAACTAAGTGCTCTCTCCATTAAAAATAATTTCAACCTTCCCATACTTCTAGGAAAATAGAAATGGGCATTTTCACATTTTGTTAAATTTGGAAGTCAGAGGTACCAAAGTATTTAGCAACTTTCCAAGTTTGCAGTCAGGTGGGGGTGGGCCTAGAGTTAAAATCGCAGTTATTCATTTTGGACACAGGCACAGAACCACCGGTTTTCTCCAAGAGGCTAAATTGTATTTTCAAGAATCCTCTCTGTACCATATAAGATCCGGCAGAGAAATAACATCTAGTCTGTTGTTCTAAATGTGTGGGACTAGTGAACCCTTATTCTGTTCAAGCTTCTGTTGAGGCCCAATAGGCAAAGCTCTGTTCTAGGGACCCTGAGGGAAACTTGGTGATAGTACACAGTACCCGCTCTGAGGGGCTTGAAGAGGAGTCTTCTCCTAATAGAACCTGTGGTATCTATAAGTGACAGCATCAAGAGCAGGGAGTAGGGGCCGTGCACAGTGGCTCACTCCTGTAATCCCAGCACTTTGGGAGGCTGAGGCGGGCGGATCACACGGTGAGGAGTTTGAGACAAGCCTGGGCAACATGGAGAAACCCCGTCTCTACTAAAAATACACACATTAGCTGGGCATAGTGGCGGGCGCCTGTAATCCCAGCTACTCGGGAGGCTGAGGCAGGAGAATCCTTTGCACCCAGGAGGCAGAGGTTCCAGTGAGCCAAGAACACGCCATTGCACTCCAGCCTGGGCGACAGGGCAAGACTCGTCAAAAGAAAAGCAGAGAGTACCCTGGTGAGAGGGAAGTCCTGCTTCCTGGGTCACAGGCTCTTGTTCCTAAAAGGGAAGAAAGATCACACCCGAGAATGTGTGGAAGTAGCAGTGCAGCGTGCAGAGCAGGGACCCTGGGCCTGTCTCCTGGGCTCCATCCAAGTTGCTTGTCTTGTCTGTCCCTCAGTTTCCTCAACTGTACATAGGGTACTAGAGAAATACCTACCTCTGTAATTTGCTGCAGTGAATTACATGAGCTATTTCTTGTCAATCTCCTAGAATGTTCATTGGCACAGAGAAAACACTATCTGTTAGTTCTTCATTCTACTGTTTCTAAATTAACACAAACCTTATAAGTATTTGGGCAGATTTCCTTCGTGGCCTTATGGTCTTATGTCTCATACTTTATGCTTCAGATGTGATTCTTAAAATCACATCTGAAGTTATGATTTAAAAATCAAAGATGTTAAGATCTTTGACATATATGTCCTTGAAATTCCCAGTAAAGGGGAAACCATCAGTCCCATAGTCCGAGGGGCCTTTCCGACTGTACAAGAAATCACTACTTCATGCCCCAGTGCAGTGTTTTAGAGGAGAGGCTGCAAGGCTTGGGAAAGTAGCCCCACATTCAGAGTCAGACCTCGGGCTGAGAATTCTGACTCCACTTCGTTGTGGTTGAATCATCTTGTCAACTTCCTTGATGTGCCTTGAGTTTCTCTTTCTTTGTCTCTAAATTTTGGGGAATCAGATGCCAGCAAGTCAGGAGACTGAAGGGTAAAGATGTGGAAATCCCTGCCTAGAGCCTGGTAGTGGGCACAGTTTTGTCCTTGGGATGGACCTGGCTCCTGCCCTGTAGGCAGTGACCAGAGCAGCATGTCCAGCCTTTCACTGAGGCAGGCGTGTCTGTCTTTTCTCAGAGTATGAAGACTGCAAAGACCTCCTCAAATCTATGCTGAGGGATGAGCGGCTGTTCAAGGAAGAGAAGCTTGCAGAGCAGCTCGGGCAAGCTGAGGAGCTCAGGTGAGCGGGCCCCGTGGGGTCAGGCAGGTGGGCAGGTGTGTACATCTCTGAAGTACAGCAGCTCGGCAGGGAGAAATCAGAGCTAAGCTGGGCCAGCGGAAGGGCAGGAATTGCCATGGCAGGCTCACGACACACAAAGATTTATCAAGCAGAGAACAAGGACAATAATAAGTTATGGGTTGCAGTTGTTTCTCAGAGCCTTATTTTCTGTTTTTCAAACAAGTAGTTGTTGAGGTGAAATGCGCATAACACAAAATTAACCGAAGGAGTGGGAACCAGCCAGCAGCATTCAGTATACTCAAACTGATGTGCCATCACCACCCCACTCGCCCTTAGTCAGAATCACCTCCTGACTGACTGTGGCTTCTCATCCTTTCACTCCATCTGTGTTGTCTTCTCGAGCCTGTCATTCTTTACTTTCATCTTTTCAATTGGCCCCATCTGCACCTAGCCTCATTTCTGTCCATGGCTTTGTATCTAGTCGCTGCGAGATGCACTATGTGTATATTCATGTGGAAATGTCCATGGCCAGAGTGAGGAACTGAAAAGATGGATGTGTTTTTGAAACTGAATTAGGAAGACACCTACTTTTGTTGACAGAAGAGAAAGATGAATGGAACATCGTGGAGGGTCTTCCAGGAGCCCTCTCTCATGTAGAGGAAGCCCGTGAACCATTTTTTATTCTTTCTCTTTGGTACAGACATTTCTTTACACACGTGCTGGTCTTCTGCTTGGTGGTCTCCTTGAGGACATTGTCTCAGAAATCTGTGTTGCAATATTGGAACTGATCGCTCATCCCTTTCCACTGTTAAATTTTCTCTACTATCTCACCTTAGGCAATATAAAGTCCTGGTTCACTCTCAGGAACGAGAGCTTACCCGATTAAGGGAGAAGTTACAGGAAGGGAGAGATGCCTCCCACTCATTGAAACAGCATCTCCAGGCCCTCCTCACTCCGCATGAGCCGGACAACTCCCAGGGACGGGACCTCCGAGAACAGCTGGCTGAGGGATGTAGGCTGGCACAGCACCTCGTCCAAAAGCTCAGTCCAGGTAATGTGGCCATAGGCCCTGATGAGCGAAAACCCCAGGCTTATGAGAGACTCCAGACCTCCATACTTTCACAATGACAGTTGTATCGGTGGTGTTTTTTCCCACTAAACATATGTGGCCATGACATGACCAGGACTTCCTGGGTAAGAAGAGAGATGGGAAACCCATGGGGTTGGAGGTCACAGTATTGCAAATGTCCCTCCTTCCTTGATGGAAGGTGGTCTTTGGAGCAAGAAGCAGCACGTTTCTAGTTTTAAAGGACAGGAAAGAGGCTGTGATGAGAGAGTGCTTGTTAGAGTGAAAAGAGCTCTGGACTCAGAAGGCAGGTTCCCAGGCTGTCTCTTTGGCAATGTTCTTAGAAACTGTCCGTGAGTGAGTGATTTATCCTTCCTGAGTTTCTCTGTCTCCATCTGCAAAGGCAAGGAAATTGTCACTTGCAAGGGTCTGAAGCATCCAAATGTGGGAACACTTATGACTGCTTTTCAAAATGAGATAAAGCCCCTCACCGTGTGGTGTTGGAGAAGGCACTTGATGTGGGGGCATTTGGTGGTAGGAAGTGCTTGAGACTGGAGCACTCCCCATGGAGAGACTGTCCCTGAATAACAGGGCAGAAGCCACGTGGAGGGCCTGTGAAGTCTCCTGATGCATAGAGGACTGTAGGACAGGTTTGTCCTCTCCTGAGAGAAAGAATTATGTTTGAAATGTGAACTGTGACAGGACACCAAGCCTGTGCCTGGGAATCAGACCTGTAGTGGGATGGGGGGGACAGCTGCCAAAGTCGAGAGAGAGGCTGTAGAAGCCTCCATCATATGGGGAGCAAAAGATCTTTTCCATATTTGGCCACATCTTGATGGTGGCCCTCCAGGTCAGAAATGCATTCCCTGAGGGATCAGGAAATCATGCCAGGGCATTTTGTTAAAGAGAAAACATGAGAGCTTTCAGTTGAACAGTGACCATTCCTAGATGTTCATGTCTGTGTGCACATTGGGCTGACTGTGCTTGCAGAGTGTGAAGTGGGAAATAAATGAATGAACACTTCTGTATTTACAGAAAATGACGAAGATGAGGATGAAGATGTTAAAGTTGAGGAGGCTGAGAAAGTACAGGAATTATGTGCTCCCAGGTAACACTGAATAATCGGGAGCAAGTAATGGGTGGTAACATATGAAAAAGGTCTAGGAGGCACACCCTCTCTGGCATCTATGATGGGCCGAAAGTCTGCATTCCCCTCGGCCACAGTATGTGAAACTCAACCCAGCTTGAACACAGGGTGTGGCAACTGTTGTGTTTCTCTGAGTGTGGTGGGTGTCATGTCTGTACCGTACAGGGATAGCTGAGTCTTCATCCTCCTCGGCTCCTGTCTGTCCAGTGCGATGAACACCAGTTGCTCTCTTCCTCTCTGGCTCCCACGGCAGCCATGCTCTGTTGCAGAGAGAAGAGGATTGCCTGTTCCCTCTGAAAGGGAACCTCCTGTTTGCTTTCTGGGGCCACTTTCTTAATGCCTCCTGTCAAAACCAGCTAGGACTCCCTGGGGTCCAATCCCTGTGTGTTTAATCTTCTGTCATCTCTATCCCACCTGGCTCATCAGGGAGGTGCAGAAGGCTGAAGAAAAGGAAGTCCCTGAGGACTCACTGGAGGAATGTGTCGTCACTTGTTCAAATAGCCACGGCCCTTGTGAGTCCAACCAGCCTCACGGGAACACCAAAATCATATTTGAGGAAGACCAAGTCGACTCAACTCTAGTTGTAGACAATGAATCCTCTGATGATGAATGGCAGGATGCTGTAAACCTTCTCCCAGGTAGCCTCTATTTTCCTTGTGTCTCATACCTCTGTCTAGGCTATGGAAGATCAATTCTGAGGACAGGCTGTATACATACATATTGGTTTAGTCAGAAACTAGGATGGAGCTAGGTGCAGTGACCCACACGTATAATCACAGCACTTTGGGAGGCCCAAGTGGGAGGATCATTTGAGTTCAGGAGTTCAAGACCAGCCTGGACAATATGGTGAAACCCATCCTTCCAAAGAATACAAAAAAGTAGCCAGGCATGGTGCTGCGTGCCTATAGTCCCAACTGCTCAGGAGGCTTAGGTGGGAGGATCGGTTCAGAGTGTCCTCCCACCCTCATTCACGACTCTCAGGCTTGACTCTCTCTCCTTTTCATTGGCTTGTCTTAGCTATTAATAAGAAGTCTCTGGCCAGGGGCGCTGGCTCACATCTGTAATCCCAGCACTTTGGGAGGCCGAGGTGGGCTGATCACCTGAGGTCAGGAGTTCGAAACCAGCCTGGCCAACATGGCGAAACCCCATCTCTACTAAAGATACAAGAATTAGCTGGCGTGGTGGTTGGCGCCTGTAATCCCAGCTACTTGGGAGGCTGAGGCATGAGAATCGCTTGAACCCGGGAGGCAGAGGTTGCAGTGAGCTGAAATAGCACCACTGCACTCCAGCCTGGGCCACAGAGTGAGACTCCATCTCAAACAAAAAACAGAAAACCAAAAACCAAGCACCCAAACAAACAAAAAAATTTAAAAAACAAAAAGCCATCTGTTGTGCTACACAGAAACATTGGCCGCTCATGGGGTCAACAACTCAGGGCCCAGCCTTGCTTTTTAGAAACTTATAAGCAAGAAAAGGTAGAAGGGTTTATGTCCTGGTTTCAAGGTGACTGCGTAGCTAAGACAAGTTGACTTAAAGGAGATCAAGACTGGAGATGAGAAGAGTGAAACCAGGGAGACAACATCTTCAAAGAAGTGGACAAGGCTGTCAGTGACATCCCTCAGTCCTGATTAAACCTGCTTGATTTCACCAGTTTTTAACCCATCATGTGCTTGGTTGTCTTCTCCCCAGTCCCTGACCCCACCTCTTCTGCCACAAACGTCAGCATGGTGGTGTCTGCTGGCCCTTGGTCCAGTGAGGAGGCAGAGATGAACATTCTAGAAATCAACAAGAAATCGCGCCCCCAGCTGGCAGAGCACAAACAGCAGTTCAGAAACCTCAAACAGAAATTTCTTGTAACTCAACTGGCCTACTTCCTGGCCAACCGGCAGAATAATTACGGTAAGTTCTATAGGCTCACCATCACAAAAGTGATGAACGATGTCCTGTCTTCTCTCTGAGAAACTACATGCTCTCTCCATTGAAAATAATTTCAACCTTCCCATACTTCTAGGAAAATAGAAATGGGCATTTTCACATTTTGTTAAATTTGGAAGTCAGAGGTACCAAAGTATTTAGCAACTTTCCAAGTTTGCAGTCAGGTAGGGGTGGGCCTAAAGTTAAAATCGCAGTTATTCATTTTGGACACAGGCACAGAACCACCGGTTTTCTCCAAGAGGCTAAATCGTGTTTTCAAGAATCCTCTCTGTACCATATAAGATCCGGCAGACAAATAACACCTAGTCTGTTGTTCTAAATGTGTGGGACTAGTGAACCCTTATTCTGTTCAAGCTTCTGTTGAGGCCCAATAGGAAAAGCTCTGTTCTAGGGACCCTGAGGGAAACTTGGTGATAGTACACAGTACCCGCTCTGAGGGACTTCAAGAGGAGTCTGCTCCTAATAGAACCTGTGGTATCTATAAGTGACAGCATCAAGAGCGGGGAGTAGGGGCCATGCACGGTAGCTCACTCCTGTAATCCCAGCACTTCGGGAGGCTGAGGCAGGGGGATCACGAAGTCAGGAGTTTGAGACCAACCTGGGAAACATGGAGAAACCCCATCTCTACTAAACATATAAACATTAGCTGGGCGTGGTGGTGGGCGCCTGTAATCCCAGCTACTCGGGAGGCTGAGGCAGGAGAATCCTTTGCACCCAGGAGGCAGAGTTTGCAGTGAGCCAAGAACACGCCATTGCACTCCAGCCTGGGTGACAAGGCAAGACTGATCAAAAGAAAAGCAGAGAGTTCCCTGGTGAGAGGGAAGTCCTGCTTCCTGGGGCACAGGCTCTTGTTCCTAAACGGGAAGAAGGATCGCACCCGAGAATGTGTGGAAGTAGCAGTGCAGCGTGCAGAGCAGGGACCCTGAGCCTGTCTTCTCGGCTCCATCCTAGTTGCTTGTCTTGTCTGTCCCTCAGTTTCCTCATCTGTACATAGGGTACTAGAGAAATACCTACCTCTGTAAATTGCTGCAGTGAATTACATGAGCTATTTCTTGTCAATCTCCTAGAATGTTCATTGGCACAGAGAAAACACTATCTGTTAGTTCTTCATTCTACTCTTTCTAAATTAGCACAAACCTTATTAGTATTTGGGCAGATTTCCTTCGTGGCCTTATGGTCTTATGTCTCATACTTTATGCTTCAGATGTGATTCTTAAAATCACATCTGAAGTTATGATTTAAAAATCAAAGATGTTAAGATCTTTGACATATATGTCCTTGAAATTCCCAGTAAAAGGGAAACCATCAGTCCCATAGTCCAAGGGGCCTTTCCGACTGTACAAGAAATCACTACTTCATGCCCCAGTGCAGTGTTTTAGAGGAGAGGCTGCAAGGCTTGGGAAAGTGGCCCCACATTCAGAGTCAGACCTCAGGGGCTGTGAATTCTGACTCCACTTCGTTGTGGTTGAATCATCTTGTCAACTTCCTTGATGTGCCTTGAGTTTCTCTTTCTTTGTCTCTAAATTTTGGGGGATCAGATGCCAGAAAATCGGGAGACTGAAGAGTAAAGATGTGGAAATCCCTGCCTAGAGCCTGGTAGTGGGCACAGTTTTGTCCTTGGGATGGACCTGGCTCCTGCCCTGTAGGCAGTGACCAGAGCAGCATGTCCAGCCTTTCACTGAGGCAGGCGTGTCTGTCTTTTCTCAGAGTATGAAGACTGCAAAGACCTCCTCAAATCTATGCTGAGGGATGAGCGGCTGTTCAAGGAAGAGAAGCTTGCAGAGCAGCTCGGGCAAGCTGAGGAGCTCAGGTGAGCGGGCCCCGTGGGGTCAGGCAGGTGGGCAGGTGTGTACATCTCTGAAGTACAGCAGCTCGGCAGGGAGAAATCAGAGCTAAGCTGGGCCAGCGGAAGGGCAGGAATTGCCATGGCAGGCTCACGACACACAAAGATTTATCAAGCAGAGAACAAGGACAATAATAAGTTATGGGTTGCAGTTGTTTCTCAGAGCCTTATTTTCTGTTTTTCAAACAAGTAGTTGTTGAGGTGAAATGCGCATAACACAAAATTAACCGAAGGAGTGGGAACCAGCCAGCAGCATTCAGTATACTCAAACTGATGTGCCATCACCACCCCACTCGCCCTTAGTCAGAATCACCTCCTGACTGACTGTGGCTTCTCATCCTTTCACTCCATCTGTGTTGTCTTCTCGAGCCTGTCATTCTTTACTTTCATCTTTTCAATTGGCCCCATCTGCACCTAGCCTCATTTCTGTCCATGGCTTTGTATCTAGTCGCTGCGAGATGCACTATGTGTATATTCATGTGGAAATGTCCATGGCCAGAGTGAGGAACTGAAAAGATGGATGTGTTTTTGAAACTGAATTAGGAAGACACCTACTTTTGTTGACAGAAGAGAAAGATGAATGGAACATCGTGGAGGGTCTTCCAGGAGCCCTCTCTCATGTAGAGGAAGCCCGTGAACCATTTTTTATTCTTTCTCTTTGGTACAGACATTTCTTTACACACGTGCTGGTCTTCTGCTTGGTGGTCTCCTTGAGGACATTGTCTCAGAAATCTGTGTTGCAATATTGGAACTGATCGCTCATCCCTTTCCACTGTTAAATTTTCTCTACTATCTCACCTTAGGCAATATAAAGTCCTGGTTCACTCTCAGGAACGAGAGCTTACCCGATTAAGGGAGAAGTTACAGGAAGGGAGAGATGCCTCCCACTCATTGAAACAGCATCTCCAGGCCCTCCTCACTCCGCATGAGCCGGACAACTCCCAGGGACGGGACCTCCGAGAACAGCTGGCTGAGGGATGTAGGCTGGCACAGCACCTCGTCCAAAAGCTCAGTCCAGGTAATGTGGCCATAGGCCCTGATGAGCGAAAACCCCAGGCTTATGAGAGACTCCAGACCTCCATACTTTCACAATGACAGTTGTATCGGTGGTGTTTTTTCCCACTAAACATATGTGGCCATGACATGACCAGGACTTCCTGGGTAAGAAGAGAGATGGGAAACCCATGGGGTTGGAGGTCACAGTATTGCAAATGTCCCTCCTTCCTTGATGGAAGGTGGTCTTTGGAGCAAGAAGCAGCACGTTTCTAGTTTTAAAGGACAGGAAAGAGGCTGTGATGAGAGAGTGCTTGTTAGAGTGAAAAGAGCTCTGGACTCAGAAGGCAGGTTCCCAGGCTGTCTCTTTGGCAATGTTCTTAGAAACTGTCCGTGAGTGAGTGATTTATCCTTCCTGAGTTTCTCTGTCTCCATCTGCAAAGGCAAGGAAATTGTCACTTGCAAGGGTCTGAAGCATCCAAATGTGGGAACACTTATGACTGCTTTTCAAAATGAGATAAAGCCCCTCACCGTGTGGTGTTGGAGAAGGCACTTGATGTGGGGGCATTTGGTGGTAGGAAGTGCTTGAGACTGGAGCACTCCCCATGGAGAGACTGTCCCTGAATAACAGGGCAGAAGCCACGTGGAGGGCCTGTGAAGTCTCCTGATGCATAGAGGACTGTAGGACAGGTTTGTCCTCTCCTGAGAGAAAGAATTATGTTTGAAATGTGAACTGTGACAGGACACCAAGCCTGTGCCTGGGAATCAGACCTGTAGTGGGATGGGGGGGACAGCTGCCAAAGTCGAGAGAGAGGCTGTAGAAGCCTCCATCATATGGGGAGCAAAAGATCTTTTCCATATTTGGCCACATCTTGATGGTGGCCCTCCAGGTCAGAAATGCATTCCCTGAGGGATCAGGAAATCATGCCAGGGCATTTTGTTAAAGAGAAAACATGAGAGCTTTCAGTTGAACAGTGACCATTCCTAGATGTTCATGTCTGTGTGCACATTGGGCTGACTGTGCTTGCAGAGTGTGAAGTGGGAAATAAATGAATGAACACTTCTGTATTTACAGAAAATGACGAAGATGAGGATGAAGATGTTAAAGTTGAGGAGGCTGAGAAAGTACAGGAATTATGTGCTCCCAGGTAACACTGAATAATCGGGAGCAAGTAATGGGTGGTAACATATGAAAAAGGTCTAGGAGGCACACCCTCTCTGGCATCTATGATGGGCCGAAAGTCTGCATTCCCCTCGGCCACAGTATGTGAAACTCAACCCAGCTTGAACACAGGGTGTGGCAACTGTTGTGTTTCTCTGAGTGTGGTGGGTGTCATGTCTGTACCGTACAGGGATAGCTGAGTCTTCATCCTCCTCGGCTCCTGTCTGTCCAGTGCGATGAACACCAGTTGCTCTCTTCCTCTCTGGCTCCCACGGCAGCCATGCTCTGTTGCAGAGAGAAGAGGATTGCCTGTTCCCTCTGAAAGGGAACCTCCTGTTTGCTTTCTGGGGCCACTTTCTTAATGCCTCCTGTCAAAACCAGCTAGGACTCCCTGGGGTCCAATCCCTGTGTGTTTAATCTTCTGTCATCTCTATCCCACCTGGCTCATCAGGGAGGTGCAGAAGGCTGAAGAAAAGGAAGTCCCTGAGGACTCACTGGAGGAATGTGTCGTCACTTGTTCAAATAGCCACGGCCCTTGTGAGTCCAACCAGCCTCACGGGAACACCAAAATCATATTTGAGGAAGACCAAGTCGACTCAACTCTAGTTGTAGACAATGAATCCTCTGATGATGAATGGCAGGATGCTGTAAACCTTCTCCCAGGTAGCCTCTATTTTCCTTGTGTCTCATACCTCTGTCTAGGCTATGGAAGATCAATTCTGAGGACAGGCTGTATACATACATATTGGTTTAGTCAGAAACTAGGATGGAGCTAGGTGCAGTGACCCACACGTATAATCACAGCACTTTGGGAGGCCCAAGTGGGAGGATCATTTGAGTTCAGGAGTTCAAGACCAGCCTGGACAATATGGTGAAACCCATCCTTCCAAAGAATACAAAAAAGTAGCCAGGCATGGTGCTGCGTGCCTATAGTCCCAACTGCTCAGGAGGCTTAGGTGGGAGGATCGGTTCAGAGTGTCCTCCCACCCTCATTCACGACTCTCAGGCTTGACTCTCTCTCCTTTTCATTGGCTTGTCTTAGCTATTAATAAGAAGTCTCTGGCCAGGGGCGCTGGCTCACATCTGTAATCCCAGCACTTTGGGAGGCCGAGGTGGGCTGATCACCTGAGGTCAGGAGTTCGAAACCAGCCTGGCCAACATGGCGAAACCCCATCTCTACTAAAGATACAAGAATTAGCTGGCGTGGTGGTTGGCGCCTGTAATCCCAGCTACTTGGGAGGCTGAGGCATGAGAATCGCTTGAACCCGGGAGGCAGAGGTTGCAGTGAGCTGAAATAGCACCACTGCACTCCAGCCTGGGCCACAGAGTGAGACTCCATCTCAAACAAAAAACAGAAAACCAAAAACCAAGCACCCAAACAAACAAAAAAATTTAAAAAACAAAAAGCCATCTGTTGTGCTACACAGAAACATTGGCCGCTCATGGGGTCAACAACTCAGGGCCCAGCCTTGCTTTTTAGAAACTTATAAGCAAGAAAAGGTAGAAGGGTTTATGTCCTGGTTTCAAGGTGACTGCGTAGCTAAGACAAGTTGACTTAAAGGAGATCAAGACTGGAGATGAGAAGAGTGAAACCAGGGAGACAACATCTTCAAAGAAGTGGACAAGGCTGTCAGTGACATCCCTCAGTCCTGATTAAACCTGCTTGATTTCACCAGTTTTTAACCCATCATGTGCTTGGTTGTCTTCTCCCCAGTCCCTGACCCCACCTCTTCTGCCACAAACGTCAGCATGGTGGTGTCTGCTGGCCCTTGGTCCAGTGAGGAGGCAGAGATGAACATTCTAGAAATCAACAAGAAATCGCGCCCCCAGCTGGCAGAGCACAAACAGCAGTTCAGAAACCTCAAACAGAAATTTCTTGTAACTCAACTGGCCTACTTCCTGGCCAACCGGCAGAATAATTACGGTAAGTTCTATAGGCTCACCATCACAAAAGTGATGAACGATGTCCTGTCTTCTCTCTGAGAAACTACATGCTCTCTCCATTGAAAATAATTTCAACCTTCCCATACTTCTAGGAAAATAGAAATGGGCATTTTCACATTTTGTTAAATTTGGAAGTCAGAGGTACCAAAGTATTTAGCAACTTTCCAAGTTTGCAGTCAGGTAGGGGTGGGCCTAAAGTTAAAATCGCAGTTATTCATTTTGGACACAGGCACAGAACCACCGGTTTTCTCCAAGAGGCTAAATCGTGTTTTCAAGAATCCTCTCTGTACCATATAAGATCCGGCAGACAAATAACACCTAGTCTGTTGTTCTAAATGTGTGGGACTAGTGAACCCTTATTCTGTTCAAGCTTCTGTTGAGGCCCAATAGGAAAAGCTCTGTTCTAGGGACCCTGAGGGAAACTTGGTGATAGTACACAGTACCCGCTCTGAGGGACTTCAAGAGGAGTCTGCTCCTAATAGAACCTGTGGTATCTATAAGTGACAGCATCAAGAGCGGGGAGTAGGGGCCATGCACGGTAGCTCACTCCTGTAATCCCAGCACTTCGGGAGGCTGAGGCAGGGGGATCACGAAGTCAGGAGTTTGAGACCAACCTGGGAAACATGGAGAAACCCCATCTCTACTAAACATATAAACATTAGCTGGGCGTGGTGGTGGGCGCCTGTAATCCCAGCTACTCGGGAGGCTGAGGCAGGAGAATCCTTTGCACCCAGGAGGCAGAGTTTGCAGTGAGCCAAGAACACGCCATTGCACTCCAGCCTGGGTGACAAGGCAAGACTGATCAAAAGAAAAGCAGAGAGTTCCCTGGTGAGAGGGAAGTCCTGCTTCCTGGGGCACAGGCTCTTGTTCCTAAACGGGAAGAAGGATCGCACCCGAGAATGTGTGGAAGTAGCAGTGCAGCGTGCAGAGCAGGGACCCTGAGCCTGTCTTCTCGGCTCCATCCTAGTTGCTTGTCTTGTCTGTCCCTCAGTTTCCTCATCTGTACATAGGGTACTAGAGAAATACCTACCTCTGTAAATTGCTGCAGTGAATTACATGAGCTATTTCTTGTCAATCTCCTAGAATGTTCATTGGCACAGAGAAAACACTATCTGTTAGTTCTTCATTCTACTCTTTCTAAATTAGCACAAACCTTATTAGTATTTGGGCAGATTTCCTTCGTGGCCTTATGGTCTTATGTCTCATACTTTATGCTTCAGATGTGATTCTTAAAATCACATCTGAAGTTATGATTTAAAAATCAAAGATGTTAAGATCTTTGACATATATGTCCTTGAAATTCCCAGTAAAAGGGAAACCATCAGTCCCATAGTCCAAGGGGCCTTTCCGACTGTACAAGAAATCACTACTTCATGCCCCAGTGCAGTGTTTTAGAGGAGAGGCTGCAAGGCTTGGGAAAGTGGCCCCACATTCAGAGTCAGACCTCAGGGGCTGTGAATTCTGACTCCACTTCGTTGTGGTTGAATCATCTTGTCAACTTCCTTGATGTGCCTTGAGTTTCTCTTTCTTTGTCTCTAAATTTTGGGGGATCAGATGCCAGAAAATCGGGAGACTGAAGAGTAAAGATGTGGAAATCCCTGCCTAGAGCCTGGTAGTGGGCACAGTTTTGTCCTTGGGATGGACCTGGCTCCTGCCCTGTAGGCAGTGACCAGAGCAGCATGTCCAGCCTTTCACTGAGGCAGGCGTGTCTGTCTTTTCTCAGAGTATGAAGACTGCAAAGACCTCCTCAAATCTATGCTGAGGGATGAGCGGCTGTTCAAGGAAGAGAAGCTTGCAGAGCAGCTCGGGCAAGCTGAGGAGCTCAGGTGAGCGGGCCCCGTGGGGTCAGGCAGGTGGGCAGGTGTGTACATCTCTGAAGTACAGCAGCTCGGCAGGGAGAAATCAGAGCTAAGCTGGGCCAGCGGAAGGGCAGGAATTGCCATGGCAGGCTCACGACACACAAAGATTTATCAAGCAGAGAACAAGGACAATAATAAGTTATGGGTTGCAGTTGTTTCTCAGAGCCTTATTTTCTGTTTTTCAAACAAGTAGTTGTTGAGGTGAAATGCGCATAACACAAAATTAACCGAAGGAGTGGGAACCAGCCAGCAGCATTCAGTATACTCAAACTGATGTGCCATCACCACCCCACTCGCCCTTAGTCAGAATCACCTCCTGACTGACTGTGGCTTCTCATCCTTTCACTCCATCTGTGTTGTCTTCTCGAGCCTGTCATTCTTTACTTTCATCTTTTCAATTGGCCCCATCTGCACCTAGCCTCATTTCTGTCCATGGCTTTGTATCTAGTCGCTGCGAGATGCACTATGTGTATATTCATGTGGAAATGTCCATGGCCAGAGTGAGGAACTGAAAAGATGGATGTGTTTTTGAAACTGAATTAGGAAGACACCTACTTTTGTTGACAGAAGAGAAAGATGAATGGAACATCGTGGAGGGTCTTCCAGGAGCCCTCTCTCATGTAGAGGAAGCCCGTGAACCATTTTTTATTCTTTCTCTTTGGTACAGACATTTCTTTACACACGTGCTGGTCTTCTGCTTGGTGGTCTCCTTGAGGACATTGTCTCAGAAATCTGTGTTGCAATATTGGAACTGATCGCTCATCCCTTTCCACTGTTAAATTTTCTCTACTATCTCACCTTAGGCAATATAAAGTCCTGGTTCACTCTCAGGAACGAGAGCTTACCCGATTAAGGGAGAAGTTACAGGAAGGGAGAGATGCCTCCCACTCATTGAAACAGCATCTCCAGGCCCTCCTCACTCCGCATGAGCCGGACAACTCCCAGGGACGGGACCTCCGAGAACAGCTGGCTGAGGGATGTAGGCTGGCACAGCACCTCGTCCAAAAGCTCAGTCCAGGTAATGTGGCCATAGGCCCTGATGAGCGAAAACCCCAGGCTTATGAGAGACTCCAGACCTCCATACTTTCACAATGACAGTTGTATCGGTGGTGTTTTTTCCCACTAAACATATGTGGCCATGACATGACCAGGACTTCCTGGGTAAGAAGAGAGATGGGAAACCCATGGGGTTGGAGGTCACAGTATTGCAAATGTCCCTCCTTCCTTGATGGAAGGTGGTCTTTGGAGCAAGAAGCAGCACGTTTCTAGTTTTAAAGGACAGGAAAGAGGCTGTGATGAGAGAGTGCTTGTTAGAGTGAAAAGAGCTCTGGACTCAGAAGGCAGGTTCCCAGGCTGTCTCTTTGGCAATGTTCTTAGAAACTGTCCGTGAGTGAGTGATTTATCCTTCCTGAGTTTCTCTGTCTCCATCTGCAAAGGCAAGGAAATTGTCACTTGCAAGGGTCTGAAGCATCCAAATGTGGGAACACTTATGACTGCTTTTCAAAATGAGATAAAGCCCCTCACCGTGTGGTGTTGGAGAAGGCACTTGATGTGGGGGCATTTGGTGGTAGGAAGTGCTTGAGACTGGAGCACTCCCCATGGAGAGACTGTCCCTGAATAACAGGGCAGAAGCCACGTGGAGGGCCTGTGAAGTCTCCTGATGCATAGAGGACTGTAGGACAGGTTTGTCCTCTCCTGAGAGAAAGAATTATGTTTGAAATGTGAACTGTGACAGGACACCAAGCCTGTGCCTGGGAATCAGACCTGTAGTGGGATGGGGGGGACAGCTGCCAAAGTCGAGAGAGAGGCTGTAGAAGCCTCCATCATATGGGGAGCAAAAGATCTTTTCCATATTTGGCCACATCTTGATGGTGGCCCTCCAGGTCAGAAATGCATTCCCTGAGGGATCAGGAAATCATGCCAGGGCATTTTGTTAAAGAGAAAACATGAGAGCTTTCAGTTGAACAGTGACCATTCCTAGATGTTCATGTCTGTGTGCACATTGGGCTGACTGTGCTTGCAGAGTGTGAAGTGGGAAATAAATGAATGAACACTTCTGTATTTACAGAAAATGACGAAGATGAGGATGAAGATGTTAAAGTTGAGGAGGCTGAGAAAGTACAGGAATTATGTGCTCCCAGGTAACACTGAATAATCGGGAGCAAGTAATGGGTGGTAACATATGAAAAAGGTCTAGGAGGCACACCCTCTCTGGCATCTATGATGGGCCGAAAGTCTGCATTCCCCTCGGCCACAGTATGTGAAACTCAACCCAGCTTGAACACAGGGTGTGGCAACTGTTGTGTTTCTCTGAGTGTGGTGGGTGTCATGTCTGTACCGTACAGGGATAGCTGAGTCTTCATCCTCCTCGGCTCCTGTCTGTCCAGTGCGATGAACACCAGTTGCTCTCTTCCTCTCTGGCTCCCACGGCAGCCATGCTCTGTTGCAGAGAGAAGAGGATTGCCTGTTCCCTCTGAAAGGGAACCTCCTGTTTGCTTTCTGGGGCCACTTTCTTAATGCCTCCTGTCAAAACCAGCTAGGACTCCCTGGGGTCCAATCCCTGTGTGTTTAATCTTCTGTCATCTCTATCCCACCTGGCTCATCAGGGAGGTGCAGAAGGCTGAAGAAAAGGAAGTCCCTGAGGACTCACTGGAGGAATGTGTCGTCACTTGTTCAAATAGCCACGGCCCTTGTGAGTCCAACCAGCCTCACGGGAACACCAAAATCATATTTGAGGAAGACCAAGTCGACTCAACTCTAGTTGTAGACAATGAATCCTCTGATGATGAATGGCAGGATGCTGTAAACCTTCTCCCAGGTAGCCTCTATTTTCCTTGTGTCTCATACCTCTGTCTAGGCTATGGAAGATCAATTCTGAGGACAGGCTGTATACATACATATTGGTTTAGTCAGAAACTAGGATGGAGCTAGGTGCAGTGACCCACACGTATAATCACAGCACTTTGGGAGGCCCAAGTGGGAGGATCATTTGAGTTCAGGAGTTCAAGACCAGCCTGGACAATATGGTGAAACCCATCCTTCCAAAGAATACAAAAAAGTAGCCAGGCATGGTGCTGCGTGCCTATAGTCCCAACTGCTCAGGAGGCTTAGGTGGGAGGATCGGTTCAGAGTGTCCTCCCACCCTCATTCACGACTCTCAGGCTTGACTCTCTCTCCTTTTCATTGGCTTGTCTTAGCTATTAATAAGAAGTCTCTGGCCAGGGGCGCTGGCTCACATCTGTAATCCCAGCACTTTGGGAGGCCGAGGTGGGCTGATCACCTGAGGTCAGGAGTTCGAAACCAGCCTGGCCAACATGGCGAAACCCCATCTCTACTAAAGATACAAGAATTAGCTGGCGTGGTGGTTGGCGCCTGTAATCCCAGCTACTTGGGAGGCTGAGGCATGAGAATCGCTTGAACCCGGGAGGCAGAGGTTGCAGTGAGCTGAAATAGCACCACTGCACTCCAGCCTGGGCCACAGAGTGAGACTCCATCTCAAACAAAAAACAGAAAACCAAAAACCAAGCACCCAAACAAACAAAAAAATTTAAAAAACAAAAAGCCATCTGTTGTGCTACACAGAAACATTGGCCGCTCATGGGGTCAACAACTCAGGGCCCAGCCTTGCTTTTTAGAAACTTATAAGCAAGAAAAGGTAGAAGGGTTTATGTCCTGGTTTCAAGGTGACTGCGTAGCTAAGACAAGTTGACTTAAAGGAGATCAAGACTGGAGATGAGAAGAGTGAAACCAGGGAGACAACATCTTCAAAGAAGTGGACAAGGCTGTCAGTGACATCCCTCAGTCCTGATTAAACCTGCTTGATTTCACCAGTTTTTAACCCATCATGTGCTTGGTTGTCTTCTCCCCAGTCCCTGACCCCACCTCTTCTGCCACAAACGTCAGCATGGTGGTGTCTGCTGGCCCTTGGTCCAGTGAGGAGGCAGAGATGAACATTCTAGAAATCAACAAGAAATCGCGCCCCCAGCTGGCAGAGCACAAACAGCAGTTCAGAAACCTCAAACAGAAATTTCTTGTAACTCAACTGGCCTACTTCCTGGCCAACCGGCAGAATAATTACGGTAAGTTCTATAGGCTCACCATCACAAAAGTGATGAACGATGTCCTGTCTTCTCTCTGAGAAACTACATGCTCTCTCCATTGAAAATAATTTCAACCTTCCCATACTTCTAGGAAAATAGAAATGGGCATTTTCACATTTTGTTAAATTTGGAAGTCAGAGGTACCAAAGTATTTAGCAACTTTCCAAGTTTGCAGTCAGGTAGGGGTGGGCCTAAAGTTAAAATCGCAGTTATTCATTTTGGACACAGGCACAGAACCACCGGTTTTCTCCAAGAGGCTAAATCGTGTTTTCAAGAATCCTCTCTGTACCATATAAGATCCGGCAGACAAATAACACCTAGTCTGTTGTTCTAAATGTGTGGGACTAGTGAACCCTTATTCTGTTCAAGCTTCTGTTGAGGCCCAATAGGAAAAGCTCTGTTCTAGGGACCCTGAGGGAAACTTGGTGATAGTACACAGTACCCGCTCTGAGGGACTTCAAGAGGAGTCTGCTCCTAATAGAACCTGTGGTATCTATAAGTGACAGCATCAAGAGCGGGGAGTAGGGGCCATGCACGGTAGCTCACTCCTGTAATCCCAGCACTTCGGGAGGCTGAGGCAGGGGGATCACGAAGTCAGGAGTTTGAGACCAACCTGGGAAACATGGAGAAACCCCATCTCTACTAAACATATAAACATTAGCTGGGCGTGGTGGTGGGCACCTGTAATCCCAGCTACTCGGGAGGCTGAGGCAGGAGAATCCTTTGCACCCAGGAGGCAGAGTTTGCAGTGAGCCAAGAACACGCCATTGCACTCCAGCCTGGGTGACAAGGCAAGACTAATCAAAAGAAAAGCAGAGAGTTCCCTGGTGAGAGGGAAGTCCTGCTTCCTGGGGCACAGGCTCTTGTTCCTAAACGGGAAGAAGGATCGCACCCGAGAATGTGTGGAAGTAGCAGTGCAGCGTGCAGAGCAGGGACCCTGAGCCTGTCTTCTCGGCTCCATCCTAGTTGCTTGTCTTGTCTGTCCCTCAGTTTCCTCATCTGTACATAGGGTACTAGAGAAATACCTACCTCTGTAAATTGCTGCAGTGAATTACATGAGCTATTTCTTGTCAATCTCCTAGAATGTTCATTGGCACAGAGAAAACACTATCTGTTAGTTCTTCATTCTACTCTTTCTAAATTAGCACAAACCTTATTAGTATTTGGGCAGATTTCCTTCGTGGCCTTATGGTCTTATGTCTCATACTTTATGCTTCAGATGTGATTCTTAAAATCACATCTGAAGTTATGATTTAAAAATCAAAGATGTTAAGATCTTTGACATATATGTCCTTGAAATTCCCAGTAAAAGGGAAACCATCAGTCCCATAGTCCAAGGGGCCTTTCCGACTGTACAAGAAATCACTACTTCATGCCCCAGTGCAGTGTTTTAGAGGAGAGGCTGCAAGGCTTGGGAAAGTGGCCCCACATTCAGAGTCAGACCTCAGGGGCTGTGAATTCTGACTCCACTTCGTTGTGGTTGAATCATCTTGTCAACTTCCTTGATGTGCCTTGAGTTTCTCTTTCTTTGTCTCTAAATTTTGGGGGATCAGATGCCAGAAAATCGGGAGACTGAAGAGTAAAGATGTGGAAATCCCTGCCTAGAGCCTGGTAGTGGGCACAGTTTTGTCCTTGGGATGGACCTGGCTCCTGCCCTGTAGGCAGTGACCAGAGCAGCATGTCCAGCCTTTCACTGAGGCAGGCGTGTCTGTCTTTTCTCAGAGTATGAAGACTGCAAAGACCTCCTCAAATCTATGCTGAGGGATGAGCGGCTGTTCAAGGAAGAGAAGCTTGCAGAGCAGCTCGGGCAAGCTGAGGAGCTCAGGTGAGCGGGCCCCGTGGGGTCAGGCAGGTGGGCAGGTGTGTACATCTCTGAAGTACAGCAGCTCGGCAGGGAGAAATCAGAGCTAAGCTGGGCCAGCGGAAGGGCAGGAATTGCCATGGCAGGCTCACGACACACAAAGATTTATCAAGCAGAGAACAAGGACAATAATAAGTTATGGGTTGCAGTTGTTTCTCAGAGCCTTATTTTCTGTTTTTCAAACAAGTAGTTGTTGAGGTGAAATGCGCATAACACAAAATTAACCGAAGGAGTGGGAACCAGCCAGCAGCATTCAGTATACTCAAACTGATGTGCCATCACCACCCCACTCGCCCTTAGTCAGAATCACCTCCTGACTGACTGTGGCTTCTCATCCTTTCACTCCATCTGTGTTGTCTTCTCGAGCCTGTCATTCTTTACTTTCATCTTTTCAATTGGCCCCATCTGCACCTAGCCTCATTTCTGTCCATGGCTTTGTATCTAGTCGCTGCGAGATGCACTATGTGTATATTCATGTGGAAATGTCCATGGCCAGAGTGAGGAACTGAAAAGATGGATGTGTTTTTGAAACTGAATTAGGAAGACACCTACTTTTGTTGACAGAAGAGAAAGATGAATGGAACATCGTGGAGGGTCTTCCAGGAGCCCTCTCTCATGTAGAGGAAGCCCGTGAACCATTTTTTATTCTTTCTCTTTGGTACAGACATTTCTTTACACACGTGCTGGTCTTCTGCTTGGTGGTCTCCTTGAGGACATTGTCTCAGAAATCTGTGTTGCAATATTGGAACTGATCGCTCATCCCTTTCCACTGTTAAATTTTCTCTACTATCTCACCTTAGGCAATATAAAGTCCTGGTTCACTCTCAGGAACGAGAGCTTACCCGATTAAGGGAGAAGTTACAGGAAGGGAGAGATGCCTCCCACTCATTGAAACAGCATCTCCAGGCCCTCCTCACTCCGCATGAGCCGGACAACTCCCAGGGACGGGACCTCCGAGAACAGCTGGCTGAGGGATGTAGGCTGGCACAGCACCTCGTCCAAAAGCTCAGTCCAGGTAATGTGGCCATAGGCCCTGATGAGCGAAAACCCCAGGCTTATGAGAGACTCCAGACCTCCATACTTTCACAATGACAGTTGTATCGGTGGTGTTTTTTCCCACTAAACATATGTGGCCATGACATGACCAGGACTTCCTGGGTAAGAAGAGAGATGGGAAACCCATGGGGTTGGAGGTCACAGTATTGCAAATGTCCCTCCTTCCTTGATGGAAGGTGGTCTTTGGAGCAAGAAGCAGCACGTTTCTAGTTTTAAAGGACAGGAAAGAGGCTGTGATGAGAGAGTGCTTGTTAGAGTGAAAAGAGCTCTGGACTCAGAAGGCAGGTTCCCAGGCTGTCTCTTTGGCAATGTTCTTAGAAACTGTCCGTGAGTGAGTGATTTATCCTTCCTGAGTTTCTCTGTCTCCATCTGCAAAGGCAAGGAAATTGTCACTTGCAAGGGTCTGAAGCATCCAAATGTGGGAACACTTATGACTGCTTTTCAAAATGAGATAAAGCCCCTCACCGTGTGGTGTTGGAGAAGGCACTTGATGTGGGGGCATTTGGTGGTAGGAAGTGCTTGAGACTGGAGCACTCCCCATGGAGAGACTGTCCCTGAATAACAGGGCAGAAGCCACGTGGAGGGCCTGTGAAGTCTCCTGATGCATAGAGGACTGTAGGACAGGTTTGTCCTCTCCTGAGAGAAAGAATTATGTTTGAAATGTGAACTGTGACAGGACACCAAGCCTGTGCCTGGGAATCAGACCTGTAGTGGGATGGGGGGGACAGCTGCCAAAGTCGAGAGAGAGGCTGTAGAAGCCTCCATCATATGGGGAGCAAAAGATCTTTTCCATATTTGGCCACATCTTGATGGTGGCCCTCCAGGTCAGAAATGCATTCCCTGAGGGATCAGGAAATCATGCCAGGGCATTTTGTTAAAGAGAAAACATGAGAGCTTTCAGTTGAACAGTGACCATTCCTAGATGTTCATGTCTGTGTGCACATTGGGCTGACTGTGCTTGCAGAGTGTGAAGTGGGAAATAAATGAATGAACACTTCTGTATTTACAGAAAATGACGAAGATGAGGATGAAGATGTTAAAGTTGAGGAGGCTGAGAAAGTACAGGAATTATGTGCTCCCAGGTAACACTGAATAATCGGGAGCAAGTAATGGGTGGTAACATATGAAAAAGGTCTAGGAGGCACACCCTCTCTGGCATCTATGATGGGCCGAAAGTCTGCATTCCCCTCGGCCACAGTATGTGAAACTCAACCCAGCTTGAACACAGGGTGTGGCAACTGTTGTGTTTCTCTGAGTGTGGTGGGTGTCATGTCTGTACCGTACAGGGATAGCTGAGTCTTCATCCTCCTCGGCTCCTGTCTGTCCAGTGCGATGAACACCAGTTGCTCTCTTCCTCTCTGGCTCCCACGGCAGCCATGCTCTGTTGCAGAGAGAAGAGGATTGCCTGTTCCCTCTGAAAGGGAACCTCCTGTTTGCTTTCTGGGGCCACTTTCTTAATGCCTCCTGTCAAAACCAGCTAGGACTCCCTGGGGTCCAATCCCTGTGTGTTTAATCTTCTGTCATCTCTATCCCACCTGGCTCATCAGGGAGGTGCAGAAGGCTGAAGAAAAGGAAGTCCCTGAGGACTCACTGGAGGAATGTGTCGTCACTTGTTCAAATAGCCACGGCCCTTGTGAGTCCAACCAGCCTCACGGGAACACCAAAATCATATTTGAGGAAGACCAAGTCGACTCAACTCTAGTTGTAGACAATGAATCCTCTGATGATGAATGGCAGGATGCTGTAAACCTTCTCCCAGGTAGCCTCTATTTTCCTTGTGTCTCATACCTCTGTCTAGGCTATGGAAGATCAATTCTGAGGACAGGCTGTATACATACATATTGGTTTAGTCAGAAACTAGGATGGAGCTAGGTGCAGTGACCCACACGTATAATCACAGCACTTTGGGAGGCCCAAGTGGGAGGATCATTTGAGTTCAGGAGTTCAAGACCAGCCTGGACAATATGGTGAAACCCATCCTTCCAAAGAATACAAAAAAGTAGCCAGGCATGGTGCTGCGTGCCTATAGTCCCAACTGCTCAGGAGGCTTAGGTGGGAGGATCGGTTCAGAGTGTCCTCCCACCCTCATTCACGACTCTCAGGCTTGACTCTCTCTCCTTTTCATTGGCTTGTCTTAGCTATTAATAAGAAGTCTCTGGCCAGGGGCGCTGGCTCACATCTGTAATCCCAGCACTTTGGGAGGCCGAGGTGGGCTGATCACCTGAGGTCAGGAGTTCGAAACCAGCCTGGCCAACATGGCGAAACCCCATCTCTACTAAAGATACAAGAATTAGCTGGCGTGGTGGTTGGCGCCTGTAATCCCAGCTACTTGGGAGGCTGAGGCATGAGAATCGCTTGAACCCGGGAGGCAGAGGTTGCAGTGAGCTGAAATAGCACCACTGCACTCCAGCCTGGGCCACAGAGTGAGACTCCATCTCAAACAAAAAACAGAAAACCAAAAACCAAGCACCCAAACAAACAAAAAAATTTAAAAAACAAAAAGCCATCTGTTGTGCTACACAGAAACATTGGCCGCTCATGGGGTCAACAACTCAGGGCCCAGCCTTGCTTTTTAGAAACTTATAAGCAAGAAAAGGTAGAAGGGTTTATGTCCTGGTTTCAAGGTGACTGCGTAGCTAAGACAAGTTGACTTAAAGGAGATCAAGACTGGAGATGAGAAGAGTGAAACCAGGGAGACAACATCTTCAAAGAAGTGGACAAGGCTGTCAGTGACATCCCTCAGTCCTGATTAAACCTGCTTGATTTCACCAGTTTTTAACCCATCATGTGCTTGGTTGTCTTCTCCCCAGTCCCTGACCCCACCTCTTCTGCCACAAACGTCAGCATGGTGGTGTCTGCTGGCCCTTGGTCCAGTGAGGAGGCAGAGATGAACATTCTAGAAATCAACAAGAAATCGCGCCCCCAGCTGGCAGAGCACAAACAGCAGTTCAGAAACCTCAAACAGAAATTTCTTGTAACTCAACTGGCCTACTTCCTGGCCAACCGGCAGAATAATTACGGTAAGTTCTATAGGCTCACCATCACAAAAGTGATGAACGATGTCCTGTCTTCTCTCTGAGAAACTACATGCTCTCTCCATTGAAAATAATTTCAACCTTCCCATACTTCTAGGAAAATAGAAATGGGCATTTTCACATTTTGTTAAATTTGGAAGTCAGAGGTACCAAAGTATTTAGCAACTTTCCAAGTTTGCAGTCAGGTAGGGGTGGGCCTAAAGTTAAAATCGCAGTTATTCATTTTGGACACAGGCACAGAACCACCGGTTTTCTCCAAGAGGCTAAATCGTGTTTTCAAGAATCCTCTCTGTACCATATAAGATCCGGCAGACAAATAACACCTAGTCTGTTGTTCTAAATGTGTGGGACTAGTGAACCCTTATTCTGTTCAAGCTTCTGTTGAGGCCCAATAGGAAAAGCTCTGTTCTAGGGACCCTGAGGGAAACTTGGTGATAGTACACAGTACCCGCTCTGAGGGACTTCAAGAGGAGTCTGCTCCTAATAGAACCTGTGGTATCTATAAGTGACAGCATCAAGAGCGGGGAGTAGGGGCCATGCACGGTAGCTCACTCCTGTAATCCCAGCACTTCGGGAGGCTGAGGCAGGGGGATCACGAAGTCAGGAGTTTGAGACCAACCTGGGAAACATGGAGAAACCCCATCTCTACTAAACATATAAACATTAGCTGGGCGTGGTGGTGGGCGCCTGTAATCCCAGCTACTCGGGAGGCTGAGGCAGGAGAATCCTTTGCACCCAGGAGGCAGAGTTTGCAGTGAGCCAAGAACACGCCATTGCACTCCAGCCTGGGTGACAAGGCAAGACTGATCAAAAGAAAAGCAGAGAGTTCCCTGGTGAGAGGGAAGTCCTGCTTCCTGGGGCACAGGCTCTTGTTCCTAAACGGGAAGAAGGATCGCACCCGAGAATGTGTGGAAGTAGCAGTGCAGCGTGCAGAGCAGGGACCCTGAGCCTGTCTTCTCGGCTCCATCCTAGTTGCTTGTCTTGTCTGTCCCTCAGTTTCCTCATCTGTACATAGGGTACTAGAGAAATACCTACCTCTGTAAATTGCTGCAGTGAATTACATGAGCTATTTCTTGTCAATCTCCTAGAATGTTCATTGGCACAGAGAAAACACTATCTGTTAGTTCTTCATTCTACTCTTTCTAAATTAGCACAAACCTTATTAGTATTTGGGCAGATTTCCTTCGTGGCCTTATGGTCTTATGTCTCATACTTTATGCTTCAGATGTGATTCTTAAAATCACATCTGAAGTTATGATTTAAAAATCAAAGATGTTAAGATCTTTGACATATATGTCCTTGAAATTCCCAGTAAAAGGGAAACCATCAGTCCCATAGTCCAAGGGGCCTTTCCGACTGTACAAGAAATCACTACTTCATGCCCCAGTGCAGTGTTTTAGAGGAGAGGCTGCAAGGCTTGGGAAAGTGGCCCCACATTCAGAGTCAGACCTCAGGGGCTGTGAATTCTGACTCCACTTCGTTGTGGTTGAATCATCTTGTCAACTTCCTTGATGTGCCTTGAGTTTCTCTTTCTTTGTCTCTAAATTTTGGGGGATCAGATGCCAGAAAATCGGGAGACTGAAGAGTAAAGATGTGGAAATCCCTGCCTAGAGCCTGGTAGTGGGCACAGTTTTGTCCTTGGGATGGACCTGGCTCCTGCCCTGTAGGCAGTGACCAGAGCAGCATGTCCAGCCTTTCACTGAGGCAGGCGTGTCTGTCTTTTCTCAGAGTATGAAGACTGCAAAGACCTCCTCAAATCTATGCTGAGGGATGAGCGGCTGTTCAAGGAAGAGAAGCTTGCAGAGCAGCTCGGGCAAGCTGAGGAGCTCAGGTGAGCGGGCCCCGTGGGGTCAGGCAGGTGGGCAGGTGTGTACATCTCTGAAGTACAGCAGCTCGGCAGGGAGAAATCAGAGCTAAGCTGGGCCAGCGGAAGGGCAGGAATTGCCATGGCAGGCTCACGACACACAAAGATTTATCAAGCAGAGAACAAGGACAATAATAAGTTATGGGTTGCAGTTGTTTCTCAGAGCCTTATTTTCTGTTTTTCAAACAAGTAGTTGTTGAGGTGAAATGCGCATAACACAAAATTAACCGAAGGAGTGGGAACCAGCCAGCAGCATTCAGTATACTCAAACTGATGTGCCATCACCACCCCACTCGCCCTTAGTCAGAATCACCTCCTGACTGACTGTGGCTTCTCATCCTTTCACTCAATCAATGTTGCCTTCTCGAGCCTGTCGTTCTTTACTTTCATCTTTTCAATTGGCCCCATCTGCACCTGGCCTCATTTCTGTCCATGGCTTTGTATCTAGTCGCTGCAAGATGCACTATGTGTATATTCACGTGGGAATGTCCATGGCCAGAGTGAGGAACTGAAAGGATGGATGTGTTTTTGAAACTGAATTAGGAAGACACCTACTTTTGTTGACAGAAGAGAAAGATGAATGGAACATCGTGGAGGGACTTCCAGGAGCCCTCTCTCATGTAGAGGAAGCCTGTGAACCATTTTTTATTTTTTCTCTTTGGCACAGACATTTCTTTACACACGTGCTGGTGTTCTGCTTGGAGGTCTCCTTGAGGACATTGTCTCAGAAATCTGTGTTGCAATATTGGAACTGATCGCTCATCCCTTTCCACTGTTAAATTTTCTCTACTATCTCACCTTAGGCAACATAAAATCCTGGTTCACTCTCATGAACGAGAGCTTACCCGATTAAGGGAGAAGTTACAGGAAGGGAGAGATGCCTCCCGCTCATTGAAACAGCATCTCCAGGCCCTCCTCACTCCGGATGAGCCAGACAACTCCCAGGGACGGGACCTCCGAGAACAGCTGGCTGAGGGATGTAGGCTGGCACAGCGCCTCGTCCAAAAGCTCAGCCCAGGTAAGGTGGCCATAGGCCCTGATGAGCGAAAACCCCAGGCTTATGAGGGACTCCAGACCTCCATACTTTCACAATGACAGTTGTATCGGTGGTGTTTTTTCCCACTAAACATATGTGGCCGTGACATGACCAGGACTTCCTGGGTAAGAATAGAGATGGGAAACCCATGGGGTTGGAGGTCACAGTATTGCAAATGTCCCTCCTTCCTTGATGGAAGGTGGTCTTTGGAGCAAGAAGCAGCACGTTTCTAGTTTTAAAGGACAGGAAGGAGGCTGTGACAGGAGGGTGCTTGTTAGAGTGAAAAGAGCTCTGGACTCAGAAGGCAGGTTCCCAGGCTGTCTCTTTGGCAATGTTCTTAGAAACTGTCTGTGAGAGAGTGATTTATCCTTCCTGAGTTTCTCTGTCTCCATCTGCAAAGGCAAGGAAATTGTCACTTGCAAAGGTCTGAAGCATCCGAATGTGGGAACACTTATGGCTGCTTTTCAAAATGAGATAAAGCCCCTCACCGTGTGGTGTTGGAGAAGGCACTTGATGTGGGGGCATTTGGTGGTAGGAAGTGCTTGAGACTGGAGCACTCCTCATGGAGAGACTGTCCCTGAATAACAAGGCAGAAGCCACGTGGAGTGCCTGTGAAGTCTCCTGATGCATAGAGGACTGTAGGACAAGTTTGTCCTCTCCTAAGAGAAAGAATTAGGTTTGAAATGTGAACTGTGACAGGACACCAAGCCTGTGCCTGGGAATCAGACCTGTAGTGGCATGGGGAGGGACAGCTGCCAAAGTCCAGAGAGAGGCTATAGGAGCCTCCATCATATGGGGAGCAAAAGGTCTTTTCCATATTTGGCCACATCTTGATGGTGGCCCTCCAGGTCAGAAATGCATTCCCTGAGGGATCAGGAAACCATGCCAGGGCATTTTGTTAAAGAGAAAACATGAGAGCTTTCAGTTGAACAGTGACCATGCCTAGATGTTCATGACTGTGTGCACATTGGGCTGACTGTGCTTGCAGAGTGTGAAGTGGGAAATATCTGAACGAACACTTCTGTATTTACAGAAAATGACGAAGATGAGGATGAAGACGTTAAAGTTGAGGAGGCTGAGAAAGTGCAGGAATTATGTGCCCCCAGGTAACACTGAATAATCGGGAGCAAGTAGTGGGTGGTAACATATGAAAAAGGTCTAGGAGGCACACCTTCTCTGGCATCTACGATGGGCCGAAAGTCTGCATTCCCCTTGGCCACAGTATATGAAACTCAACCGAGATTGGACACAGGTTGTGGCAACTGTTGTGTTTCTCTGTGTGTGGTGGGTGTCATGTCTGTACTGTACAGGGATAGCTGAGTTTTCATCCTCCTCGGCTCCTGTCTGTCCAGTGCAATGAACACCAGTTGCTCTCTTCCTCTCTGGCTCCCACGGCAGCCATGCTCTGTTGCAGAGAGAAGAGGATTGCCTGTTCCCTCTGAAAGGGAACCTCCTGTTTGCTTTCTGGGGCCACTATCTTAATGCCTCCTGTCAAAACCAGCTAGGACTCCCTGGGGTCCAATCCCTGTGTGTTTAATCTTCTGTCATCTCTATCCCACCTGGCTCATCAGGGAGGTGCAGAAGGCTGAAGAAAAGGAAGTCCCTGAGGACTCACTGGAGGAATGTGTCGTCACTTGTTCAAATAGCCACGGCCCTTGTGAGTCCAACCAGCCTCACGGGAACACCAAAATCATATTTGAGGAAGACCAAGTCGACTCAACTCTAGTTGTAGACAATGAATCCTCTGATGATGAATGGCAGGATGCTGTAGACCTTCTCCCAGGTAGCCTCTATTTTCCTTGTGTCTCATACCTCTGTCTAGGCTATGGAAGATCAATTCTGAGGACAGGCTGTATACATACATATTGGTTTAGTCAGAAACTAGGATGGAGCTAGGTGCAGTGACCCACACGTATAATCACAGCACTTTGGGAGGCCCAAGTGGGAGGATCATTTGAGTTCAGGAGTTCAAGACCAGCCTGGACAATATGGTGAAACCCATCTTTCCAAAGAATACAAAAAAGTAGCCAGGCATGGTGCTGCGTGCCTATAGTCCCAACTGCTCAGGAGGCTTAGGTGGGAGGGTCGGTTCAGAGTGTCCTCCCACCCTCATTCACGACTCTCAGGCTTGACTCTCTCTCCTTTTCATTGGCTTGTCTTAGCTATTAATAAGAAGTCTCTGGCCAGGGGCGCTGGCTCACATCTGTAATCCCAGCACTTTGGGAGGCCGAGGTGGGCTGATCACCTGAGGTCAGGAGTTCGAAACCAGCCTGGCCAACATGGCGAAACCCCATCTCTACTAAAGATACAAGAATTAGCTGGCGTGGTGGTTGGCGCCTGTAATCCCAGCTACTTGGGAGGCTGAGGCACGAGAATCGCTTGAACCTGGGAGAAGAGGTTGCAGTGAGCTGAGATAGCACCACTGTACTCCAGCCTGGGCCACAGAGTGAGACTCCATCTCAAACAAAAAACAGAAAACCAAAAACCAAGCACCCAAACAAACAAAAAAATTTAAAAAACAAAAAGCCATCTGTTGTGCTACACAGAAACATTGGCCGCTCATGGGGTCAACAACTCAGGGCCCAGCCTTGCTTTTTAGAAACTTATAAGCAAGAAAAGGTAGAAGGGTTTATGTCCTGGTTTCAAGGTGACTGCGTAGCTAAGACAAGTTGACTTAAAGGAGATCAAGACTGGAGATGAGAAGAGTGAAACCAGGGAGACAACATCTTCAAAGAAGTGGACAAGGCTGTCAGTGACATCCCTCAGTCCTGATTAAACCTACTTGATTTCACCAGTTTTTAACCCATCATGTGCTTGGTTGTCTTCTCCCCAGTCCCTGGCCCCACCTCTTCTGCCACAAACGTCAGCATGGTGGTGTCTGCTGGCCCTTGGTCCAGTGAGGAGGCAGAGATGAACATTCTAGAAATCAACAGGAAATCGCGCCCCCAGCTGGCAGAGCACAAACAGCAGTTCAGAAACCTCAAACAGAAATTTCTTGTAACTCAACTGGCCTACTTCCTGGCCAACCGGCAGAATAATTACGGTAAGTTCTGTAGGCTCACCTTCACAAAAGTGATGAACGATGTCCTGTCTTCTCTCTGAGAAACTACATGCTCTCTCCATTGAAAATAATTTCAACCTTCCCATACTTCTAGGAAAATAGAAATGGGCATTTTCACATTTTGTTAAATTTGGAAGTCAGAGGTACCAAAGTATTTAGCAACTTTCCAAGTTTGCAGTCAGGTAGGGGTGGGCCTAAAGTTAAAATCGCAGTTATTCATTTTGGACACAGGCACAGAACCACTGGTTTTCTCCAAGAGGCTAAATCGTGTTTTCAAGAATCCTCTCTGTACCATATAAGATCCGGCAGACAAATAACACCTAGTCTGTTGTTCTAAATATGTGGGACTAGTGAACCCTTATTCTGTTCAAACTTCTGTTGAGGCCCAATAGGCAAAACTCTGTTCTAGGGACCCTGAGGGAAACTTGGTGATAGTACACAGTACCCGCTCTGAGGGACTTCAAGAGGAGTCTGCTCCTAATAGAACCTGTGGTATCTATAAGTGACAGCATCAAGAGCGGGGAGTAGGGGCCATGCACGGTAGCTCACTCCTGTAATCCTAGCACTTCGGGAGGCTGAGGCGGGGGGATCACGAAGTCAGGAGTTTGAGACCAACCTGGGCAACATGGAGAAACCCCATCTCTACTAAACATATAAACATTAGCTGGGCGTGGTGGTGGGCGCCTGTAATCCCAGCAACTCGGGAGGCTGAGGCAGGAGAATCCTTTGCACCCAGGAGGCAGAGTTTGCAGTGAGCCAAGAACAGGCCATTGCACTCCAGCCTGGGTGACAGGGCAAGACTGATCAAAAGAAAAGCAGAG